>NC_000081.6:48677450-49277450 GCF_000001635.26 Mus musculus | reverse complement strand
AAATTATGGATAAGCACTAAATAATATGCACAGAATCAAAGAGAACAGCAACAAGAAGAAGGCAGTGTACAATGACCTGGATGAAGCCATAGTTCTTGCACTGCACATGAACACATTTTCACCATGAACAGTGATAAGTCTATTTTCTGAGGATTAATTTCATAGACATTTTTGAGTAACATCTCATATTTGTACTCCAAGTAATCATCCTGACATAAATGAGAAAATCATCTTTATTAAAATGTACTGACCTTTTCCAAATATGTGGAAAGTTTTACAAATATCCAAAGCAAACATAGTTTAGTAACATGATGTAATGTTGTAATGATGAAACCAGTTATATTTTAAATGGTTACAATATTACTAGTTGCTCAGTTAACCATGCTGTGCACTTATGCAGCCTTCAGCTGAAAGGATTCCTTTCTTGGAAAGAAAAGTTTATAGTTCTCTGAGCTAGGGTAATTCTTCTTTCTAGACAGTTACAGAGAGACTGGAAAGCATACATTTCAGACAATAAGCAGCAATAGCTTAAGTATGAAGGTCATAGTAAAACATTCTATTGCAAAAGAAGAAACCAGCATTCTGACCTCAAACAATAGGATATTGAGGAAATCCCATAAAGCAAAATAATTATCAAATCTATTAGTACTGTGTAGAAACCCCAAATAGTATTTAGAAAACAAAAATTGAATCATCGAGAAGAAAGCTGAGCACATCTCTTTGTCAGTACACTTATTTTAATTAAATGCCTACATGATCAACTATCAGGATGCCACCAAGACATGAATTTCTGTGAAATAACAAAAAAAAAGTACAGTAAACTAAAGGAAATCTAATTAAAATAAGCAAAATATGGTATATGATAAATATCTGATTTTCTTTTGATTCCCATTTACCATAAAATTGCAGACAAAATGCTTTTGTCTTTTGTTTGTTTTTTTGTTTAAATGTTAACAATTAGGTAATACAGATTTATTCGAGAAGAGTAGATTTTTCCTGGGTGGTGGTGGCACAAAACTTGAGAGCACTTGAAAGGCAGAGGAAGATAGGTCTACATAGTGTAAAAGGAATTAAGAATTCTAGCTAGCATGTGTAAAAGACATATGATTCAGGTATTTTATTTACAACCTGTAAACCTAGATTGGGGAGGTTTTGGAACTATTTTAACATGTATCCCAGCTATATTTCCCCTGTGACTAGTTTTTTTCTCTTGGCCACATGTTCATGATACATCTCTTCCCAATGTAGTCTTCCCCATCCCTTTGTCTCCTTTCTTCTCTGTCTTCTTGACTTGCAACCTCCAGCCAGGTAATTGAAAAACTGCCTCTATCTATTACCCAATTACAGACTTCAACCTTTTATTGAACAATTAACTTGGGGTGTGAAGTTGCATATCATTTTATGGTATACATGATGATCTCCTTGTCCTCAACATCTCCTCATCAGCAGCAACCAGATACTTGGGCGAGTATTTACCAATGGCGTGCATAGCCGCACCAGGTCACCCACTACAACAGAGTCAGTTACTAGATAGGGAGAGCTACATAGAGAAACAATGTCTTCAAAAACAGAAAGAAAGAAAGAAAGAAAGAAAGAAAGAAAGAAAGAAAGAAAGAAAGAAAGAAAGAAAGAGGGAGGGAGGGAGGGAGGGAGGGAGGGAGGGAGGGGAGGGAGGGAGGGAGAAAGGAAGGAAGGAAGAAAGGAAGGAAGGAAGGAAGGAAAGAAGGAAGGGAGGAAGAAAGAAAGAAATTTTAAATCTTTCTTTGCTAGAGTCATACCAGTAATTTTTAATATAGAAAAGAACTTTCAAAAACACAAGTTTTATTGATATGGAATTAGATAGAAGAACTAAACTAGACATCAAATTTGGAAATTTGAAAATTTAACAAAAATATCTTGTCTTCTCATATAACTCAACTTTTTAAAACTTCTCTTTTAACTCTCCTCAAACTTCTGTAGAATTTTGCATTTCCCGGAGTATCACAGACTAAACTCACACAGTATCTGTGGCTTTAGCTTCTTTTATAGTATCTCTAGCTACACATAAAGAAACGACCTACCATCATTCCATAGGGCATGTTTAATGAGATAGTATTATGTTTACTAAAAAGTAAAAGCAAATGATATTTATTTAGATATTTCTAACAAAATATCAATATTTAATTATTAGTGCAAAAGGTGACTTTTTGAGGTAGGATATTTTTGAAGGTTAAAGAAAATTGTATTTAAATACAAGTGTATGGATTTTAAATTCTTATAATATTCAGAACAGAGACACTGAGTGGCATTTAAATTTCATTGCAGTTGCATTATTTACATTCAGCTCAGTTTATTATTATAAAAGCTTGTTCTAGTCAGTTGACAATATTACCAAATGGTAATATTAGTTATATTTTCTAGATGCTCCAAGTTTTAAGAAAAGCTTTTCTTTAGTGTTTTGTAGGACACATGCTAACATAGAACAGTCACAATTAACTGTCTTAAAATAACCATATTCCATGCCAGAGAAACAAAATTATTCAAATGAATCCACAATCCACAATGTGTGACAGGTACAACATGGAAGTTTTAATGTAACGTAGCATGATCGGCCTTCTAGTACTAGACAAATATCTCTAGACCTTGGATTTTCAATAGTCACTGGAGAAAATTACAGAATAAACTCTTCTAGTGTTTGATTTTTTTTTCATGTAGCTGAGAGATTTTTCTATTGAACCAGAGTACTAATTATTAATTAGGTTCCCATTGTCCATTTTTATAGAAATAAGCTGTCTGAAGACCCAAGACCTTGTTGGAAATATTTATAAGCTGGTCATGTCTCTTACATAAATGTAAAATTTAGAAATAGTTTAGAAAGAAGATCTCTAGTAATTAAAACAAAAATCAGTAAAATTGTTGGGAAAAGAAAGATTAATTTTTTGAGAGAAATGATTGACATTTTGCTTTAGGTTCTACAGTCAGAAGAAGACACACTAAGACTCAGAGAAGTAGACAACAACCTAAGGGAGATCAGTCTATAAGCCATGCACTGATTTGAAGAAAAGAATTGCTTGAAAAAGGAAAAATAGGAAGTATAAACTTCCTTAAACAGAAAAGTGTGCTGTATAGCAACATCAGTAGATGTCCATAATGGAATTAACATGTGTGTCTTACTCAATCTTCTATTGGTGTGATGAGATAGCAAGTCCTTAGCAACTCTTATAAATTAAAATACTTAATTCAGTGTTGATTAAAGTACAGAGATTTAGTCCATTGTTATTATAGAGGAAGAATGACAACATATAGGTAGACATGTTCTGCAGAGTGTTCTATATCAGAATCAGGGGGCAGGAGAAAAAAGAAAGACTGGGTATGGGTTGGGCTTTTCAAACCTCAAATCTACCCCCCAGTTACCACAAGGTCACAACCACTCCAAGAACATCACAGCCTTTCTAATGACTAACATTCAAAAAACTTTAAAAAAGTTAAATAACGTTTAACTGGGGCTGACTTTCATTTTCAGAGGTCCAGTCCATTATCATCAAGGTGAGAACATGGCAGCACCCAGACAGACATGATAAAGGAGCTGAGAGTTCTACATCTTCATCTGAAGGCTACTAGCAGACTACTCACTTCTAGGCAGCTAGGATGAAGGTCTTAAGCCCACACCTAAAGTGACACACCTACTTCAACAATGCCACACCTACTCCCACAGGGCCACACCTTCCAATAATGCCACTCACTGAACAGAGCATATAGAAACCATAACATGACTCAACCTCCATAATAGATCTAGGTTTGTTTTTAATTTGTACAGAGAACCACAGATGATGTGTGTCCATTCATACCTAGAAGAAGCCTTTTAAAATTATTCTGGAAAATGGTTAGAATAATTGTTCTAGTTTTGAGCATTCAAATAATTCATTCTTATAACATTGAGTGAGTCAGTTAACCAATGTCCCCTGCCTCAGTGGATAAGGTTAGCTGGGAAAGGTTTGCCAATCATGGCAGACAGTAGAGTTCATTTATGAGTTTAAACATACATAATTTAAAAATAATGTGACACATATCTTGTTTATTTAAATAGCAGTGGTTTTTCTTCTTGTGATCTATGATATTTCTAGCGATGGGGTTTTGATGAATTTGTCATTCGTATGTAAGGATTCCTAATGTGGGATATGGGTTTAGAATTTAATCAGAAAGTGATTGGTTACTCAGATGACAGTCATGCCTCTGTACCATGAAGTACCTAATATTGTAGCTTGTGAATTTAACAGCTCAGTAATAAAACTGCTGATTTTTCTTCTCCAGCAGCCTGCAGAAAACTTTAAGAACATAAATATCATCTAACAAAAAAAGAAGCAGCCAATCCAATTTCACCTTGATGTCTACATATCTTGGATCAAATATGTATGCTGTCTTCAACAATAGGGTATACTCATCCAGTTTTGGTGGGAAATAAAGAACAATGACAATAGCTTGTTTTGCTTTGGAGTCTTCTGAGGTCTCAAGAACCAACCACTCAGAAGAAATTATCCTACCCCAACACTGAAATTTTTGTTTAAAAGATTTAAAAACATGTATTTTAGTTATGAGCATAGTTTTTTAAGTTTAGCTTTGTATAGATTTTTATATTTGAAAATGTGTCTTTGCTTGAGTTATAATGTATCATCATATATGATGCATGTAAACATATTAGTGTATTTATAAATAATTACTATTGACTCTTTAGTACTTTCTGACTTGTGAAGTAGACACTTCATTGTTTTAAATATTCTAGACATATAATATTATATATTCAGTTTAAACAATTAGCTTTTTTAAGCTAAATTGGTGGGAAACAAAAAAATTATTTCAATATAATTATTTCCTTTCCCCCTTTTCATCTCAATTTATATCCTCTGTCAACAGTACCCTTTTCTTTTAAATTTCCCTTTTGAAACAGTTACATTTTAGTATATTATGGTCTCAGTTTTATAAGCCATGCTCTTCTTGCTTTTATTATTCTTTTAGTAATTCTGTTCCATTCAGAAATATCAAGGCTTTTTTTTTCAATTTGCTTTTAGGTTGTTGTTCATTTTGCTTTTTTGTATTTGTAATTTAAATGTTTTCTGCAATCTTTTCTTTCCTGCTTCTGTGCCTTTCTTTTTTTAGAATTATCTTCCTCAAATACTCAGATATTTTGGCATTCCTAATATTTGCGTGTGTCTCCAACACACATGAGAGAACATCTCTATATGAATTCTTACCCTCCTTTACTATGGGAATCTGATAATAATTTTGGAATGTGTTTTAAATATGAATTTTATCCTATAATGCCATAAGTCAAGGGTAAAATTGCTTGAATCTCCTGCCAGTCTCAGCCAGATCCTTGTGTTGGGCAAAGGTGGGTACAAGCATATAGAGTGGACTTAGAGTTTGGGAAGTTTTGCCAAAATGGTAAATTACATGTTAAATGAGAGACTCTGATCAATAACTACAATGATGTATAATAGAAAAATATTCACAAGATCAACCCCTGTCCTCCATGAGCAGGTGCCCTTTGGCATACCCTTTCCCCCAAATGATTGCATTTTATATAAACTGTATTGTATTGTACTGCATTCAGAGAGTCATTTTCCAGCTATTGTCGAAAAATGTGCCAATAATTCCAGAAGAAAAAAAAATCTGAAATCCTGAGCATTGAGCTTTTCTCACATGTAATAACACAACTTACCTAATCAGTTGATATGAACATCCAGTCTTGTAACATCTTATTGTCAGTACTCCCTGGTAAACTTATGTTTTGATGATGATATAGTATTGAAAATTCAACAAATGAAATAAAGATGAAAGTAAGAAAAAACACAATGACTTTACTAGATTTCTTCCACGACTAATCATCAGTGGGTATTGATGTTTTGACATTTAGTGTTTATAGTAATGCCAAGTGCTGGCCTCACAGACCTCCACAGCAGGAGGGACCCTGCCCGCAGTTAATTCTGATTGGTAAATAAAGGTGCCAGCAGTCAACAGATGGAAAGAAGAGACATAGGTGGGTTTAGGTTTCCTGGTCTAGAGAGCAAAGCTTAAAGAAGGATAAGGGAAACCATCATGGGATAGGAAGACTGAAGTAGGGAAAAAGAGAGTGGCCATGGATTAGGGGACAAGAGAACATTGCCCAGAGGGTTGCCTAAGCTAGAGCAGTCCAGATGATACATAGTAAGTAATAACTTGGGTTACATATAGTATGTAGATTCTAACAGCATGGAGGGTAGGCAGTTGCCCAGCTAATGTACTGACTAAGGCATATTTAAAACTAAAGGCTCTGGGTGTTGTATTTTTCCGCTGGGAACATAAATGGTAAAAGCCAGGAAGGAACCCCTGTCTGAATTTTTAATTATTTTTTTCTATAAATGTGTATTAATATTTCTCCCCTTCGCCCCCAAATTTAAAGTTTTTTTAATATATTATATTTTAACCATCTCTAACCCCTACAAAATAGTACATCTCTTCTTAGACTACCCTTAACATCTTTCCTCCAAAGATGTCTTTTTTTCTTAAAGTTTTGAACTCAAGTCCAGCTATTGCTCCCCGTGTTCATGGACTAGGGACTATACATTTGAACATAGTTAACAAACATGGGACTTTCTCCTAAGGAAAAGTGACTCAGAATACCTTAGTAGCTATATATTGTTAATAGCACTTTCAAATTGGCTTGAATTTTCATGTGTAACTATAGCTACTATAACATCGTGGATCCAACTTATCTCTTAGGTTCAGAAGACATTGCCTCACACATTTCCTCTTTACTTCAGACACTTAAAAAGTGTTTACCACTTTTAAAACAGTAGTGGATTTAAATACTCACCAGGACTGAATACTCATTGTTTCTTATTCTCTGCACCTTTTGACCAGCTGTGAGCCTGCATTAATCATTGCCCACTACAAATCATATTTCTCTGATGAAAGGTGATAGCTCCATTAACAGAGAATATGACAATAAATATTTGGGAGATAGCTTCCTTATTTCCATAATGGATTGTAGTAAATAAGAGATTTAGTGATTTGGTAAGTAAAACATGACCACAAGATGGCAGTAAAATATGACCTTTTTTTGGGTAACTCATGGAAGGTATTTTCATCCAGTATCCAGTAACTCCCACACAGTATGTGACAACCCATGGGACTAAAAGGGGACTTTGTTGATACTACTTAAAAAGGAAAGGGGTAAAATAAAAAGGAAGAGTAACGGCCTAGAACTCATTCACAGTGTGGAAGAATGGGGGAGGTGTAGAGAGAGAGAGTGAGGAAGAAAGAGGAAGAGAGAGAGGGAGGGGTGGAGAGGGAGAGAAGGGAGAAAAAGAGGGAGATGGAGTGCAGGAGGTAAAGGGAGAAGGAGAGAAGAAGAGGAGAGAAAGGGAGAGAAAGGAGAAGGAAGGAAAGAAAGGAAGAGGGAGAGAGGGGGGGGAGAAAACTAAGGGGCAGAAGCATATGACAACAATTCAAAAGTATATTTTATCTCTGGCTATAGATATTTGAAAAGTATTTTCATAATATTCAAAACCAGTATGTTCTCAGCTGATAATCCATACCTTAGTTGAGCCAATTTAAAACAGTTGAATGTGTAAGTAGTTTGACTGTCTACAACTTGCAGCCTACCATGAAGAAGTCAATGACACATAAAGCCTTCATAAAGGGATAACGTTTAGCCTACTGATACAAAGTGAAAAATAAGTTAAAAATCCTAGTTATAATAATTGTTCCTTACATAGTACTACTGGAGGATCCCGCAATACCTCTCCTGGGCATATATCCAGAAGATGTCCCAACCGGTAAGAAGGACACATGCTCCACTATGTTCATAGCAGCCTTATTTATAATAGCCAGAAGCTGGAAAGAACCCAGATGCCCCTCAACAGAGGAATGGATACAAAAAATGTGGTACATTTACACAATGGAGTACTCCTCAGCTATTAAAAAGAATGAATTTATGAAATTCCTAGGCAAATGGATGGACCTGGAGGGCATCATCCTGAGTGAGGTAACCCAATCACAAAGGAACTTACACAATATGTATTCACTGGTAAGTGGATATTAGCCCAGAAACTTAGGATATCCAAGATATAGGATACACTTTGCTAAACGCATGAAACTCAAAAAGAACAAAGACCAAAGTGTGGACACTTTGCCCCTTCTTAGAATTGGGAACAAAACACCCATGGGGAGTTACAGAGACAAAGTTTGGAGCTGTGATGAAAGGAGGGACCATCTAGAGACTGACATATGCGGGGATCCATCCCATAATCAGCTTCCAAACGCTGAAACCATTGCATACACTAGCAAGATTTTGCTGAAAGGACTCAGATATAGCTGTGTCTTGTGAGACTATGTTGGGGCCTAGCAAACACAGAAGTGGATGCTCACACTAAGCTATTGGATAGATCACAGGGCCCCCAATGGAGGAGCTAGAGAAAGTACCCAAGGAGCTAAAGGGATCTGCAACCCTATAGGTGGAACAACCTTTTGAACTAACCAGTACCCCGGAGGTCTTGA
The DNA here is from genome assembly GCF_000001635.26 of Mus musculus. NCBI lineage: Eukaryota > Metazoa > Chordata > Mammalia > Rodentia > Muridae > Mus > Mus musculus. Next base: position 49,268,936 of record NC_000081.6, on the reverse strand, counting down.
CTCTAGCTGCATATGTATCAAAAGATGTCCTAGTTGGCCATCACTGGAAAGAGAGGCCCATTGGACTTGCAAACTTTATACGCCAGGGCCAAAAAGTGGGAGTGGGTGGGTAGGGGAGTGGGGGGGGAGGATATGGGGGACTTTTGGAATAGCATTGGAAATGTAAATGAGGAAAATACCTAATAAAAATATTTTAAAAAATGTTCCTTAGAACAGAACAAATGGAAATTTATAAACACTAAAGCTTGGGAAAGGGAGGACACTCATGATTCCCCATTTCCTGAAATAGCCTATTCTTTCTGATCTTTATACCACTATTAAGCACTTTATTACATCCCATAGATTCAATGGTTAAGTCTCTTTCTCTAAATATAGTGATCCATTCTTTACCTCGATACATCCAAAAATACTTCAGTGTTTGTCAAATAGCACACAAACAGTGATTAACCTGTAACTCAACACAGAGTGGGAACAAATGAGTTTAAATGTGTGATGGTGAACAAAGACACCCAAGTTAAGAGGATAATCACAAACTTTAAAAATGATTGCTCCATAAAGTACATGATTTTAAGAGGAAAATGGTCAATACATAATGACAATTTAAGCCAAAATTTAAATGAACAAAACAAAAACAAGCACCAGCAGATTATCATATCAATGAAACTGCAGACAAATTTGATGAAAACATTCTATTCATTGGAGATAGTACCACAACACCTGGAGGGTGTTCCAGTCCCAGGCATTCTAACAAGCCCAAAATCACAGAATCCCAGTATCCCGGGATCCCAGGGGCTTGGTCACATGAGGATCTCAGGGTCCCAGAGGCAACCTGACTCCTAGGAACTCTGACACATCCAGGATCTCGGGATCACAGGATCACAGAGACAGATGGATCACAGGAAGGACAAGCTCTAGTCAGATATAGCCAGGGCAGATAGCACTAGAGGAAACCAGATGGTGGGAGGCAAGCATAAGAACATAAGCAACAGAAATCAAGGTTATTTAGGCAACATCAGAACCCAGTTTTCTCATCATAGCAAGTCTTGAATACACAATCATAGCAGAAAAGCAAGATGCAGACCTAAAGTCACTTCTCAAGACAATGATAGAGGACTTTAAGAAGGACATAAATAACTCCCTTAAAGAAATACAGGAGAATACATGTAAACATTTAGAAGCCCTTGAAGAGAAAACACAAAAATACTTCAAAGAATTATAGGAAAACACAGTCAAACAGGCAAAAGAAATGAACAAAACCATCCAAAATCTAACCATGGAAATAGAAACAGTATAGAAATCACAAAGGAAGACAACCCTAGAATAAGAAAACCTAGGAAAGAGATCAAGAGTCATAGTTGCAAGCACTACCAACAGAATACAAGAATGCAAGAGATAGAAGAATCTCAGATACAGAAGGTACCATAGAAAATATTGACACCAGTCAAAGAAAAGGCAAAAGGCAAACAGCTGCTAACCCAAAACATCCACGAAATCCAGGACACAATGAGAAGACCAAACCTAAGGATAATAGGTAGAGAAGAGAGTAAAGATTCCCAACCTAAAGGGCCAGTAAATATCTTCAAAAAAATTATAGAAAAAACTACCCTAACCTAAAGAAAAATATGCCCATGAACATAGAAGAAGCCTACAAAACTCCAAGTAGACTAGCCCAGAAAGAAAATTTCTCCTGTCACATAATCAGAATACCACATGTGCTAAAAAAAAATGAAAGAATATTAAAAGTAGAAAAAATATTTAAAAAGAAAGAATATTAAAAATGTCAAGTAGCATATAAAGGTAGATCTATCAGAATTACACCAGACTAATCACCAGAGAATATGAAAGCCAGAAGATCCTGGGCCTATGTCATATAGACCCTAAGAGAACACAAATGCCAGCCCAGACTACTATACCTAGCAAAACTTGACATTACCATATATGGAGAAAGCAAGATGTCCCATGACAAAACCAAATTTACACAATATATTTCCACAAATCCAACCTTAAAAAGGATAATAGATGGAAAACACAACAAGGAGGGAAACTACACTCTATAAAAAGCAAGAAAGTAATCTTCTTTCAACAAACCCAAAAGAAGATAATCACACAAACATAATTCCACCTCTAACAACAAAACTAACAGGAAGTAAGAATCAATTTTCCTTGATAACTCTTAACATCAATGGACTCAATTCCCCAATAAAAAGGCATAGACTAACAGACTATGTATGTACACAGGACAGAGCATTTTGCTGCTTACAGGAACCATACCTCAGTGTCAAAGACAGAAACTACCTCAGAGCAAAAGACTGAAAAACAATTTTCCAAGCAAATGGTCTCAAGAAACAAGCTGGAGTATCCATTCTAATATCAAATCCTATATCAAATAGAGGGCTAGTATCCAGTGTATACAAAGAACTCAAGAAGGTAGACTCCCAACAATGAAATAACCCTATTAAAAATGGAGTACATAGCTAAACAAAGAATTTTCAACTGAGGAACATTGAATCCCGAGAAGCACTTTAAAAAAAAATGTACAATTTAAGGAAATTAGGGAAATGCAAATCAAACAACCCTGAAATTCCACCTCACACCAGTTGGAATGGCTAAAATAAAATCTCAGGTGACAGCAGATGCTGGGGAGGATGTGGAGAAAGAGGAACACTCTTCTATTGCTGGTGGGATTGCAAGCTGGTACAACCACTCTGGAAATCAGTTTGGCGGTTGCTCAGAAAATTGAACATGGTACTACCTGAGGACCCAGCTATAACACTCCTGGGCATATACCCAGAAGATGCTCCAATATGTAATAAGGACACATGCTCCACTATGTTCATAGCAGCCTTATTTATAATAACCAGAAGCTGGAAAGAACCCAGATATCCCTCAAGTGAAGAATGGATACAGAAAATGTGGGACATTTACACAATGTATCACTACTTAGCTATTAAAAACAATGAATTCATGAAATTCTTGGGCAAATGGATGGAACTAGAAAATATCATCCTTAGTGAGGTAACTCAATCACAAAAGAACACACATGGTATGCACTCACTGATAGGTGGATATTATCCCCAAAGCTCCAAATACTTTAAGATACAATTCACAGGCCAAATGAAGCTCAAGAAAAAGGAAGACCAAAGTATGGGTGTTCAGTCCTTAAAAGGGGAACAAAATATTTACAGAAGCAAATATGGAGATAAAGTGTAGAGCAGAGACTGAAGGAAAGGGCATCCACTGTCCAATCTGATGATTCTCCCATATAGAGTTACCAAACCCATAAACTATTGTGGATGCCAAGAACTACTTGCTGAAAGGAGCCTGATATGGCTGTCTCTTGAGAGGCCCTACTAGAGCATTACAAATACAGAGATGGATGCTCACAGACAACCACTGAACCAAACTCGGGTTCCCCAATAGAGGATTTATTGAAAGGACTGAAGGAGCTGAAGGAGTTTGCAACTCCATAGGAAGAACAACAATATCAACCAACCAGATCCTGCCAAGCTACCAGGAACTAAGCCATTAAACAAGTAGTACACATGGCTCCAGCTGCATATGTAGTAGAGGATGGCCTTGTCATGCATCAATGAAAGGAGATGCCCTTAGTCCTATGAAGATTCATTAGATGCCCCAGTGTAGGGCAATCGAGAGCAGGGGGGTAGGTGGGTGGGTAGAAGAACACCCTCATAGAAGCAAGGGAAGGGAGGTCGGTATAGGGCATTTCTGGGAGTGGGGAAACCTGATAGGAGATAACAGTTGAAATGAAAATAAAGAAAGTATCCAGTAAAAACAAATTGAAAACATAAAAAAAAATCTATTCATTGCAGAAAAGATAACCGAGATTCTGAAAAGAAAATTCTGAAAATGTATTTTATAGATTCTTGATTCTAATCTGTAATAGAGAATTTTAGATGATAAATTATAGATGAGAATTCTTCTAGAAAATGGTGCATTTAATTATACTTAGCTCTTTGAGTATCCAACAGACATATAGATGAGTAGTACATTTAAAGTTAGAATGATATATTCATTTTATTTGAGCTTTGCTTTTCCTTAATCATATTTTTTAATTCATTTTTTTTCTCTTTTTGTATTTCTTTCATTGGGCTATCATTTTTTCTGATCATGGTGATTATAACAATTTCTAAGTGCATACAGAAGTATATATTATATGTGTAAGTGGAATTTACTATTATGAGAGGAACTTCATTTCCTATCAAATGTTGTCATCCTTAGGGTCTGGGAAGTTGTTGACAGTATTGAGAGTAGATTTATTTACATCACAATTTTCTAGTCATTTTAATTTTATAACATACTCTCTTTCTATTAAAAGAAATATGTGGATTATAAAAAAGCAGTAAGATATCCATTTCACTGTACATTTTATTAGTTTATTTTATATTAGCTGTTTAGTTACATCTTCACTATTGTGAAAAAATAAATATATGCCATAAATTACTTAGGGAGAAAAAATGTTTATTTTAGCTAACAGTTTTATGGACTTCAGATCAAAGAATGTTGGCCAATTTGAATCTAGCCTTATGGAAAGAATGTTAAGATCCTCCCACAAGCTTCCAGAAATTTAAAGAAAAACAAAACAAAAACAAAACTCTACCCACTGGAGACCAAGGTTTTAACATATAATCATGTGGCATTATTTAAAATCTAAATTATAAAACTTCAATCTCAAAACCCAAAGGATCATAACCCTAACATAGTGAAAAAGAGGCAAAAGAGATTCAGGATACCTCCCAAATTTCTAAAACTTTAACAGATTCAACATGGCTTAAAAGTTGAAATTTAGGCCCTAATGAGACAGTGAGAAAACTGGTTTTATGGTTCTTTTTGTCTGTTTGTTTGATCCTGTGTGTGTATGTGTGTGTGTGTATGTATGTATCCACAGATACTCATTAAAACTATGAGTCCTTCATGCAGGCATTTTCAAAATAGTTTTAATATCCTCTATAGTATAGTGGTGTATTGTCTTAGCGTTTTGTGGGTGTAAAGAGACACTACAATTGTCATAACTCCTATAAAGGAAAACATTCGAAAGAGACTGGTTTACAGTTTAGGGGTTTATTCATTATCAACTTTGCAAGAAGCATGGCAGCACATAAGCAGACGTAGTCCAGGAGAGGGGTTGAGAGTTCTATATCTGGATCTATAGGCAACAAGAAGAGACTGTAAGACACTGGCTTGACTTCAGCATCTAAAACTTCAAAGCCCACTCACAGTGGCAAGACCACAAAGGCCACACATCCTAATAGCACCTAATAGAGCCTATGGGGGGCAGTTTTATTCCAACTACCTATAGGTCTTCTAATGAAAACCTCATCACATGGAAATTGCTGTTTAATTACAAGTGTGTTATAACATATATTCTATAATTTGGTACTTATTAAACAAACTTTACTAAAATTGGTAGTAAAGTTTATTTGTAAAGTTGATATTCCATTGACAAACTTCATATGAGTTGATCTGCTGACACAAGCAGCCTTCCTGAGTCATAAGAAGCTATGAAATCTGCAGCCATATTTCTCCCAGAAATCCTTTACTCAGCAGCTTAATTATAGAAGAGATTAACTGTAACTTGAGGATTTCAATGACATCAGGACTTGAATGATCATAGGTTCTATGTTACTTTATCACTCTAAGGGATTTAATTTTTAATAGATTTACATCTTTTTGCATGTGCTCTCATATTTAAATGTCCATGCACTGGTGTTGTGGATAGCCATGGGTCTGATTATATTTGATGTTAATTCCATTCTCCTGTGAGTGGTTGTGAGCAAGGAATGAGTCAGCACTTAGGGGATTTCCTGTCAACCTACTTCCTACCTTAATTTGTAAAATAAAGGAGAATGATGATTGGGCAGATAAAATGAAGGTGGAGCCGAAGATGGGAGAGAGAAGAGGAGAAAATGGAAGAAGGAGAGGACACAGAGGAGGAGGAAGAAGAAGAAAAGTGGAGCAGAAGCACATGGCCTGGAGAAACTGCAAGTTCTAAGGGGTCTCATAAGCTGTGGAAGATGGTAGCATAGCAGTAGATCTGCCCAATCTAGGCTCACAGCATGTAATCATATTAACTGTGTTGTGTTTTCATTGCTGGGGCATATTTGGGAGGAGATTTTCTGCAACAAAATGGTATAAATGAGAGGATGCAAATAGTTCTTACACTCTCCCATCTTTTGCTGAGATTTTAGCTGAAGGCCATATTTGTCTCTAAAATTTCCTAAAAGCATGGACTGCTCAAACCCCATGTGCTCACCCTATACTAACTTATTTATTAACTCTCTTGTCTACATCAAGACAATATGCTCTGTTGAGTGAAATGACTTAAATCATTGCGATAGATATTTGTTTCAAGGAATATAATTTAGCTGTCAATTGAATATAAAATGTTCTTTATGCAGCTTTCTTAATTTGATCTTCTAATGAACAACCATCCTCAAATAATCCAGCCTTCTACTAAACAATTAGTTTATAAACAGAAGTTGATTAAATGCTGAACCCACTGCTATTTTAGGCAATAGATAAAGAGTAATTGGGAATAAAGAATTACAGTAGTGTTTTAAAGTTCATGAAGGAGAACATAATAGGATTTAACAGGTCATGAGGCTACCTACAAAGAGAGTCATATATTTCCAATGGATGAAAAAAAAAATTACAAAATAAAATGCTCACGTGAACAGGAGGCTTTAAACCGAAGTGACAGAATTTAGTTGGCATTCCTCTTTCTCCTCAAGATAAAGGTGAAAGCTTTTGCTACTACATCAAGGGAAGGCTGTAGGATGTGTTAAAACTACTCCAAATGATGGAGAATTTCAGGGCTTCTCCAGAGTTATCATGCTTAAATGACAGAAAGATGTACACACATGTGAAAGGCTGAGGTTGAGCTAATTTTAGATCATCAAGAACCATGTTACTAGGTAAGCTTCCAGGAAAGTGATGCAATTAGAAATGATTTAAATTAAGTCTTGAGCAATGTGGAAACTGCAGAAATGACAAGAACTCACTGTTTGAAATAACAAACTATCAAATCCTCATAACTACTCCTGATTCAGACCTGGAAACTTTTCAAGTGGTTTGTTGTATAACAGGAAGGAAGGGTCTAACTGCTCTGAATAAATCACACCCTATATAACAAAATTTATTTTTATAAAATTTGCCTTGTTCATTTGTATTAGCAAATTTTGTTTTGTGAACTAAAAGTACATGTAGAAATAGGGGCTCAATGTTAGATGTCTATCCCCTAGAAAGAATCTGAAGATCTGGGGAGAGAACTGATTCCTCAGAGAATACTTTTATCCTCTGACTTCCATACATGCTGTATTGTGAGCATTCATCCCCCTACACATACACACACACATACACATAAACGCACACACACGTGTGCACGTGCACACATGTGTGCACACCCACATAAATGAAGAAATGCAAAAGCAAGTAACACAAAATGCAACAAAATTCCATCATGAAGTTGAGTCAAATAGAGTGGAAGTAACGTTCAAAGCTTTGAGAACTTGGTAAAGTTTCTTTGCAGAATGTGAGAAAAATTTTCTGACAGTGGTTTTCTGTTTATTTGTTTGTTTGGTTGGTTGGTTAGTAGGTTTTGTTTTTTTTTTCTTTTGTTTGTTTGTTTCTAGAAAACCATACCAGATGTCAAGTTTTTAAAGTGGTGAGAAAAATGAAAAGATATATCTATAATCTCTCATAAAATTTCAATATTTTGCTATTTAGCTCTTTAGAGAAAAATGTTTTCTGATCTTTGAACAGTAATAATTGGAAATAGAGTTTGAAAACTTAAAGTTTTGGGAGATTGTTGAAGTATACTAAGGTTGTAAATGCTATTGAACTCAAGCATTTTTGAATAAAAAGTGAAAATGAAAAAAAAAGTTATTTTATATAACTAAGAAGTTTGCAACTCTGAACTGCTTTGTAGAAAGAAAGGGCAAATTTATGGGAAGATAAATGTCCTTAGAGAATTTAATTAGCAAATTGTTAGCAAAATGTAATTCATTCTCACAGAAAAACTGAAGAATTGAAAGATAAATGATTATATGTGATTGTGATTCTTCTATGAATCTTGGCACACATTATTATAAAAAGCTTCAGGATAATGTGCAATACTTTTGAAAAACATTCAGTGAATCTCAGGATATAATGCGGTTGATGTTATTCTAAGAAACTCTCATTATATGGTTACTATATTATTATAGATATAGTATCATATAAATTTTATAATCAACAACATTATTGTTATTATTTATAAGAAAATAACAGAAAGACACCAAGCATTGACTGTATTTTGAACTATAAGGATGACTTGAAAGAACCTAATTTCTATCTTTGATTCAATGTCTGGAGGTAAGAAACTCGGTAACACATAAATGTTAAATGAAGGATAAAAACAAGCATGGTAGAGGCAGGCAGATTTCTGAATTACGAGGCCAGTCTGGTCTACAAAGTGAGTTCCAGGACAGCCAGGGCTACACACAGAAACCCTGTCTGGAAAAAACAAAACAAAACAAAACAAAACAAAACAAAACAAAACAAAACAAAACAAAACAAAACAAAACAAAAACAAACATGGTTCTTGGTCCAGTTTTCTTGTTGTTGTAACTTAATTGCCATGTAAGATATGTTTAAAGTCCTTGTATCATTTATATTATTTATTCATATTGTTTATTTCTTTAAAATGTATGTTATTTTTGAAAATGATATATATTTCCGTGACAGGATTTAATCGGTTTTGTTAGTCAAGTAGCAAACAACTGCAATAGGCCCACAATATAATTTTCCATGGTGATAAAGTCTCATCTTATCCCTCATTAAAATAAGTGAAAAATATTCATTATTGAGAGATTGTTTTTACTTGCAATGCACTTCATAAGTTACATAATGTTTAATATAAAATTATTGAGCATCTGATCCAGTAGTAACAACTTTTCCATTTTACAAATGAAAAACACTAATGCTTATGGGGATTGTATAATGCATGCCAAGTTATGTAGTGGAGCCGGATTGACCTTAAGGAGCTCAGCACAAGGAGCTTAGCTGCTAAGGCTGGGAATTTAAAACTAGATCTGCTGTCTCACAAGCAAAATAAGAATCACTGGGTCTTATTTAGGCAAGGACATATAAACTGGTACAAAAAATATCTAAAGACGTGGTCAGAAAATATAAGCAAAACTGGTAGGGTTTATTTTAAAATAGAAATGGTAAGACTATAATATAAAATTTTAATAAGCTCATAAATTTTTACCATAATTATAAAAGTTGTCCAGAAACACCCTCTCTTTTATTAGCAGTGCATCATTCAGATCAGTGGATTGTGCCTGATGGTTTCAAGAACAATCAGCTAAACAACAAAAACGTGATTGCATATGGAAGCTTATGACAGACACGTCATTCTGAGCAAATGAAAGGAGGGAACTGAAGTGAGAATAATCCTTCCCATACCATATTTGCAATCAAAAACCTATGCAATGACTTTAAAAATATATCACATGGCACACTGGAACATATAAGTCACAACAAGAAAACTCTCTGCAAGAACTGCGTTTGTTTCTATCTTACATTTAATAATTATGTGTTACCTAGTTTATTACCTCCAGACATTGAATAAAAGATGGAAATTAGTTTTTTTTCATGTCATCCTTACAGTTCAAAAATACAGTCATTGTTAGAAGCCTTCTTGTTATTTTCTTATAAATAATAACAATAATGTTACTGTTTATAATATTTATATGTTATTATATCTATAATAATATAGAAACTGAATTGCATACATTATTTTATGCTTAATTGTATACTACAAAAACATACGATTTGGTACTAAATCTATCTATTTAAACCCTGAAAGCATATGATAAAGCATTCAAGGAATTTTTTGGTTAAACTTACAAGTATTAAAATTATAAATCTCTAATATAAGATCTATGACTGCAAGAAAGTTTTACTGCCCATAAAATGATAAATTCATATTGTGTAATCATTGAAATAGAAGCAAGTGTCTATTATTTGAGTGGATCAAACAGATGGTGAATCAAGCTTACAACAGGGAAAAATGCAATTGTATTTATTATTTAGTTGGTTGGCTCATTTTTTTGTATAGCGTTTCTTCTTACATTATTAATTCAGTAGCAGTGCGTAACACTGAGGAGGCAATGTATATTCTGTCACATATAAATAAATCCACACTTCTATCATCTTATTCACACAAAGTTAAGAGTTTATTTCCATAGTAATAACCTGACAAGCATACTTAAACGAACTGGAGGACTCTGACTAGAATATTTGTTTCCTCTTAAACACGTACAACTTCTTTCTATACCTCCATCATTAATTTATTTATTCTGATATTCACCAAATTCTTGTTTTTTACCATTCCATTATCTGAACTTGAGAAGAAATGCATGCTACGAATTTTCTTGGAATCTAGTGGTTGTTTTCTAACCTGAGCTGAGTTATAAAGTGCAAATGTGAGGATTCAATTTACTCTTTTAACTCATCAACAACATATTCTATATAGATGTTAATTATTTTCTAAAATATTCTGTTGACACCAATGAGCTCATTGCTTGAAGAGTGTGGATTGGTCATTATTAAGAATAGCATTGGTCACCACAAAACACAATCACTACATCAAAGTCCAACCACATTTTAAATGGTAACCTTGTAGAAACTGCAACATGGAGACTTTCTTTCAATGAACATTGTGTGTGTGTGTGTGTGTGTGTGTGTGTGTGTGTGTGTCTGCCTGTTGTTTAGCATCTTCCAATATCACTTGTAAAACCATGAAGGGGCACTGCTTATTGCCTGTTACCTAACCATGACTTGTTCATTCTGCTGTTTTGTACTACCCAGGACTACCTTTTCAGGAGTAGAAAAACACCACTCACTTCATGATCTGGAACCTGTGCCACCAATAATGGGTAGCCAAGAAAATGCACTACTGATTTGCCTACATTGTGATGGAGGCATTTTCTTTTTTTTTTAATTAGATATTTTATTTATATACATTTCAAATTTCAAATGCTATCCTGAAAGTTAACTGAGGTTCATTTTCCCCCCAAAATAGCATATGTCAGTTGATTGAAACCTCACCAGAATGTATAATTAATTTAATGCCCTGAATTATATTTATATTTACAGGTTTTCCTATTTTATTTTTCATTGAATATCCTTATATCTTTTAATATAATTCAAATTAATAATGCAAACTTCATTAGATTATGACGATCTTAAACCTTTACATCACCTGTTAGTCAGCTACTTTATGATTTTATATATGTATATATTTGTACTCAGAGACATTATACATTAGAGAATTATAGCGTCGGGGCTACTGATGGAGCTCAGGAAGTATAGGTGTTTGTTGACATACTAATAACTTGAGTTCCATTCTGAGAGCATTCATCATGGAAGGGAACAACTGAATCCTGCAAGTGCTTCTTTAGATTCCACGAGACAGGATATATTAATTCTAGAATACTTCACATAATCTCTGTTTATTTTAATGACATGACCAAATACCTAATTTCTTAGCAAGGATTCACAACTATGGAAACATTGCATGTTGTGAGAATAAAAGAACCAATCATGGTCTGGAAAATAAAAAAAAAAAAAAAAGCCTAAATTCATTTAAGTTTGCCTTGTAAATTATCTGCCCTTCAAATTTTCATTTCAAAAGCAAACTGAAATTACTAAAAATTGTACTTTTCTATTTTCTAAACAATTCTCTTGAGAGAGGCTTTCATTATGTTTTGTGTTTTTCTTCCTTTCAACTTTGCCATTCCTTGCAGTGAGCAACACTTCAGTTTCATAATTTCCACATTGAAAGTTATTTCCTAACCGACGATAAATCCATAGTTCAGAAGAGTAATTCAATTTTCTTACTTATGCAACATCACGCTCCATGCTGAGTCCTGGCTACACTTTCGCTTCAGTAATGCTGCACACGGAATCCTTAGCTTAGGTTTGCTGAAAGTTAGACCTTTCATGTCAGATTTAGTAATTGACCTATGCACTATGAAAAAGACTAGGTTTAAACATTTGCACATTAGTTATACAGAGGCCACCAAACACCTTCTATCTGTGACCTTCATTGTATTTACCCATGACCTCTACTCTTGCTTCAGTAGAAGATGTAAAAAGAAGTATAAAATCATTATTTTTACTTCAGCTGTTAAAACTTGTGTCCAAATCCTGACAAGTCTATCATACACAAGCTACTTAGAGAGTCAAAGTCAAATATTCTTTTGAACTCAATAGCTGATATTCTAACTTTACACTCTCTTTGAGAAACTGGAGGAGAACATCTCTCTACCTTATTTATAAACTCTTCTAGCTATTCTTAGATTGAAATTCGATGAAACATGAATTTTAGTAATTACCTACAATTCAGGTTGGTATTCTCATTCCTGAGATATAGCTTGGTCTTGGTGTGTGGTTCTCGATTCAATTGTGTTTTTCCATAGGACATTAGATCACTTTGGATGAAGACCTAAATAAGGCTGGGATGATTATTAGCTTTTTAAGATGCATTTTTAAAAAGTAAAAATCCTACATATTAACTGTTAACTAATTTGATAAAATTATATATTTATAAAAATTAAAGTCAATGATATAATTTTCAGGAAAACAGTTAAATATTGTCCATGATAAAAATATGGTATGTAAAAGATTTTCAAGTTCTCAAATATTCAAATAAAAATTAATTTACTTTCATATTTATTAAGGAATGAGATTAATATTAAATGTCATATCAAATTTAATAACACATAATCACAGACACTATTATTTATTTGCTTTTTTATAGTATGTGTCAATGTATCAGAGGCCATAATTCAGTATAATCTTGTGGATTATTTTACAGTTATATTAAAATATTTTATCAAAATGCAAACATACAAATTCAATGTTCAGTGAAAGAGTCTATCTCCATTCCAGAACCTGCCATTGTGAATGAACTGTTGAAATTACAGTTATTAAAGTTGTGGTTCTCTTCATTCTTTTCCCCAATGACTAATGGTATTCTAGATTATTTTCCTATGATTACTTGCCAATTTATTCCCCATTTTCTTTTTTTTTTTTTTTTTTTTTTTCCATTTTTTATTAGGTATTTAACTCATTTACATTTCCAATGCTATACCAAAAGTCCCCCATATCCACCCACCCCCACTCCCCTGCCCACCCACTCCCCCTTTTTGGCCCTGGTATTACCCTGTACTGGGGCATATAAAGTTTGCAAGTCCAATGGGCCTCTCTTTCCAGTGATGGCCGACTAGGCCATCTTTTGATATATATGCAGCTAGAGTCAAGAGCTCCGGGGTACTGGTTAGCTCATAATGTTGTTCCACCTATAGGGTTGCAGATCCCTTTAGCTCCTTGGCTACTTTCTCTAGCTCCTCCATTGGGAGCCCTATGATCCATCCATTAGCTGACTGTGAGCATCCACTTCTGTGTTTGCTGGGCCCCGGCATAGTCTCACAAGAGACAGCTACATCTGCGTCCTTTCAATAAAATCTTGCTAGTGTATGCAATGGTGTCAGCGTTTGGATGCTGATTATGGGGTGGATCCCTGGCTATGGCAGTCTCTACATGGTCCATCCTTTCATCTCAGCTCCAAACTCCGTCTCTGTAACTCCTTCCATGGGTGTTTTGTTCCCAAATCTAAGGAGGGGCATAGTGTCCACACTTCAGTCTTCATTCTCCTTGAGTTTCATGTGTTTAGCAAATTATATCTTATATCTTGGGTATCCTAGGTTTGGGGCTAATATCCACTTATCAGTGAATACATATTGTGTGAGTTTCTTTGTGAATGTGTTACCTCACTCAGGATGATGCCCTCCAGGTCCATCCATTTGGCTAGGAACTTCATAAATTCATTCTTTTTAATAGCTGAGTAGTACTCCATTGTGTAGATGTACCACATTTTCTGTATCCATTCCTCTGTTGAGGGGCATCTAGGTTCTTTCCAGCTTCTGGCTATTATAAATAAGGCTGCTATGAACATAGTGGAGCATGTGTCCTTCTTACCTGTTGGGGCATCTTCTGGATATATGCCCAGGAGAGGTATTGCTGGATCCTCCGGTAGTACTATGTCCAGTTTTCTGAGGAACCGCCAGACTGATTTCCAGAGTGGTTGTACAAGCCTGCACTCCCACCAACAATGGAGGAGTGTTCCTCTTTCTCCACATCCTCGCCAGCATCTGCTGTCACCTGAATTTTTGATCTTAGCCATTCTGACTGGTGTGAGGTGGAATCTCAGGGTTGTTTTGATTTGCATTTCCCTGATGATTAAGGATGTTGAACATTTTTTCAAGTGCTTCTCTGCCATTCGGTATTCCTCAGGTGAGAATTCTTTGTTCAGTTCTGAGCCCCATTTTTTAATGGGGTTATTTGATTTTCTGAAGTCCACCTTCTTGAGTTCTTTATATATGTTGGATATTAGTCCCCTATCTGATTTAGGATAGGTAAAGATCCTTTCCCAATCTGTTGGTGGTCTTTTTGTCTTATTGACGGTGTCTTTTGCCTTGCAGAAACTTTGGAGTTTCATTAGGTCCCATTTGTCGATTCTTGATCTTACAGCACAAGCCATTGCTGTTCTGTTCAGGAATTTTTCCCCTGTGCCCATATCTTCAAGGCTTTTCCCCACTTTCTCCTCAGCTCTTGCTCCTGCTCCTTCGCCTGCTTGCTGCGTGAGACTGAGTAACTGCTAGATCCTTGGACTTCCATTCACAGCTGTGACTGAACGATTGTTGGGAATTGAGCTGCCGACTGTAAGTCATCAATAAATTCCTTTATTATCTAGAGACTATCCATAAGTTCTGTGACTCTAGAGAACCCTGACTAATACAGAAGTTGGTTTCTCCTCAGTGGAAAGTTTCAGTGTCTCTGGTTTTATGTGAAGTTCCTTGATCCACTTAGATTTGACCTTAGTACAAGGAGATAAGTATGGATCGATTCGCATTCTTCTACACGATAACAACCAGTTGTGCCAGCACCAATTGTTGAAAATGCTGTCTTTCTTCCACTGGATGGTTTTAGCTCCCTTGTCGAAGATCAAGTGACCATAGGTGTGTGGGTTCATTTCTGGATCTTCAATTCTATTCCATTGGTCTACTTGTCTGTCTCTATACCAGTACCATGCAGTTTTTATCACAATTGCTCTGTAGTAAAGCTTTAGGTCTGGCATGGTGATTCCGCCAGAAGTTCTTTTATCCTTGAGAAGACTTTTTGCTATCCTAGGTTTTTTGTTATTCCAGACAAATTTGCAAATTGCTCCTTCCAATTCGTTGAAGAATTGAGTTGGAATTTTGATGGGGATTGCATTGAATCTGTAGATTGCTTTTGGCAAGATAGCCATTTTTACAATGTTGATCCTGCCAATCCATGAGCATGGGAGATCTTTCCATCTTCTGAGATCTTCTTTAATTTCTTTCTTCAGAGATTTGAAGTTTTTATCATACAGATCTTTCACCTCCTTAGTTAGAGTCACGCCAAGATATTTTATATTATTTGTGACTATTGAGAAGGGTGTTGTTTCCCTAATTTCTTTCTCAGCCTGTTTATTCTTTGTATAGAGAAAGGCCATTGACTTGTTTGAGTTTATTTTATATCCAGCTACTTCACCGAAGCTGTTTATCAGGTTTAGGAGTTCTCTGGTAGAATTTTTAGGGTCACTTATATATACTATCATATCATCTGCAAAAAGTGATATTTTGACTTCCTCTTTTCCAATTTGTATCCCCTTGATCTCCTTTTGTTGTCGAATTGCTCTGGCTAATACTTCAAGTACTATGTTGAAAAGGTAGGGAGAAAGTGGGCAGCCTTGTCTAGTCCCTGATTTTAGTGGGATTGCTTCCAGCTTCTCTCCATTTACTTTGATGTTGGCTACTGGTTTGCTGTAGATTGCTTTTATCATGTTTAGATATGGGCCTTGAATTCCTGATCTTTCCAAAACTTTTATCATGAATGGGTGTTGGATCTTGTCAAATGCTTTTTCTGCATCTAACGAGATGATCATGTGGTTTTTGTCTTTGAGTTTGTTTATATAATGGATTACATTGATGGATTTTCGTATATTAAACCATCCCTGCATCCCTGGAATAAAACCTACTTGGTCAGGATGGATGATTGCTTTAATGTGTTCTTGGATTCGGTTAGCGAGAATTTTATTGAGGATTTTTGCATCGATATTCATAAGAGAAATTGGTCTGAAGTTCTCTATCTTTGTTGGATCTTTCTGTGGTTTAGGTATCAGAGTAATAGTGGCTTCATAAAATGAGTTGGGTAGAGTACCTTCTACTTCTATTTTGTGAAATAGTTTGTGCAGAATTGGAATTAGATCTTCTTTGAAGGTCTGATAGAACTCTGCACTAAACCCATCTGGTCCTGGGCTTTTTTTGGTTGGGAGACTATTAATAACTGCTTCTATTTCTTTAGGTGATATGGGACTGTTTAGATGGTCAACTTGATCCTGATTCAACTTTGGTACCTGGTATCTGTCCAGAAATTTGTCCATTTCGTCCAGGTTTTCCAGTTTTGTTGAGTATAGCCTTTTGTAGAAGGATCTGATGGTGTTTTGGATTTCTTCAGGATCTGTTCTTATGTCTCCCTTTTCATTTCTGATTTTGTTAATTAGGATTTTGTCCCTGTACCCTTTAGTGAGTCTAGCTAAGGGTTTATCTATCTTGTTGATTTTCTCAAAGAACCAACTCCTCGTTTGGTTAATTCTTTGAATAGTTCTTCTTGTTTCCACTTGGTTGATTTCACCCCTGAGTTTGATTATTTCCTGCCGTCTACTCCTCTTGGGTGAATTTGCTTCCTTTTTTTCTAGAGCTTTTAGATGTGTTGTCAAGCTGCTAGTATGTGCTGTCTCCCGTTTCTTCTTGGAGGCACTCAGCGCTATGAGTTTCCCTCTTAGAAATGCTTTCATTGTGTCCCATAGGTTTGGGTACGTTGTGGCTTCATTTTCATTAAACTCTAAAAAGTCTTTAATTTCTTTCTTTATTCCTTCCTTGACCAAGGTATCATTGAGAAGAGTGTTATTCAGTTTCCACGTGAATGTTGGCTTTCCATTATTTATGTTGTTATTGAAGATCAGTCTTAGGCCATGGTGGTCTGATAGGATACATGGGACAATTTCAATATTTTTGTATCTATTGAGGCCTGTTTTGTGACCAATTATATGGTCAATTTTGGAGAAGGTCCCGTGAGGTGCTGAGAAGAAGGTATATCCTTTTGTTTTAGGATAAAATGTTCTGTAGATATCTGTCAGGTCCATTTGTTTCATAACTTCTGTTAGTTTCACTGTGTCCCTGTTTAGTTTCTGTTTCCACGATCTGTCCTTTGAAGAAAGTGGTGTGTTGAAGTCTCCCACTATTATTGTGTGAGGTGCAATGTATGCTTTGAGCTTTACTAAAGTGTCTCTAATGAATGTGGCTGCCCTTGCATTTGGTGCGTAGATATTCAGAATTGAGAGTTCCTCTTGGAGGATTTTACCTTTGATGAGTATGAAGTGTCCCTCCTTGTCTTTTTTGATAACTTTGGGTTGGAAGTCGATTTTATCCGATATTAAAATGGCTACTCCAGCTTGTTTCTTCAGTCCATTTGCTTGGAAAATTGTTTTCCAGCCTTTCACTCTGAGGTAGTGTCTGTCTTTTTCCCTGAGATGGGTTTCCTGTAAGCAGCAGAATGTTGGGTCCTGTTTGTGTAGCCAGTCTGTTAGTCTATGTCTTTTTATTGGGGAATTGAGTCCATTGATATTAAGAGATATTAAGGAAAAGTAATTGTTGCTCCCTTTTATTTTTGTTGTTAGAGTTGGCATTCTGTTCTTGTGGCTGTCTTCTTTTTGGTTTGTTGAATGATTACTTTCTTGGTTGTTCTAGGGCGTGATTTCCGTCCTTGTATTGGTTTTTTTTCTGTTATTATCCTTTGAAGGGCTGGATTCGTGGAAAGATATTGTGTGAACTTGGTTTTGTCGTGGAATACTTTGGTTTCTCCATCTATGGTAATTGAGAGTTTGGCCGGGTATAGTATCCTGGGCTGGCATTTGTGTTCTCTTAGTGTCTGTATAACATCTGTCCAGGCTCTTCTGGCTTTCATAGTCTCTGGTGAAAAGTCTGGTGTAATTCTGATAGGCCTTCCTTTATATGTTACTTGACCTTTCTCCCTTACTGCTTTTAATATTCTATCTTTATTTAGTGCATTTGTTGTTCTGATTATTATGTGTCGGGAGGAATTTCTTTTCTGGTCCAGTCTATTTGGAGTTCTGTATGCTTCTTGTATGATCATGGGCATCTCTTTTTTTATGTTTGGGAAGTTTTCTTCTATTATTTTGTTGAAGATATTAGCTGGCCCTTTAAGTTGAAAATCTTCATTCTCATCAATTCCTATTATCCGTAGGTTTGGTCTTCTCATTGTGTCCTGGATTACCTGGATGTTTTGAGTTAGGATCCTTTTGCATTTTGTATTTTCTTTGACTGTTGTGTCGATGTTCTCTATGGAATCTTCTGCACCTGAGATTCTCTCTTCCATTTCTTGTATTCTGTTGCTGATGCTCGCATCTATGGTTCCAGATCTCTTTCCTAGGGTTTCTATCTCCAGCGTTGCCTCGCTTTGGGTTTTCTTTATTGTGTCTACTTCCCCTTTTAGTTCTAGTATGGTTTTGTTCATTTCCATCACCTGTTTGTTTGTGTTTTCCTGCTTTTCTTTAAGAGCCTGTAACTCTTTAGCAGTGCTCTCCTGTAAATCTTTAAGTGACTTATGAAAGTCCTTCTTGATGTCCTCTATCATCATCATGAGAAATGTTTTTAAATCTGGGTCTAGATTTTCGGTTGTGTTGGGGTGCCCAGGACTAGGTGGGGTGGGAGTGCTGCGTTCTGATGATGGTGAGTGGTCTTGATTTCTGTTAGTAGGATTCTTACGTTTGCCTTTCGCCATCTGGTAATCTCTGAAGCTAGCTGTTTTAGTTGTCACTGTTAAGAGCTTGTTCTTCAGGTGACTCTGTTAGCCTCTATGAGCAGACCTGGAGGGTAGCACTCTCCTTAGTTTCAGTGGGCAGAGTATTCTCTGCAGGCAAGCTCTCTTCTTGCAAGGCAGGTACCCAGATATCTGGTGTTCGAACCAGACTCCTGGCAGAAGTTGTGTTCCACTCACTAGAGGTCTTAGGATCACGTGTGGAATCCTGTGTGGGCCCTTGCGGGTGTCAGGCGACTCAGCTGGCAAGGTAGCCGGGGCTCGAGTGGAGTGGAAGGGGTTTGTGCCCCAGATCAAGCCCGGGTAGCCTGCTTCCCTATGTACCGCAGTCTCAAGTTCCACGCGATTGGATTGGGGTCGGCGCTGTGATCCACTCACCAGAGGTCTTAGGGTCCCGTGGGGAGTCCCGTGTGGACCCTTGCGGGTGTTGGGCAAGACTCTGCTGGCAAGGTAGCCCGGGGCTCGAGTCTCGAGTCCAGCGGAAGTGACTTGTGCCCCAGATCAGGCCCGGGTAGCCTGCTTCCCTATGTACTGCAGTCTCAAGTTCCGCGCGATTGGATTGGGGCAGGCACTGTGGTCCACTCACCAGAGGTCTTAGGGTCCCGTGGGGAGTCCCGTGTGGACCCTTGCGGGTGTTGGGCAAGACTCTGCTGGCAAGGTAGCCCGGGGCTCGAGTCTCGAGTCAAGCGGAAGGGACTTGTTCCCCAGATCAGGCCCGGGTAGCCTGCTTCCCTATGTACCGCAGTCTCAAGTTCCGCGCGATTGGATTGGGGCAGGCACTGTGGTCCACTCACCAGAGGTCTTAGGGTCCCGTGGGGAGTCCCGTGTGGGCCCTTGCGGGTGTTGGGCAAGACTCTGCTGGCAAGGTAGCCCGGGGCTCGAGTCTCGAGTCGAGCGGAAGGGACTTGTGCCCCAGATCAGGCCCGGGTAGCCTGCTTCCCTATGTACCGCAGTCTCGCAGTCTCCAGTTCCGCGCGATTGGATTGGGGCAGGCACTGTGATCCACTCACCAGAGGTCTTAGGGTCCCGTGGGGAGTCCCGTGTGGACCCTTGCGGGTGTTGGGCAAGACTCTGCTGGCAAGGTAGCCCGGGGCTCGAGTCTCGAGTCGAGCGGAAGGGACTTGTGCCCCAGCCCCCATTTTCTTAATGCTGAAGCCTCATTGTTCTGTGTTAGTCTTTTACTTAGTGGCTAATACATACCATATTTATTTTCTGGACCTTGGTTATCTCATTCAGGTTCCATTTTCCTGTAATTTCATGATGTAATTTTTTAAACAGCTGAGTAATATTTCATTGTGTAATTGTACCATGTTTTTAATCCATTCTTCTTTTGAGGAACATGACAGTTGATTTTTATTTCTGGCTATTATTATTAATATGTTTGAACAAATGACCTTGTGATAGGATGATGCATGCTTTGAGTATATGTCCAACACTGGTATAGCTGACCACGTCCTAGACAGTTTAAGCTGTTGGATATGCTATTGATTTTAGCCACTCTAACAGTTGCAAAATGGAATCTCAAAGTAGTTCTGATTTGTACTTCCCTGATGGCTAAGGATGTTGAACATTTCTTTAAGTGTTTCTTGGTTAATTGAGATTCATATGTTAACAATTCTCTGTTTAGATATGTTCCTTTTTAATTTTTTTATTAGATACTTTCTTTATATGCATTTCAAATGCTATCCCGAAATTTCCCTATACCCTCTCCCTGCCCTGCTCCTGTACCCACCCACTCCCACTTCTTGGCCCTGGCATTTTTTAGTTGGATTATTTTATTTTTAGGTATCTAGTTTCATGGAGTTCTCTATATAGTTTGGATAGTAAGTAGTTTACTGTATGTGGAGTTGCTAAAAAATCTTTTTTTTTTTTCATTTTTTTACAGACAACTTTGTTCAACTACTGGTGTCTTTTACCTTACAGAAGTGTTTTTCAATTTCATAAACTCCTATTTATTAATTGTTGCTCTTAATGACTTTCCTATCAGTGTTCTGTTCAGAAAGGTGTATCTTGACCAATACATTCAAAGCTATTTCTCCCTTTTCATTTACCAGGTTCAGTTTCTGTGGTATTTTGTTGAGTTCTGTTTGTTTGTTTGTTTGTTTTTAGAGACAGCGTTTCTCTGTATAGCCCTGGCTGTCCTGGAACTCACTTTGTAGACCAGGCTAGCCTCGAACTCGGAAATCTGCCTGCCTGTGCCTCCAGAGTGCTGGGATTAAAGGCGTGCACCACCATGCTCGGCTTGAGTTCTTTATTCTATTTGAACTTGATTTGTATGGAGTGAAAAGTACTTTATCTATCTATCTATCTATCTATCTATCTATCTATCTATCTATCTATCTACCTATCTACCTATCTCCCTTTCTATTTATTTGCATTTTTCTAACATGGAGTTACTCAGTTTGATCAGTACCATTTGTTGAAGATGCATTTTTCCAGTTTATTTATATATGTGTCTTCTATTTGATTCCATTGTTCAACATGTCTGTTTAAGCCAATACAATATGACTTTTTTATTATTATAGCTTGATCATAACCAAAAATGGTGTTATCTTCAGTAGTTTTAGCTATCCAGTTGTTTGTTAGTTAGTTTGTTTGTTTAATTGATTTTATATGTTGACAATTGTTTTGTCAATGTTTGTAAAGAATGATATTGTAATTTTGATGAGCATTGCAATGAATCTGCAGGTTGCTTTTGGTGGGGTCTCCACATTTTACTGTTAATCCTGCACATAATCCCAAGATACATTATTTGAGGCTGTTATGAAAGTTTATGTTTTTATGAATTCTTTCTAAATCTGATTGTCATCTTTATATAGGAATGTTACTGATTTCTTTATTATTTATTTTTTATATTTAAACTTGTATTTAGCAACATTGAAATGAGTAGACAAGCTTGTCTTGCTCCTGGTTTTAGTGGTGTTCCTTTGAATTGATGTCCATTTCATTTGATGTTGATGACTGTGTTGCTCTAACCTGCCTTTATTATGCTTAGGTATATCCCTTGAATTCTATGATAGCATGTTTGTCATAAAGGGATGTTGGGTTATGTCATATGCCTTTTTTTTTTTATCAAAGGAGTTGATCTCTTTTTTTATTTTCTTTGTTTATATAGTGGATTGTATTTACTAATTTTTATATACTGAACTATCTCTACATCTCTGGGATGAAGCCTGCTTCGTCAAGGTGCACCATCTCTTTGATATGTTCTTGGATTCAATTTGAAAATATCATATTGAGAATTTTTCCATCTATGATCATAAGGGAAATTTGTCTGTAATTCCATTTGTTGAGTTTTTGTGGTTTAGATAGGAGGATAACAGTGACTTCATAAAATTAATTGGGCAATGTTCCTTCTGTTTTCATTTCATTGAATAATTTGAGGAGTATTGGTGTGGTAGTAGAATTCTCTGTTGAAGTAAGTATTCTTGCCTTTTTTTTTCCCATACCTGTCAGGAAAATTAACAAAGTATTTTAGATTTTTCTATTTGGTAAAACAGAGTTTTTAACAGGGTGATTCTTGTATTTTCTTAGTGTCTCTTTCTATGTCCCATTATTCATTTCAGATTTTGTTAATTTTAACCTTCTCCCTCTGTTCTTTTAATTAGTTTTTATAAGGGCTTGACTGTCTTGTTGATTCTTTCAAAGAACAAGCACTCATTTAATTTATTTTTGCATTGTTCTTATTTCTGCTTTATTGATTTCAGCCATCATTTAGATTATTTCTTGCCATCTACTCTTCTTATGTGTGATTACTTTATTTTTTCTAGGTCTTACAGATATATGTTAAGCTGGTAGTATTAGATTGCACCAATTTTTATTTTTAATGTAAGCACTTAGTTCTATGAACTCTTACCAATATTTTCATTGTGTCTTATAGGTATGAGTATGTTGTCCATTCATTTTCATTGAATTCTAGGAAGTGTTTAATTTTCATCTTTTTGTTGGTCTTGACCTATTTTTCATTCAGTAGAGAATTGCTCAATTGGGTTTCATTTGTTAATTCTATTTCCAAATTCAGTTCTTGGACAGTTCTATTTATTTCTTCATACTATTTATGTTTTCCAGGATTTCTCTAAGTAATTTATTAATTTCCTATTTAAGGACTTTATTCATTTTCATAAGGTCATTTTCAGGTCTTTGTATGTATGTGTGTATGACTCATCTTCATTGTAATATTCAAGGCCTACTGTGGTAGGACAGTTACGCTTTAGTGAAGATATATTGCCTAGCAGTTTTTTGTTATTTTGTTTTGTTCTATTTTTGCTGGCACTTTGGCATCTGTCTTTGTGATGGGTAATGATCAAGATTTTGATTTCTGTACTTGATTCTCTTTTGGGTGTGCATTTAATTCCTTGGTATTTGTTTCCTCTCCAGATTTTCAGAGTGTGATGGCAGTGTGTTATCTGTTTTGCAGCTGGCCTGTCCACAGAGAATGTTGAATATTGTTTAAGATTAGATCATTTGGAAGAGAGAAAGTGCATGAGAAAAATCATAATAGAAAGCATACCAAGAAAATATGCATTCATAATTATAGATATGGTGATTATAATCTATATTTTGTCTTAAAAACTTTTCTTTAGTCTACTTTGATAGTGTAATGAGTCCATAATTGTCTTAGTTTTCAATTTTCAACTTATACATTTCTATATCCTGAGTAAGATATTTTTCTGCCTTTGGAGTTTTTCACTATATTTTGACTGTAAATTGCAATATTATTTCATGTGTTTCACATACCAGAAAGTATGTGTATATAGTTCTGAAAAAGATAGCAATTTTCATTATATATTTTCTATATTTTAATAAACTGGCCTAGAATAATGTTTTGGAAAATAAAGCATATTTCTTTTGTTTCATAGACATTATTCATTAAAAAAAGGATGGTTCTGATTGGCATTTAACTCTCTATGAAGAAAATTTTGATAGTTTTTTTAAACTTGGAAATTTTCATAACAGTTTATCAAGTGATGGCAAAAATATTCATTATGTACTGATCTTTCTATGTGAAAGAAGCATTATTTTCATTGAGGTGACATTTTCTGGGAAGTGTTTTCTGAGAGCACAGGGGCTATGTTTCAGACATAGCCAAGGTTGTACCTTGTGCTGTGGATGGACTTGGTAATGTGTAAGAGTTACCCAGGTGGTACTAGCTTTGAAGGCATGAAGGGGTCATGCAGAGCAGCTGAGGCTCGGCACTGTGAGAGGTCATGGAAGGCCATTGGTAAAGTTGCAGCCTCAGTTGCAATTGATGGCCCGGGACTGAAGGGGTCATGCAAAGGAATTGAAGCTTGGCACCATGAAGAGAGCCTATGAGAGGCTACTGGTGAAGCCTAGTTACAGTGGAAGACAGCAGCGTTTTGGAGATACCAGTACCATGAGATGACCACCAAGAACAGTAGTAGCAGTGGAGTACAGGCAGCTGGAGCCTAGAAGACAAGGGGTATGCTACAAAGGGCATGGCTGGAAAAGTGACCCAAGCACTTGTAGGAGCCCAGAAGATCAAGAGTTGGATCCCAGACATTGGACAGTTGGAGTTTAATTTTTGCTTTTGATTGTGACTGTGCCCTGATATTTTTCTCTCTTGAAGGAAGAAAATATTTTAGTGGATCCCACAGTTAAGAGACTTTTAATTGTAAAAAGACTTTGGATTTTAAAAGATATTGGATATTTTTAAAGGATTGAACTTTTAATATGTAAAGACTGTGAGACTTTTAAAGTTTTTCAGATTTTGGGGATGAATAAGAACTAAGGATTGAGGCTTACTAGTGATGTATTTGTCTGTCAAGTTGACAAGGGGTCAATTTTACTGGCTGGTTTTATGTGTCAACCTGACACAGGCTGCGTTATCACAGAGAAAAGAGCTTCAGTTGGGGAAGTGCCTCCATGAGATCCAGCTGTGGGGTATTTTCTCAATTAGTGATCAAGGCAGAAAGGCCCCTTGTGGGTGGAACCATCTCTGGACTGGAAGTCTTGGGTTCTATAAGAGCAGGCTGAGCAAGCCAGGGGAAGCAAGCCAGTAATGAACATCCCTCCATGGCCTCTGCATCAGTTCCTGCTTCCTGACATGC
Source organism: Mus musculus (assembly GCF_000001635.26). Taxonomy (NCBI): domain Eukaryota; kingdom Metazoa; phylum Chordata; class Mammalia; order Rodentia; family Muridae; genus Mus; species Mus musculus. The sequence goes on along the minus strand of NC_000081.6, from coordinate 49,243,878 downwards.
TTGAGTTCCAGTCCTGAATTCCTTGGTCATGAACAGCAATGTGGAAGTGTAAGCTGAATAAACCCTTTCCTCCCCAACTTGCTTCTTGGTCATGATGTTTGTGCAGGAATAGAAACCCTGACTAAGACAAGAAGTATTTTTTTATGTTCCCCTCTTCCTCCCCCTGCCCATCCCTTTTCCGTACCAGGTCTTCAGTCCTTGTCCCTCACCCAATACCAGGGAAGGTTCCCCTCTTCTCCCTCCACCCCAACCACATCCACTTTCCTTCCTAGGTCCCTTCCTCCCTTCCCACTTGTGGTTGCTTTCTTCTCCCTCCCAAGTGGGACTGGAGCATTCTCACTTGGGCCCTTCAGCTTGTTGAACTTTTCGAGTTCTGTGGACTCTATCTTGGGTATTCTGTACCCCTCCCCCCTTGGCTAATATCTACTTATTAGTGAGTATATATACCATGCACGTCCTTGTGGGTCTGAGTTACCTCACTTAGGATTATATTTTCTAGTTCCATTCATTTGTCTCCAATACTCAGGATGTCCTCCTTCTTAACAGCTGAGTAGTATTCCACTATGTACCTCCAGAATGTACAAGAGACCTGGGAGGCAAGAGACTCTTAGGACTAAAAGGGAGGGACCTTAGATGAAATGCCCTACAGTAGGGGGAGAGAACTTGTAGAGCCTAAGTCTAGCATAAAGACAAGGAATCATGTGGGGGATGGTGTTGCCATCCCACAGTCAAAACTATGACCCATAATTGTTTCTATCAGAAAGAACTGCAAGGATGGAAATGGACAGGAGCCTGAGGAAAAGAAGATCTAGCAACAGGCCAATAGTGGGATCCAACTTGTTGGCCAGTGGATAGAGGGGGTGGGGGAAGAGGGAGTGGGAGAAAACCCGGTGCTCTGGCTGAGCAGACTGGGAAGACTACTTCATGCTTTCCACGCAGCTCCTGGTGGGTGTCTGGCTGTGGGAAGCTATGGACCCAGCCCATGGGGGTGGACAAGGGGCAGTCCTAGGTACCAGGTTCTCAGCCTAGGGCATCCCAGACAATGCTGGACACCGCAGAAGAGCTGAAAACAAATAGAGTTCCCAGGGGCAGCTCGGTCAGCCTTGGGGCCAAAGGGAGGAAAGGGCAGGGGGAGAGGGAGCGCTGTGTGGTTCCCAGGAGGGTGAGAGTCCTTGGTCCAGTCCATGGCTCGAGCACAAGAAGGCCTTCTGGCAGGAGGTTAGATGTGGCTCGTTAAGGGAAAGTCTATCCCATCATTCAAGCACCGCAGGCCTTGATGAGCACACTCTATGGTTTTAGAGATTTATTGTGGAAAGGCAGGTGGAAAGAGAGAAGGTAGAAAGAGAGAGTCCAGCCGTGGCCACATAGAGAGAAGGCAGAAGGGAGAGAGAAAAGGAGAGCTAGAAATGAGAGTGAGAAAGGTGAAAGCATAAAGAGAGGGAGGAGAGGCCAAGCAACGCTTTTTATATTGGGCTGGGCTATCAGGGAACTGTGGGGAGGAACATACCTGGCTATAGTCAGGTAACTATGGGGGGTGGAGTCTAGTCAGAATGCCAGGAGCTTGGGACATTGTCTGCATGACTGATAGTCACTCACCTCTCCTGCAGGGGCTGTGGGGGTGGTAACTTTGACAGGAGCCAGGGGTCCAGGAGACATGATCGAACACCATCCGTCCCATGTAGGTGGAACTCACCACCCATTGGGTGAAGACCTATACTCGACTGGAGACCAAGCTGTCTGTGTGCAGCCCACTGCCTCGCACCAGCTAAAGGGGAGGCCTCTACACCTGACACTATTACTGAGTCTATGGTGTGGTCACATAAAGGGACCTATCATGACTGCCCTCTGAACGCCCCAACAAGCAGCTGAAGTAGTAAGATACAGATATGTTCACCCAACCAATAGACAGAAGTTGCTGACCTCTGTGGTTTAATTATGGAAAAGCTGGAAGAAGCTGAGGAGGAGGACAACCCTGTAGAAAGACCAGTAGTTTCAATTAACCTGGACTCCCAAGAACTCTCAGTCACTGGACCACCAACCAGGCAGCATACAGCCACTAATATGAGGCTCCCCAACACACATACAGTAGAGGACTACTGGGTCTGGATTAAATCAGAGAATATGCACCTAACCCTTAAGAGACTGGAGGCCCCATGGAGTTTAGAGGTCTGGGGGGGGGGGGGCAGGGGGAGGTATGGAGGACATCCTCATGAAGACTGGGAGTTGAGGGAAAAGGTATGGAATGTGGAACAGTTGGAGGGTGGGCTGGGAGGGGAATAAAATCTGGAGTATATAAAAAAGATTAAATAAAAAGAAGGAATCAAATATGTGTGTGTGTGTGTGTGTGTGTGTGTGTATGTATGTATGTATGTATGTATGTATGTATGTCTTTTTAACATATATAGAACAATTTTCAATACAAAAACTACATCCTCATAGATACACCCATTAGCAGCATTCTAAAAGACCCTGATTTACTCATTCAGTGAAGTGGTCACACTTGGACACTGTGGAGTAAAAGCAAAATATGAGTTGTGTTACTATTGAAAGGATGAGCCTGAGATATGTCTAGAGGTGCATGCACAGTTGTAGAGAATGAAACACACAAGATTTTACCCCTTTAAATCAAACCAAAGAAGGGAAGGGAAACTGAAACGGAGTGCCTGCGGATATACCTAGAAATAATGATCTCTCAACAACAATAAATGGAGTTGTGAACTATGCTGTATGATATAAGGGTACCTTTGATTTTTACCTTTATGAGCTTCACCGTATTGAAAAAAATATGTTAAAACTTAGCAAGTGGTGGCCAGAAGTGAGGCTTTTGAAGGAAATGTTTTATTGTCTGGTCATAAGTAATGAAAAAGTGTATGATATAGCCATAACATATGTAGTGAAATTTTGGTGAAAAATCAAGATTATTGGGAAAAGCACACAGAAGTGAGGACCAGGGGTACTAGAAAATTTGAATCCTGGCATAATAAATCTATTTATGATACTAATTAACAAAGCAAGAGATATTCATGTATGTGGTGAAAGTAGAGGAATTAAAAAACTCAACTGAGAGCCTGAAAATAGAGATTTAGGCTCCAGATACATATGTAGCCGAGGATGACCTTGTCCGCTACAAATGGGAGAGGAGGCTCTTGGTCTTGTGGAGGTTTGATGCCCCAGTGTCAGGGGATGCTGGGGCAGTGGGGCAGGAGAGGGTGGCTGGGGATGGGAGCTCCTTCATAGAGGCAAAAGGGAGGGAGGAGATGTTGAATGGATAGAGAATAAGGGGTTTGTACAGGGGTAACCAGGAAGTCAGATATCCTTTGAGATGTAAATGAATGGAATGATTCATAATTTTTTTTAAAAAAAGAACAAAATTAATTGTTTCACTAAAACTCAGAATCATTATGAGAGAGAAACAGCACCCCCAAGGCACAGAGATAAGGAGGAAATGTATCTGTTCTTCTTCTAGTGTAGAATTTTAGACTTTGAATAAAAGATGCCACTGATAAAAAAAAAATTGAAAAAAATTAAGGAAAAAACCGTTTAATCATTATCTATCGTAACGGAAATGCTATTTCACAAGGTAAAGGAAAAGTCTAGTTACGATCCTTACACTACCCTGAGAATCTCAGCATCTTTTACCTGTTCTGCACTTAGCAGTGTGCTGCAAGCATTAGACAAATGCCTTTAAAGGAGAATTACAAAATACCTGAGACCTAACAATAATCGTTGAGATTGTTTAAAATATGAAAGTGACTTTAATCCCAAATAAAATACCCCACTTTATTTTTTTAAGAGATAAAACACTTAATACGCTATTACTTGCTGTTACAATACTTGACTGATAATAACAGGCTTCTCATAGATGGCCCATGCCCAGAGGATGATCTTCCACCCATGTCCATATGAAAACACTAACTGAACACATTAAGTTTTAAAGAAAACATATTATGAAGGATAGAAAGGGATGTGAGGTAGACATTTGAGAGAAGTTTGAGGAGAGTGTAGGGACTCTGAGGATAAATATCAGAATGCATTCTATACATGTACAAACTCATCAAGTAGTGAAAAATAAATAAAAATAAATAGAAAATCACAGAGGAGTGTCCTCTCAAACCATCTTTATTTACATTATTTGGTAGGAAGCATACAAAAAATAGTAGCTTCTCTTCTTGAGATAATATCCTACTTTATAACTGAAAGGTAGTTATTTGTATTACTTTCGTGTTTTAAAATAACCACTCTCCCTCTACTTTTTGAGATTATTTTCTTCCCCTTTCTGAGTAGGACGGTAGCATCCACACTTTAGTGTGATTTTTTTTCTTCTTGGGTTCCATATGGTCTGTGAGTTGTATCATGGGTATTCCAGCTTCTCTATGGCTAACATCCACTTATCAGTGAGTACATACCATGTTTTATTCTTTGTTTGTTTGTGTTTGTGTTTTTGTTTTTTGACTGTGTTATCTTACTCAGGATGATATTTTCTAGTTCCATCCACTTGCCTACCAATTTCATGAAGTCTTGTTTTTAATAGCTGAGTAGTACTGAAAATGTGTAAATGTACCACATTTTCTGTTTCCATTCCTCTGTTGAGGGGCATCTGAGTTGTTTCCAGCTTCTGGATATTATAAACAAGGCTGCTATAAACATAGTGGAGCATATGTCCTTATTACATGTTGGAGCATCTTCTGGGTGTATGTCCAGGAGTAGTATAGCTGGGTCCTCAGGTAAAACTATTTCCAATTTTTTGAGCAACCTAGGAGGGAGAGAGAAGTGGGAGGGAAAAAGGGAGACTGGGTCAGATACCAGAGGAGATGGGAGAGAAATACAGAGGGTCAGGAATTTGAAAGGAGGAAAGTAGCAGTGGGGGAAGGTGAACTGGGATAGCCACCAGAAAGTCTCAGATGCCAGGGATCTAAGAAGTTCCCAGGACCCAACAGGGATGACATTAGCCAAAGTACTCAACAAAGGAGAGATAGAACCTGTAGAGCCCATATCCAGTGGATAGGCATGGCCCTCTGTTGAGGGATGGGACCACTCACCCACCTCAAAAATATTAATCCAGAATTTCTCCTGTCAGAAGGAAGTGCAGGGACAAAGAGTATAGCTGAGACTGAAGAAAGGCCATCCAGAGACTGTACCACCTAGGGATCCATCACATCTGCAGGCACCAAACCCAGCCACTATTGCTGATGTCAAGAAGAGCTTGCTGACAGGAGCCTGGTATAGCTATTCCCTGTTTGGCTGCAAACATTGGACTGAGCACAGGGTCCCCAATGGACAAATTAGGGTAAAGACTGAAGAAGTTGGAGGAGTTTGGAACCCCATAGGAAGAACAACAATTTCCACCAACTATAACCCCCAAAGTTCCCAGAGACTAACCAACCAACCAAAGAGTACACACAGAGGGACCCATGGCTCCAGCTACATATGTAACAGAAGATTGCCTTATCTGGCATCTCTGGGTAGGGAGCCCTTTGGTCCTGTGAAGATTTAATTACCCAGGGTAGGGAAATGCTCGTGCACTGAGGCAGGAGTGGGTGAGTGGGTGGGGGAGCACCCTTATAGAGTCAGAGGGAGGGGATAGGATGTTTGTGGAGTGGAAACTGGGTCGGGGAATAATATTTGAAATGTCATTAAATAAAATAAACAATAAAAAATGAAAAAAGAAAAGACAAAGACCAAAAATTATTATTTCTAAGAAGAAACAGTCTATCTTTAAAATATATTTAAAATGTAATAATTTTTATATAATTTACTGTACCATAGTCAATTTTAACTGAGAATGTAGCCATAACTAAAACCTTTGTTAAGGCCATAGACTTGTATTGTGTAAAGACTGAGTAAGCCTTGGTCATGTGTCCTCATCGATCTACCCGTGTCTTTTATGTATAGAACAATTTAGTAATCTGCTATCAAAACTTATACTTCATTGAACTGCTCAAATGGCTAATCAGTAGATGTCAGAATTAAGCCAATATTTAAATTTTATTTTTAAAAAGTAAATGTTTTCTTTTTCCAATTAATTTTTTATTCATGCTTAAGTATATTTGGTAAATTGAAAATGGTATGAAAAATTTCCTGTACTCATGTAGAAAGTTTAATATTTAAATAGTGTTAAAATTATAATTTTTGTTGCTATACAATATGACACATTCATTTGAACAAAATGCCTCAAAATAAAATTAGAACAATTCTACATAACAGTGATGTGAGGCCAGGTATGTGGCACCCATTTTTTTTATTATTGGATTTTTTTTAATTTACGTTTCAAATGTTATCCCCTTTCCTGCTCCCTCTCCCAGGAAAACCTTATGCCATCCCTCCTCCCCCTGTTTCTATGATATTGTTCACCCACCTACCTACCCACTCCTGATTCTCCACCCTCACATTCCCCTACACTGGGACATCAAGCCTTTATAGAACCAAGGGTCTCTCCTTACATTGATGCCTGACAAGGCCATCCTGGGCTACATATGCAGCTGGAACCATGGGTCCCTCCATGTGTACTTCTTGGTTGGTGGTTTAGTCACTGGGAGCCTCAGTATTTGTCAGGCTATAGCAGAGCCTCTCAGGCTCCCATCAGCATGTAATTCTTGGCATCCACAATAGTGTCTGTGTTTGGTATCTGTATATTGGATGGATCCCCAGGTGGGGCAGTTTCGGATGGCCTTTCCTACAGTCTCTGCTCCATACTTTGTCTCCGTATTTGCTCGCATGAGTATTTTGTTCCCCCTTATAAGAAGGACGAAAACACCCATACTTGGGGCACCCATCTTTAATTCCAGCATTCAGGAGTCAGAGGGTCAGAGGTAGGTAGATCTCTGAGTTTGAGATTAGTGTAGTTTATACAGTGAGTTCCAGAACACACAGGGCTCTACAGAGAAATTCTGTCTCAAATGTAAAAAAAAAAAAAATCCATGAAGATTTACAAGGTTTCAAAAATGTTCCATTTTTATTTTATTTTGAAATATTGTTATATAATTTAAGACATAATATTGGTTAAAAAAAACACTTATGAGATAAAGCCCATGAATTTGAAGAAAAGCTGAGAGGGGTATATGTGGAGGTTATATGGGTTGCAGTGTGGAAAAGAAGAGGAAAATGTAATTAAAATACTATTTAAAACATACAAAAATTCTTGGAGTTTGAATATACAGATCACTATTTTGCATATTTAATAGAAAATTGGCGGTTAGTACAGGTTACAAAGAAAAGAACACTGTAACCTTGTCTTAGTTTTCTTTACCAGAATAGAACAAGTAGTGTTCGGTGAAAACAGTCTGCATTTTATTACTTGGTATTATATAGATTAACAAGACAGCCATACGGGCAGAGATTATGTCAGTGCAGTACAGTTATGTTATTACGGCATGAGATGGAGCTCTTGGTCAAACTCAGCTGTTCATTTTATAGTTGTTCTTCCTGGAACATAATTAGAGTGACACTCAGTGATACATTTCAATTCATTGAATCATATATAGGTTATCAGTCATTGAAATGCAAATATGCTGGTGTTTTTGGTCCTCATTTTTTTTTTGTACAGTACGCACTTTTATATAAATCTCCAGAAAATAAATTTTGTCCTATTTATGTTGTCCTTTGCCTTATAGAAGCTTTCATTTTCATGAAGTCCATTCATTAGTTGTTGATGTTAATGCCTGAGCTGTTGTTATTCTGTTCAGGAAGTTGTCACCTGTGCCAATTATTCAGAGCTACTCTTTAGTTTCTGTTCATCAGATTTGGTGGCTCTTGTTTTATTTTGAGATCTTTGTCTCACTTGTACTTCCATAGATGAATTTTAACCCAGTAACATGGCTTCTCTGGCAGTAGTAGATCACATCCAAAGAACTAGGATTTTTATGATCTGGCTCAAATGCAGACACACAACCTTAGTACACACATTTTATTTCAAACAATGTAGGTAATTTTAGTTGGTAAAAGGATACTTATTTGAAAGTTGACATCTAATTTAGGAGCATAAAATATCACAAATCAGAGAAAGGTTTCACAGTATGAGTCAGAGATAGAATAAGTCTCCCACTAAGTATCTGTGGTGCTCAATGAGTTATTTCAGCTTTTTAAATGTTTCTTTTATTAATGAGGCTGGCCTTCCATATTGGGCAAAGAATTTTTTTCTTTAGTGACTATTAAGTGTTTCTGCCCATATCTTTTGATTAATTTTGATTGAAATTCTATTTTATTAGATATTAGAATGGCTACTCCAGGGTACTTCATGTATCTATTTCCTTGGAGAAATCTTTTTCCCATCTTTTACTCTAAGATAATACCTTTCTTTCTTTTATTCTGAGGGGGTGTTTCTTATAGGCAGCACAATAATGGATCCTGTTTCACATCCATTCTGCCAACCTGTGTCTTTTTATTGGGATATTGAATCCATCTATATTGATGGATTATCATTAATGACCAATGATTGTTAATTTCTGATTTTTGAATGTGGTGGTAGTGGTAGTGGTGATGGTGTTTGTTTTAGTGTGCGTGTGTATGTGTATTTGTTCGTGTTTGTGTGTGTGTGTGTGTGTGTGTGTGTGTGTGTGTGTGTGTGTGTGTGTGTATCATTCTCTTTGCAGGGAGTTGGTAGTGTAAAATCATTTATTTACTATGTGTTCTTGTATGTAGTTAATCTCCTTGGGTTGGAGTTTTTCTTCTAACAGCTTCTGATGGCTTAATTTGTGGATTGATATTGTTGAAATTTGGTTTTGTTATGGAATATCTTGGTTTTTCGCTCTATGATGATTGAAAATTTTGCTGGATAGAGGAGTATAGGCTGATATACGTGGTCTGTAAGAGACTGCAAAAAATATGCCCAGGCCCTTCTGACTTTTATAGCCTCTGTTGAGAAGTCCGGTGCTATTCTGATACTTCTGCCTTTCTATGGTACTTGACCTTTGGTCCTTGCAGCTTTTAACATTCTTTCTTTGTTCTGTACCTTTAATGTTTTGATTATTATGTGGCTGGAGTATTTTTTTTTTCTAGTCCAATCTATTTGGTGTTCGGTAAGCTTCTTTTATGTTTGTAGGCATCTCTTTCTTTAGGTTAGGAAAGTTTTCTGCTGTGATTTCATTAATATTTTCTGGATCTTTGAGCTGTAATTGTCTTCTATTCCTATTATTCTTAGGTTTGGTCTCTTTATGGTTTCCCACCCTCCCTGAACATTTTGTGTCAGGAACTTTTTATATTTAACATTTTCTTTGACAAATATATGGACTTCTTTGATATTATATACTATGCTGGTAATTGTCTCTTACTTCCCTTTTATTCTGGTGGTGAAGCTTGCCTGGTATTTCTGGTGCCGGCTGACCTCTAGGAATGCTGTTAAGTCTGTGCAAAGGGAAATTCAACACAGTGTGTGCCTGTAGTTTACCACAGTTGGTGTTCCTTTCAGGGGAATTACAAGGTTTTGTCTAGTGTTTCTGGTTTGACAGGCTTCAGGGAAAGCAGAGAGAGTTGGGGGGCAAGTGTGGTGTTTTATAAAATAAAAAGAAAAGGACACAAGGTATATGTTTGGTAGAGGCACAGTATGGTGCAGGGATATGGGTTGCTGCTGCAGGGCCATGCTCAGGCATCCCTTTTCCCCTGAGGTACCAGTCACGTGAGTGTAATATAAAATAGAGTTTATATTTAGGGCATGGGAACAGGAGTTAAGGGGGTAGTAGTAACAGGGAAAGGAAGGAAGAGAGAAGAGAGAGAGAGAGAGAGAGAGAGAGAGAGAGAGAGAGAGAGAGAGAGAGAGAGAGAGAGAGAGAGAGAGATTAGAGGCCAGCCATGAACACATGGAGGGGGGTAATGGGGAGAGAAGGGAAAGAGGGGGGTAAGAGACAAGAGAGCAAGAGAATAAGAATGAGGAGGGAGCAAGCAGTCCCTCTTATGGTGAGTCAGGCATATCTAGCTGTTGCCAGGTAACTGTGGTAGGAAAATTGCTAACTGCCGGGAAATGGAGTTCAGAGTGTATGGGTGAATATTTCAGACGTTGGGTGTGATTCAGGGAAGTTTCTGGGTAGAGCTTTGGAAGGAAAAGGTTATAAGTTACAGTTTAGAACTGTTGAAAAATAAAATTTCATATATAATTACTCAGTCTTAACTGTATCCCTGGTTAAACAGAGGATCATGAGGAGTTCAAAATGTTTCTATACATTTATCATTGTAGGAATTGTTCTTGAGAACACACTTAAACAAACTAAGGTATAATCCTAGGATGCACAACTCATAGTTTTCTGGAAAAAATGTTTTCTGAATATTAGATAATTTGGATATTTGCCTATAAGTTTAACTTAAATGATAAGTGTTTTAGCTATTGAAATCTCTTGTAATAAATGATTTTAATGACTGTGGTACTACTTTATGCTGAATTCTCTCTGGTGTAGACAATGAATTCAGCGTATTATTCAAAGTTCTTAGAACACATGTTTTCAAAATTAAAGTTTTTTTTGAAAAACAAATCATTAAATGATATAGAAATGAAAACACAGTATTTTAGCAATTTCCTTCATTAATTAGATGGAATCTTTCAGTTACCGCAACTGTATTTGATTCACAAGCTCAGCAAGTATTGCATATAACATTTGGTGTCCATATCTTAAACTTATGTATAGATCTACTGAGCTAAGTCAGAACATGAAAACCAGTGTCCTACAGCTAATTCTAAATTTCTCTGAAGAACTAGACTTATTCCGCTGTCTTTTCCTTGCATTCTAATCTGTAGAATTGACAAGTTGGTGGTTAATGTCTAAAGTACATATTTGATAAGCTCTCATTTCTCTGTGGTTTCGGTTCGTTCTGTACGGTCTATTTCCTTGAGCTCCAGACTCTAAACTTCCCTTTACTTTTTCTTTTAAACCCTTCATTGTTTCCATGTTTGTTTGGCCTAAGAGTATAGCATAACAATACTTTTAAACTTATTTGTTTTCTGAATGCTTTGTGATGTAGTATCATACAGCAAAGATACTGTTTACATATTCTTACAGAGAGCTTTAATAAGCTGGATGATTTCTTACATGCAATCTATTATAATCCTGTCTATTGTGTAAATGTACCACATTTTCTGTATCCATTCCTCTGTTGAGGAGCATCTGGGTTCTTTCCAGCTTCTGGCTATTAAAAATAAGGCTGCTATGAACATACTGGAGCATGTATCCTTCTTACCGGTTGGGACATCTTCTGGATATATGCCCAGGAGAGGTATTGCTGGATCCTCCGGTAGTACTATGTCCAATTTTCTGAGGAACCGCCAGACTGATTTCCAGAGTGGTTGTACAAGCCTGCACTCCCACCAACAATGGAGGAGTGTTCCTCTTTCTCCACATCCTCGCCAGCATCTGCTGTCACCTGAATTTTTGATCTTAGCCATTCTGACTGGTGTGAGGTGGAATCTCAGGGTTGTTTTGATTTGCATTTCCCTGATGATTAAGGATGTTGAACATTTTTTCAGGTGCTTCTCTGCCATTTGGTATTCCTCAGGTGAGAATTCTTTGTTCAGTTCTGAGCCCCATTTTTTAATGGGGTTATTTGATTTTCTGAAGTCCACCTTCTTGAGTTCTTTATATATGTTGGATATTAGTCACCTATCTGATTTAGGATAGGTAATTCCTAGCCAAATGGATGGACCTGGAGGGCATCATCCTGAGTGAGGTAACACATTCACAAAGGAACTCACACAATATGTATTCACTGATAAGTCGATATTAGCCCAAAACCTAGGAAAACCAAGATATAAGATACAATTTGCTAAACACATGAAACTCAAGAAGAATGAAGACTGAAGTGTGGGCACTATGCCCCTCCTTAGAATTGGGAAAAAAACACCCATGGAAGGAGTTACAGAGACAAAGTTTGGAGCTGAGACGAAAGGATGGACCATCTAGAGACTGCCATATCCAGGGATCCACCCCATAATCAGCTTCCAAATGCTGACACCATTGCATACACTAGCAAGATTTTATCGAAAGGACCCAGATGTAGCTGTCTCTTGTGAGACTATGCTAGGGCCTCGCAAACACAGAAGTGGATGCTCACAGTCAGCTATTGGATAGATCACAGGGCTCCCAATGTAGGAGATAGAGAAAGTACCCAAGGAGCTAAAGGGATCTGCAACCCTATAGATGGAACAACATTATGAACTGACCAGTACCCCGGAGCTCTTGACTCTAGCTGCATATGTATCAAAAGATGGCCTAATCGGCCATCACTGGAAAGAGAGGCCCATTGGACAGGCAAACTGTATATGCCCCAGTACAGGGGAACGCCAGGGCCAAAAAAAATGGGAATGAGTGGGTAGGGAAGTGGGGGGGAGGGTATGGGGGACATTTGGGATAGCATTGGAGATGTAATTGAGAAAAATATGTAATAAAAAATATTAATTAAAAAATAATCCTGTCTAATGTAAATCCAGTAAAATTTGGAAATACTGAATTTTTATTATTATTAGTTAACTTATCACCAAAAGCATTTGACGAAATATGTCATTCCAAATTTGCCTCAAAGTTAACATATCCTGTACATTATAAATTATAATTTATATACTAAAATACATTGCATATATTATGTCTTGTTTTAATAAACATGTAAAGTTTAATAAAATTGTAAGAAGTTACTTTTATATAGTTAATTATTCAATACTAGATTCAAGATATTTTAGCCTTGGCTTAAATCACATACTTAAAGCTGCTTAGGAAAAGGGCAAAGCATCAATTAGCACAGGGCTACACAGCTTGTAAAATAATTTTTAAAAGCTTCTGGGAGCTCCAACCTCCATAAAGAAAACCAATTCAATGTTAATGAAGCCATTCCTAAGAAAGGCCTAGGGACTGTAACAGAAAAAAAGAGTGAGGGGGGAAGGGAGGTGTATGACTTGCCAGATTTGTAACTTAATCTCTCCTGAAGCCTACTGATCTCTCTGTGGAACAAAAATATCATGATTTTAGAGAGAACTCATGGAAGCACTGCTTTCAGCAATCTTTTTACCCTCCTTACAAAAATAAAATAAAATATATATATAAAAAAAGACAACAAAGTACAAAAACTAATGAGAATTTGCTTAACATGCTCAATGATTAGATATGTTAATTTAATAAAAAAACGTACTCCATAAAAGTGTTAGCCACATAACCTAAGTCAGGAATCTAAGTCAGCCATTCATGCTTCAAGAAAATTTCTGATCAGCCATTCATGCTTCAAGAAAATTTCTGATGCTTTAAGGAAATCTGCAAATAATTCAGAAGTGCACTATGATTATAAATCTATAAGGGTAATAAATATAATGAAAGACAGCAGGTGATTTGAAAGATTAGTATGGTATTTTGAATATGCTTGGCCTAGGGAGTGGCACTATTAGTTGGTGTGGCCTTGTTGGAGTAGACATGTCTTTGCTGGAGGACCTGTGTCATTGTGGGTGTGGGCTTTAAGACCTTCCTCCTAGCTGCCTGGATGCCAGTCCTATCGAAACAAGACTTGGAACTCTCAGTTCCTCCAGCTCCATGTATACCTGAATGCTGCCATGATCCGGCTTTGATGATAATGGACTGAACCTCTGGACCAGTAAGCCAGCCCCAGACAAATGTTGTTCTTTATAAGAGTTTCCTTGGTCATGGTGCCTGTTCACAGCAGTAAAACCTAACTAAGACACTTGGGGTAAATCCTACATATGATTTAGGATGTAGCAAAGTACATGAATCTTCAAAACATGGAAAAAAGAAATAGACTAAATTGGAAAAATATGGAGCAATTATCTCAGTTGCTTTAAAAGACTTCTCTCATGAATGTGGGCTGTACGTCATATGCACAGTAGTTTTACATTCAAAAATAAGTTGTTCATCAGCAATAGTATCTGGGTTTGGTGTCTGCATATGGTTCATCCCTAGGTAGGGCAGTCTCTGGATGTCCTTTCCTTCAGTCACTGTTTCATTTGTTTGTCCGTCTTTCTTTTGGACAGGAACACTTCTAGTTTAACAATTTTGAGATGGGTGGATGGCCCCATCCCTTAACTGAGGACCATGCCTATCTACTGGAGGTGGTCTCTACAGATTCTGTCACCCCTTTGTTGGATGTTTTGGCTAAAGTCACCACCCTTGTGTCCTCTCATCTCCATGGTGTCTGGGACTTTCTAATAGCTACACCAGTTCCTCTCCCCCATTGTCACATATTTCTATTCAATTTCCTGACCCTCTTTACTTCTCGCCTGTCTTTTCGAATATCTAATCCTGCACACTCATCTTTCCCTCCCCCTTGTCACTCCCTACCAGTTCTCTCCTTCCTTCTACTGAAAGAATCTCCCAAATGAACAATGAAGAGCTGGAGATGGATGTAAAAGCAAGAGAAATTTAACAGTTCCAGCACGCTGGGGTCACCCTGCTCACGAAGGAGAGAGTGAGAGAATGAACCTGCACAGCCCATTTGGCGAGTTTTTATACAATTTGCAGAGCAGTAGCCATTAGGCATTATGTGATTGTCAGAACAGTGTGACTTTTAAACTGATTGGTCTTTAGGGAATGAGGTGGCAAGGACTTCCCTTGTCTGTAGGTGGTCAAGGGTTGGTCTACCTTGCAGAATGTGTCCATGTGCTGTGGGCCTCCCCCACCCACAGGTGGTCTGATTGTTGGTCCCCAACCCCCTGTGGTCTGAGGAATGTAATTAGCCTCTCCCTTCCGGAGGGGAGGGGTGCCTATATGCTCTGTGACCTTTCTCTTCCAGTAGGGGAGAAGTCTGGTGGAATTTTCCCAAGTTCCTGAGCTGACCTCTTCACTACCTTCTATGATTATTTTGTTCCCCTTTCTATGTAGGAATTTGCTAAAAAGAGTCTGGTATGGTCATTCCCTAAGAGGTTCTACCAGCACCTGACCAACACAGATGCAGATATTCATAGACAACCATTCGACTGAGGCTGGGAATACCAATGGGAGAGCTAAAGGATGGACCAAAGGAGCTGAAGGGGATTGTAACCCCATAGGAAGAACAATATCAACTATCAGGATCTCCCAGAGCTCCCAGAGACTAAACCACCAGCCAAGGAGTATACATGGACAGACCCTTGGCTCCAGATACATATGTAGCAGAGAACTGCGTTACATGACATCATTGGGAGGAGAGGAGGCCCTTGGTCATGTAGAGGCTTGATGCCCCAACTTAGGGAAATACTAGAGCAGTGAGGTGGGAGTGGATGAGTTGGTAGAGGAGCACCCTCAGAGAAGCAAAGAGGAGGGGAAATGGGATAGGTACTATGTAGAGGGGAAACTGAGAAGGGAGATAGCATTTGAAATGTGTAACACAAAATTAAATACAAAAGAGTTTCACTTTTGGTCATGGTTTACTACTTGCTTTTCTTGTAGTAGAACGTGCCTCCCAAAGATGAAAAGGAAATACAAACATGGTGTTAGACTTTTGATCAAATCACATTTTTTTCAACAAGAATATCTGCATGCATTTTATGTATTAGACATTCATTTCTTTTATTTAAAAATAAAATTTTGAAGTTTATAGACACTTAACGTTTAGCCCTAATATACTGAATTAGAATGGGGATTGGCTCACTACTTTGTTATTTTTATATATTATATAAATTATTAATATGAATCTCTCCTTAATTATGATGGAAATACCAAGAGTTTCCTTTACATGATTCAATCCTTGACATGCAGAAAAACTAGATTGCTTGGCCAAATGTATAGAGTCCATCTGATAAACTAAGATCTATTTTAGAGATAGGCAGTTAATTTATAAGAAATATGCATAACATATAAATATAGTATACTTCTTGTCTTTTTAAGTTAGGGTAGCTGTAATAATGCAGTGGAAGAATTAACTACCACAGATCTGAAAGCTGTCAAGCTCAGGATTAAGGTCTTTGATATGCAGTGTTTAAATTGGGAAAAAATTTCCAATTTGCAGGTGTCTGTCTCCATTTTATCAGCCCACTGGAGGAATATGTAAATGAAAACTAAAGCAGCTACATTGTTTTTATTCATGAGGGCTCCTCCCTATAAATAATTACTCTCAAAGGCTCTACCACCAAATACTACAACATTGGAAATTAAGATTTTAGCACATGCATTCAAGGGGCATACATGTACTCCACAGTACTTGCTGTGTATCTTTTCTATATTCTGTTTTGTTCTGTTTTGATGTGTCTGAGCCTGGAAATACAACCTGGCAATACATTTATCCTGACTTTGTGTTGTAACTTTTGTCTAATTTTACTTGCCACAACTCCAAGTATTTTTCTTTTGAAATTGCTTTTAAATTTTTAATTTCAGTCATAACCACTAACTATGACATATACATTTTCTGTAAATAATCCTAGAGCATACACACACACACACATATATACATATATATGATATATCATAATATACATCATAATAAAAATAGGCTATTATTTATATCTTTACACTGTTGAAAACAATTGTTTTCATGTTTTTGAGACATGTTAGTACTTTCTTTCTGTACTGGCTAGTTTAAATTAACATGACACAAAGTAGAGATATCTGAGAAGAGATGACCACAATTGATACAGTATTTTTATCACCTTGGCCTATAGACAACTCTATTGATACTGTCTTGATTAATGATTGATACGGCCGGCCTCTTCACAGGGGATCCTCCGTATCTGAGCATATTGTCCTGAGTACTATAAGGAAATGTATAAAGCAAGGCATGGGAACATACCAACAAGTAGCACTTCACCATGCCCTCTGCAATAGTGCCTGTCTCCAAGTTCCTGCCTTGAGTTTCTGCCCTGACTATTTTTGATGATGGCTTGTGATGTTGAAATGTAAGCTGAATTTAGACTTATTATACATGGCATTTCCTTAGAATATTAGACTAAATTATATCAGAATTATTTCTTGGTTGTTTCTACATACTCATAATCATTTGCTCATCTCTACCAATACATGATCTTTTGCCATTTACTCTACTCAACATACAAAAAGGGTTTTATACTAGCAGGTATTTATGTAACACCTTGGTATTTTTCTCTCCAAAATCCCCAGACATACAGGTTTCATACTCACTCCAAAACTTGCTGGGATTGGATTCAACCTAAGAATCTTTCTAAGGGTTGTCTCCACATGACTAGGCGCGTCTTCCACATCAACACAAGTAATATAAGACAAGTAGATTTATTTTCACAAACATATATGTAGCATTTACACATGCAGTAAAATATGTATGCCTTTCTTAATAATTTTACCTCATACTTTTAAATTTTATATATCAAAGTTTTATATATCAAAGTTAGCAATATTATATTCATGTTTGAAAATTAATAATTAGTGGGATCCTACATCTACTCTTTTTTTGTTTTGATTTTTTGTTTGTTTGTTTTGTTTTTCGAGACAGGGTTTCTCTGTGTAGACCTGGATGTCCTGGAGCTCACTCTGTAGACCAGGCTGGCCTCAAACTCAGAAATCTGTCTGCCTCTGCCTTCCAAGTGCTTGGATTAAAGGTGTAAGCCACCACTGCCCAGCTAGGGGATCCCACTTTTAAATGATTCCTGCTCCTCCCTTTTCATATTTATTTTCATTAAACTTTCTCTGCACTACAGTTGTTAATCTTAATTTTAAAATCAGCCCCAGTGAAGACATTTATATTTCAATATTTTTCTGATCATACACAAATTTAATGCAGGAAACCAATATAGAATTTGAAGAGAAAAAGTTACAAAAAATATGACTTATTGCTGAGAATGGTTCATACTTAACTCATTCAGCTTAAGTGCAAAATTTTGTTTGAAGATTTTCCTGTATAACCTGAAGAAACAATTTGTTTTCCTAAACTTTATACATAACTCTAATCCAGTGATTTCTGCTTTGTTCCTTGTTGAAGGCAAACTTTCAGTTCTCCCATATGTTAAAAAGTGGCACTATAATTATTATTAGCATGAAAACTTTAGAATTCTAGATTGCTTTTCCACTCATTGTCAAGTTACATTCTTTTGTGCCCTTTCCTTTTATATATTTTTATTCTTTAATCCTTTTTACAGTCTAGACTTCATCCCTCTTCCTGTCTATCCCTCGACCATTCCCCTTCCATACCTCCTCTCCCCACCCAGTCTCTCAAAGGATGTCCCCAAACCCACCCAAGCAAGCCTGTCTACTCCCTGAGGCCTCAAGTCTCTGGAGGGTTAGGTGCATCATCTCTCACTGAGGCCAGGCCAGGCCAGCCAGTCATCTGCTGTATACTTTTTTTTTAAAGAAAAACACAAATATCTGTGTCAAATGTATTAAGAAAATATTGTAGTAAAATACTCCAGCATGAGACACTATAGTTGGGAAAACAGTTATGTTGTATACATATGCACATGCACAGGCTCAGCCACACACATGGACATGCACACCACACATACAGCAGTTCTGAAACAACACGTAGGAAAACATCAAAAAATATAGTATTGTGTTTAAAATTCAGTCTTTCAATTGTTGCTTTATGTTTATTAGTAACACTGTGTTCAAAATAAATTAGGGATAACCATCTGGTTGCCATTGAAGGATAGTTTATAAATTATACTGGTACAAAAGCCAAGTCTTGTTATATAAGTAGCCACCTCCTTAATTTAAATGTGTCTACATAAATTCCTATGGCCTTAGTGAAAAAAGATGCACCTAGCCTTCTAGAGACTTGAGGCCCCAGAGAATGGGGAGGTTTGGTGGGGTCGGGGTAGAGACATCCTCTTGAAGATTGGAGAAGAGGAATAGGATAAGGAATGGCTAGAGGGTAGACTTTGAGGGGGATAATGGCTGTACTGTAAGAAAAGATTAAATAATGATAATAATAATAATAATAATAATAATAATAATAATAATAAAAGAAACCATATAACATTGGAAATAATGTGCCCCTGAATTACAGGAGCGTATTTAAGTTGTTGCTTATGTAATTTAACAGCTTCTCCTGCTGTCTGGAGTAGGAGTATAAGACTAATTTTAAAGCTCATAGCTAGTAAAAAAGTTAAAATAGACTTCAAAATCAAGTGATAGAAAAGAGGTTATGTTTTACTAGCTAAAAGGAATACAAAAGGAGGAGAAAAATCAAAATATATTAATATAATCATCATTATTTAATAATAATTATTATTATTCAAATAAAGAAGACAAGAGTACAAAGTAGATGATTTGTTGAAAATTGTCAGATTTGGATGATAGAAAGAATACTTTCCATGAAGAAATTTTAAGGAAAACACTCTTACCTAAAATACAAACATAGACAATAATAAAGTGATGCCATAAATATTTTCTTTTAATAATCATTAAGAGTACTTTGAAGAGTCTAGTCAGGCTTAAAAGACTGAAATAACCAATAAAGTAATCATAGGACCTTAAGTGTATTTTTATTAAAAGATGAAATTAACATAGATCAAATGACTCTTGCTGAACTTATTAATTCATATCAAAGATTGAAAGTTCATTTTTTAAGAGTTTAAAAATAAATAATATTAAATAATTTAAAATATATATCAATTAATTCAGTGAAATAATTAACAATTTTAATAGAAAAAAACATTCAATGTTTTAATATATGGTTTGTGAATTATTATAATCTTATATGCTAACACATAAGGAAGATACTGCCTAATAAGAACAATTATTAATTTGCATTCTTTCTAATGTATAATTTTAAAGACATTAAAATAATATATTCACCGGGTGTGGTGGTGCACGCCTGTAATCCCAGCACTCAGGAGGAAGAGGCAGGCGGATTTCTGAGTTTGAGGCCAGTCTGGTCTACAAAGTGAGTTCCAGGACAGCCAGGGCTATACAGAGAAACTGTGTCTCGAAAAACCAATATATGTATATATGTGTGTGTATGTGTGTGTGTGTGTGTGTGTGTGTGTGTGTGTGTGTGTATTCTTTACTTCAGTCAAACTCATTCATAGAAACTGACATGACTGATTGTCATTTTGGGTTGTAGAAAGTCCAGTAAAGTAGACAGTACCATACTCACTATTATTAGTCACCCTTCCCTGAATACAAAACAAACTTTTCAGGGCTTTAAGACTAATTGACAGGACGCGTTTCACTTATGGAGCAAAACTGGGTACCAAGTATGAATTATCCATGTTCTCATGCTCTTCATGTGTTAAGTCTGAATTTGTAAGTCAAAGAGGAGTTTCTGTTATGATAGATCTGTTGACATTGTGGCTGAGAACTCCTGAATGCTTGTCATGAACATCCTGTATAATTGAGAAGCACACTCATCGTTGTTTTATATACTATACATTGGTAGTATTTGTGGACCGATTACAAGTTTAGATACTAAAAGAATCTGAAATTGGTAGCACAAGAGCTAAAGACATGGATCAGTCTTTACATGGGTTTACTTGAAAGCACGAGGGCTTGAGATTAATAGTAGTGGCTTGTAGCTAAGGAACATAGTTATACAGAGATGCCTGTGCTTGCTGCCAACTTCACCTAGTCTACTTGTCAAAGTCAGGTCAGTGAGAGATGCTGTCTTAAAAAATAAAGGTAGTTCTTTGTATATATTGGATATTACTCCTCTATCTGATATAGGATTGGTAAAGAACTTTTCCCAAACAGTTGGTTGCCATTTTGTCTTATTGACAGTGTCCTTTGCCTTACAGAAGCATTGCAGTTTCATGAGGTCCTTTTTATTGATTCTTTATCTTAGAGCATAAGGCAATGGTGCTCTGTTCAGGAAAATTTCCCCTATACCCATATATTGGAGGCTTTTCACAACTTTCTCTTTTATTAGATTCAATGTATCTAGTTTTATGTGGAGGTCCTTTATCCACTTGGACTCCAGAGAACCAAATAACCCTATTAAAAATGGTGATCAGAGCTAAACAGAGAATTTGTAACTGAGGAAACTCAAATGGTCAAGAAGCACCTAAAGAAATGTTCAACATCCTTAATCATCAGGGAAATACAAATCAAAATTACACTAAGATTATACCTCACATTAGTCAGAATGGCTAAGATAAAAAACACAGGTGACAGCAGATGCTGGTAAGGATGTAGAGAAAAAGGAATACTACTCTACTGCTGATGGGATTGCAAGCTTGTACAACCACTCTGGAAATCAATCTGGCAGTTACTCAGAAAATTGGACATAGTACAATCTGAGGACCCATCTATACCACTCCTGGGCATATACTCAGAAGATGCTCCAACATGTAATAAGGACACATGTTCATAGCAGCCATATTTGAAATATCTAGAAGCTGGAAATAACCCAGGTGTCCCTCAACAGAGGAATGGGTACAGAAAATGTGGTACATTTACACAATGAAATACTACTCAGCTTATTTTTATTTTATTTTATTTTATTTTATTTTAAACTTCATGAAATTTGCAGGCAAATGAATGGACCTTGAAAATGTTATCCTAAGTGAAGTAACACAGTCCCAAAAGAACACACATAGTATGTGCCCACTGATACATGGATATTAGCCCAACAGTTCAAGATAACCAAGATTCAATTTACAGACTGTATGAAGCCCAAGACAAAAGAAGACCAAATTGTGGATGCTTCATTCCTTCTTAGAAGGGGGAAAGAAATATTCACAAGAGGAAATAAGGAGACAAAATGTGGAGCAGAGACTGAAAGAAAGGCCATCCAGAGACTGCCCCACCTGGGGATCTATCCCATATAGAGTCACCAAACTCGGACTCTATTGTGGATGCTAGGAAGTGCTTGCTGACTGGAGCCCAATATGGCTGGTGTCCTGAGAGGCTCTGCCAGAGACTGACAAATATAGAGGCAGATACTTGCAGCCATCCATTGGACTGAGCGTGGGGTCCCTGATGGAGGAGTTGGAGAAGGGACTAAAGGAGCTGAGGGAGTTTGCAGCCCCATGGTGGGAGTAATAATGTCAAAAATGTCAACCAGCCAGACTCTACCCCACCCCACCCCTGCCAGAGCTCCTGGGTTCTGGACCACCAACCAAAGAGCACATATT
This sequence comes from Mus musculus, assembly GCF_000001635.26. Classification (NCBI taxonomy): domain Eukaryota; kingdom Metazoa; phylum Chordata; class Mammalia; order Rodentia; family Muridae; genus Mus; species Mus musculus. Next base: position 49,221,953 of record NC_000081.6, on the reverse strand, counting down.
GAGGGAACCATGACTCTGGCCACATATATGGCAGAGGATGGCCTTGTTGGACATCAGTGGGAGGAGTGAACTTTGGGCTTGAGGGGCTTCAATGTCCAGTGTAAGGGAATGCAAGGGCAGGAAGATGGAAGTGGCTGGGAGGGTGGGGGAGCACCCTCATAGTGGCAGGTGGAGGGGAGGGATTGGGATAGGGGGTTTTGGAAGGGGAAATTGAAAATGGGAAAACATTTGAAATGTAAATAAAGAAAATATCCAATAAAAAAAAAAACATAGAGGAAAAAAAATAAAGGTAGTATAGTACCTGAAGGGGAATGAGACTTCAGGTGTTCAATTTCCTCCATACACTTGTGCACACATACACTTTGTCAAATGTACACACACAGCTATGCACACATGAGCAAAAATGAATAGATATGAATGAATAATTATTACTAACAATATGCCCTGGATTAGAAATTCAATCCTAAAAAGATTTTTTAATATAAATTATGCTAAAAGTATTACTTATACAATGTTATTATGAATTTCAAATTATGTATTTCATTTAGCCTCTTTTATAGGCTATTGATATTCTATTATTTTTTAGTATATGATGTTTCTATCAGCTGGTAACCTGAAATATTTGATATGCTCATGTAAAATGAAGGATAGAGTTTGAATTAAATAACTGAAAAAAGATATTCACCAAAAAAGATATGACACTAAAGAATTAAATGAGCTAAAGAATTACTAAATAAAGCTAAATGGAGAACTTGAGGATAACATCTTACTCAGAATCCTGATTAGTCTGGATTTAGTGACCTATTTTTATATTTCATATGGAGTTAATATAAGCCAAAAACGGGACATGTCCTAACAAGACAGGGTCATGGACACAGTCCAAATTGTCAAAAATTAGATAAAATAAAGATGTAGCTTAAGTACTATGAGCCAAAGAGCTTGGTTGAGCCAAATTCTTTCTAGGGAACCATGAATTGAAACCAAATTGAAAAAGTACATGAGTAGTTTCTAAAAGTCAAGACTAGCATCACAAATTAAAATAGAACTAGGGTTATAGAGACCACTCTATTCAGAAGAAAGTCTGCTGGAGAGTCCCTCATATTCCAAAGGTATATATTCCAAATTGACTCAGAAACTGTAGTATCAGGCATGGTAGTTAAAAATATACATATTTGTTGATGAATCAAAGGATTCAATAAACCTTTCTTATGGGGAGGGAGTTCTACAGCTTATATTAAACAAAGAAACAAACAAATAACAAAACAAATGACAAAAGCATAAGGAAATACATATATATAAAGAGTGAGCAGAGAGAGAGATGCCAATGTTTCTCTCAGTTTGCAAACAGTTTATGTAAATAGACATTTTCTGTACAATTTAAACTATCAGCATAGTTTAAATATTAGAAATATTAAGGCTAATAGAAACTCTATATCAGTAAAATTTGGGGAAAGAAAGCAAAAATTAGCTTATCAAATATGTTCAGATATTTGCTCACACAACTAATAACAGTTCTCTCACTGATAAATAATTTTTTTCACAAAGATCTCCACTATTCTAGTATAGCACTGCAATAAGTAACATGTAACTATGAAAGTTCAGAGAGACAAACATAATGCTAATTTCAGGAGAACATTTGAATTGTTTAAAGTGTAAACAGTTTTTCTCTGAGAAAAGTCTGAGACAGGAGCATAAGATACAGTCATGAAAAGCAATTTGAAAGAGGGAACTAAACAAACAACAACAAATTTATGGTAGGAAATATTCTTTTTGGATCTCTGTAGTTGTGCTAAAATACTGACCAAAATCAAACTGGGAGGAACAGGTTTATCCAGTTTATACTTCTAGGTCTTTGTCCAAGGGAAACCTCAAGCAACAACAAATGGAGAAACTGGAGGTTAATTTCTGCTTACTGGCCTCTTTTTTTACTCTTATTCATTTGGATAGCTTTCTTACAGCCTCAAACCACTTGCCCTGAAATGATACATCCCAATGTGTGTTGCACCCTCCTTTATTAGTCATCACTGAAGACAATATCATCACAGAATAGCAAACTGTATAGAGGAATGCCTGGTCCAGGAAGTGGAAGTAGGTGGGTTGGGGAGCAGAGGGAGTGTGGAGATAATAGGGGATTTTCAGAGGGGAAACTAGGAAAGGTGATAACATTTGAAATGTAAAGGAAACTTCTAATAAAAAAAAACTAAAAAAAAAAAAAAAAAAAAAAAAAAACTAAACTGAGAATTTACAACAGAGAAATCTTTTTTATTAGAAATTTTCTTCATTTACATTTCAAATGCTATCACAAAATTCCCCTATACCCTCCCCCCACCCTACTCCTCAACCCACCCACTCCTGGTTCCTGGCCTTGACATTGCCCTGTACTCGGGCATATAATCTTCGAAAGACCAAGGGCCTCTCCTCCCAATAATTGTTGACTAGGCCATCTTCTGATACATATGCAGCTAGAAACACAAGCTCTCGGGGTACTGGTTAGTTCATATTGTTGTTCTTCCTATAGGATTGCAGACCCCTTCAGCTTCTTGGGTACTTTCTCTAGCTCCTCCATTGGGGGCCCTGTGTTCCATCCAATAGATGACTGTGAACATCCACTTCTGTATTTGCCAGGCACTGTCATAGCCTCACCAGAGACATGTATATCAGGGACATTTTAGCAAAATCTTAATGGCATATGCAATAGTGTCTAGGTTTAGTGGATGTTTATGGGATGGATCCCTGGGTGGGGCAGTCTCTGGATGGTCCTTATTTAATCTCAGCTCCAAACTTTGTCTCACAACAGAGGAATTTTGAATGGCAGAGAAACTCCATAGTGATCAGAGAAATGCACATCAAAACAACCTTGAAATCCCACCTTACTTCAATCTGAATGGCTAAGACCAAACCTCAGGAGAAAACACATGTTGGCAAGGATGTGGGAAACAAAACAAAACAAAGCAAAAGAAAACAAAACAAAAACAATGAACACTCCTCCAGTGCTGGTGGGATTGCAAACTCGTACAACCACTCTGGAAATCAATCTGGAGGTTCCTCATTAAATTAGAAATAGATTTACCTGAAGACCTTGCAGTACTGCTCTTGGGAATATGCCCAAAATATGCTCTACCACGCCACAGTGGCACGTGTCCCATTATGCTCACAGCAACCTTGGTTGTGATAGCCAGAAACTGAAAAAAATCCCGATGTCCCACAACAGAATAATGGATACCGAAAAAGGGCTCCATTTATACAATGGAATACTACTTAGCTATTAAGAACAAGGGCATCCTGAGTTTTGCAAGCAAATGCATGGAACTAGAAAATATCATCCTGAGTGAGGTAACTCATACCCAAAATAGCATGCATGGTATATACTCACTAATAAGTGTATATTAGCCAAATAAATAAATAAATAAATAAATAAATAAATAAATAAATAAATAAATAAAATAAAGTACAGAATACCCATGATATAGTCTACAGAACTGAAAAAGTTCAACAACCTGAAGGGTCCATGTGAGGATTCCTCAGTCCCACTTGGGAAGGAGAAAAAAGCAACTGCAAATGGGGATGCAGGGAGGGAGGGACCTGGTAGGGAAAGTGGACATAGGCAGGAGGAAGAGGGGAACCTGACCTGGTATTGGGTGAGGGAAAAGGACTGAAGCCATATGTGCCAGCAGAAAGAATGGAAACAGGCAACCTCCAGAGGTAGGTGGTTGGGGGAACCTCCAGAATGCATCAGAGATCTGGGAGGTGAAACTCTAAGGATTCAAAGGGATGGAGGGACCTTAGATTAAATGCTGGAGCATAAGGAGAGAGAAGTTATAGAGCCTACCTCTAGAAGGAAGACAGGGCATCAAGTGAGGGATGGGGTTGCAATACCATAGTCAAAACTCTAACCTATAATTGTTCCTGTCTGAAAGAACTGCAGGGATAGAAATGAAGAGGAGCCTGAGGAAAAGAATGTCCAGAGACAGGCCCAAAGTGGGATCTACCTCAAGGGGAGATCCCAAGGCCTGACACTATTACTGAGGCAATAGATAGCTCATAAAAAGTCACCTATCATGACTGCCCTCCAAAAAACCCAACAAGCAGTTGAAAGAGTCACATGCAGATATTCACCCAACCAATGGACAGAAGCTGCTGATCACTATTGTTGAATTAGGGAAAAGCTGGAAGAAGATGAGGAGGAGAGTGACCCTCTAGGAGGACCAGCAGTCTCAATTAACCTGGACCCCCCAGAACTCTCAGACACTGGACCACTAAACAGGCAGTATACAGCAGCTGATATATGGCCCCCAACACATATACAGCAGAGTACTTCTGGGTCTAGGTTCAGTCAGAGAAGATATACCTAACCCTCAAGAGACTAGAGGCCCCAGGGAGTTAAGATTTGTGGTTAGAAGGGTGATGGGTTTTGGGGACATCCTCATGGAGACAGAAGAATTGAGAGGAGGTATGGGATATGGAACAGTTGTAGGATGGACTGGATGGGGGATAAAATCTGGAGTGTAAATAAATAAATAAATAAATAAATAAATAAATAATAAAAAGAAGGAAAGAAGCCTCATACTGTGCCACAATAATGATTAACAGTATTCTTTTCTTACTATTTAGTAGAGGAGCCATGAACAATGAAAAAAGACAAAGACCAGCTACATACAGGTGATAAATGAATCCTACAAACAGTGTAGAGAATATCTTGTAGAATGTATGGATGCATCACCTTTCAATTTAAAAGACTATGACTGATCTGTGGCCAGAGCTGATCTGTGCCATAGTAACCATATTTGATTCTGTGCCACAGTGCTCCATACCCAAATACTACTGGGATTTTGCAAGTCTCCCAGGAGTGTGGACACACCTGTAAACACAAGTAAGCTCATCACTTCTTCTCAGAGGGACCCGTCCAAATTTCTCAGGACACAGGAACTGAGGAGAAACCTGGGACAGAGCTGATCCTGTGCCACAATGCTCCACAGCCAAATACTGCCAGGAGAGTGCTGGTCTCCCAGGAGTGCTGACACACCTGTGAGCACAGATAAGACCACTTTTGTTCAAATTCCTGGACCAAGAAGTACCCACTGAGAGACATCAGACACAAGAACCAAGCAACAGCTGGGGACAGAATTCTGGTTTCTGTCTGCACACTGGAGGTGAAGCAGTGCCATAGCTCTCCATACCCAAATTCGTCCAGGGGAGAACTCGTCTTCCAGGAGTACTAATATACAGGCTTGCAGGAGGGACAAGCCATAGTCAGAGACAGCAAGATCAGCTAACACCAGAAATAACCAGATGGTGAGTGGCAAGGATAAGAACATAAGCAATAAAAATCAAGGCTACTTGACATCTTCAAAATCCAGTTCTCCAATCACAGCAAGCCCTGCATACCCCAACACACCAGAAAAGCAAGACTCTGGTTTAAAATCATATCTTATGATAATAATAAAGGACTTTAAGAAGGACATAAATAACTCCCGAGATGGGAGGTGAGAGACTCTCAGGACTCAAAGGGAGGGAACTTAGATGGAACACCAGACAGTAGGGAGAGGAAACTTATAGAGCCCACCTCCAGCAGAAAGACAGGACATCAAGTGAGGGATGGGGTTGCCATCCCACAGTCATATCTCTTACCCATAATTGTTCCGGTCTGAACGAATTACAGGGATGGAAATGGAGAGGAGCCTGAGGAAAAGAAGGTCCAGGGACAGGCCCAAAGTGGGATCCTGCTCAATGGGAGGTCCCAAGGCCTGACACAGAGGCTATGGAGCACTTACAAAAAGGACCTATCATGACTGCCCTCTGAAAGACCCAACAATCAGCTGAAAAACTCAGATGCAGATATCTGCACCCAACCAATGGGCAGAAGCAGCTGACACCTGTTGTTGAATTAGGGAAAAGCTAAAAGAAGCTGAGGAGAAAGGAGATCCTGTAGGTAGACCAGCAGTCTCAATTATTCTGAACCCCCGAGATCTCTCAAACAATGGACCACCAAACAGGCAGCATACACCAGCTGATACAAAGGCCCCAAAGACACATACAGTAGAGGACTTCCAGGTCTGTGTTTATTCAGAGATGATACAACTAATCCTCAAGAGACAGGAGGCCCCAGGGAGTTTAGAGATCAGGTAGGGTGGGTGTTGGGAGCATGAAAATGAAGGCACAACATACCCAAACTTATGGGAGAAAATGAAAGCAGTGCTAAGAGGAAAATTCATAGCTCTGAGTGCTTCCAAAAAGAAACTGGAGAGAGCATACACTGGCAGCTTAATAGCACACCTGAAAGATCTAGAACAAAACAAAACAAAACAAACAAACAAACAAAAACAACAACAACAACAACAAAACAAAACAAAAACAAATACCGCACGAGGAGTAGAAGGCAGGAAATAATCACACTCAGGGCTGAAATCAACCAAGTAAAAACAAAAAGAATTTGTATTTGTATTTGACCATTTATTTGTGAATATATTTTGAGTCTGAGTCTTATTTCTTGGAATATTTGTCTGGGAGGAAAAACTAGGTCCTGACTTCTACAAAATGTGATTAAGTTTTACCTATGTGTGTTTAAGCACATAAATTAATATATGTCATCAGAAATTAAACTGTTTTTCAGCTTAAGACATGGAAAATGTAGAAGAAACAGAAAGGTAGAGTCTGCTTTGTGATAATAGTATTCTAATTTTGGTGTGAATTTCTATAAATATTTATTTATCTTCATATACTACAAATTGTACAACCATTTTAGCTGATAGTATACACAAATCAAAATTACCTGAAAACACTTGTAATTAACCAAGGTAAATAACCAAGGTAATCAATTCCAGGGACAATCTGTAATATAATAAAAGCTTTTCCCATTACACTTACAAGAAGCATCATACACATTCAGTATAGATGCAGATTTGTACCTTGTATGAAGGAATAGGCATTAAATCATCTTCTAAAATGAGATGTAGTGAGTAGAATGCTAGATATGAAAATTATGAACAAGTATAGTAGTTTATTTTTCTTAGTTTTCATTTTACATATGATAAGTATGGTACGCTAGAAAGCAGCCAAATTTTGTAATAAATGTGTGAAAGTGATCCAATAAAGGTAAACAGATACAGATTATTTAGAAATCATTTTTATTTGATGATACATAAAATACCTTACAACAATTATGTTTTTGAGTTTGATGAAAAACATTGAATCTGAATAATCACTAACACACATCTATTCCTTACTATGGTAGGCAGGATGCATAATTGTATCTAGGTATGGACAACATTCCCACTTTGAATGGCTCTTGATGTTTTAGGAGGGATATTACACTGATATGATAATATAGGCATAAATTTTATTTAGTATTTATCTCATTAAACTGAGGCATGAAAAGTGTTTAGACACTGTAATGTATAGGAAAAAATGCATACCTCTAGTCAAGTGTAGGATCTTTTACACAATCTCATTGTACAAAATATGAGGGACCGTCTTAGTTTTTACCAAGACTTGATTAAATTAGGAACATATTCATAAAGGAAGGAAAAGAATTAGGTATAAAGAATCCCAAATGGCTAAGTAGTTTTACAATAGTGTCAGTCTTATGGGCATGTCTATATACTGTGTTTCTGCTAGGGCAGACAGATTTGCTTCTTGTTGCACATTGTATGTGTTGTCATATCTGCCAAGGACAGTTACTGCCTGGGAGGAGGCACATAAAATGGATCTTCAACAACAGTGATGGTGCATTACAAGTGGGAGTATCTTGAGAATTCTGTCAATCACACTCAGATTGAGGATTTTGTGCAATAATTCTCTCTGACACTCCAAAAATCCAATTACATTAGATGTCTATTAAAAGGTATTTCTTGATAAGATCACATTCTGTAAAATGACAAGTTTTTCTAGGAATGATTTTTTTGTTATCTCATTCATCAAGTCTCATGAAATTTCTTCAATCTACATTAATTCTAGTCTTATCAACCATCAATAATTTTATCAATTATTCTGTGGTTCCCACTCCTGCTGTGTTTTCCAGTATGCTACTGCATATTACTGAAATTAACTTTTGCACATTATCTTTATATTATAAAAAATCCTTTCTTTAAAATACTTAGCCATAGAAAGATAAGTCTTTTAAGTTTTCTCTGTACAATCCTTTTGCAAAATGCTAAATTAAACTTATCCTAATGATTGTCTTTCATAGTTTCATATATTTTATTATATTTTCAATTATAATATATGATATTCATTTATTTGTTCTCTTTCTTCACCTTCCAAACTTCTCTAGTTAAATTTACCTATCATACAGAGTTGTACTTCTAAATAAGAGCCTACTAGTTCTGCTACTAATATTCACTGTAGGCTGATATTATTTTCATGACAATTAGTTAAATATATTTACTGTTTTAAAAAGTAAAGGGGAGGAAGTAAGTAGGGGACATCTCCAGAATCAGAAGATCTGGGATAAGGAAGTGCCCAAGAATCAATAGGAGTGTCCTTATCTGTAACTCAGAACATAAGCAATATGGAACCTATGGAGGCTGCCTTTCATGGCCAAGCAGGAACCCCAGTGGAGTGGATAAGGACACAAACCTACCCAGAAAACTTTTTTTTTTTTTTTGATTTTTCGAGACAGGGTTTCTCTGTGTAGCCCCGGCTGTCCTGGAACTCACTCTGTAGATCAGGCTGGTCTCAAACTCAGAAATCTGCCTGCCTCTGCCTCCCGAGTGCTGGGATTAAAGGCGTGTGCCACCACGCCGGGCTCCCCAGAAAACTTTTGACTCAAAACTTATCCTTACTACAAGAAATACAGGGATTGGTGGTAGAGCAGAGACTGAGATAATGGCCAACCAATAACCTGTCCAATTTGAGACCTAGCCTATGGACAATCAACAATCCCTGACACTAGTTATGGTACTCTCTACACTTGCAGACAGGAGTCTTACATGCCTCTTAGAGGTTCCACCCATCAACTGACTCACACAGACTCAGATACCCTCAGGCCAAACAGTGAATGGAACTCTTGTGGAAGAATAGGAGGAAGTATTTCATCCCCTATGGGTTAAGGACTACAGAGGAAGATGAAGAAAATCAAATAACCTTGAACCTTAGGGCTCCCTGAATGAAAGAACAATCCAAGAATATACATGGGCTGTACCTAGCCCTCCCCACACATATTTACAGATGTTGAACTTGGTCTTCATGTGGGTTCTGAACAAATGGAGTTGCGGCTATTTCACAACCTGTTGCCTTTAGCTGGGCTGCCTTGTCTACCCCTGTGGGAAAAGAAGTACCTACCTAGCTTCACAGAGATTTGAAGTGCCAGGGTTGGGGAAGGATACCCAGGGACACCCAGCCTCAGCCTAGGGATGCTTCACCACTACTACCACCACCTCCCTAGCAGCCAATTTCCATTCAGTCTCCAGGCCTTCTCTCTTTAGTTCTCCCCACACCTGTTCCTTGCGCTATCCTCTGTCTCACCTAGTTCTCTACCTATGTGTACTTCTGATGACTGTTTTATTTTCCCTTCAGAGTGAAATTCAAGCAACCTTCCTTGGGCCTTCATTTTTGTTTAGCTTTGTTGTGCCTATGGATTGAAGCATGGGTATGCTGTATATTATGACTAATATATAATTATATGTGAGTACAACCATGCATGATTTGGGAGTCTGGGTTACCTCACACGGGATGATATTTTTCAGGAATATCCATTTGCATCAAATTTCATGATGTCATCATTTTCAAAAGCTGGGTATTATTGCATTATGTAAATAAACCACATTTTCTCTATCCATTCTTCAGTTGAGATTCATCTAGACTGTTTCCAGTTTCTGGCTGTTACAAATATAGCTGCTGTGAACATAGAAGAACAAGTGTCCTTATGGTACGGTAAACATCTTTTGAATATTTGCCCAGTAGTAGTATAGCTAGACTTCATGTAGGACTATGGCCAATTTTCTGAGAAACTGTCAGATTGTTTTCCAGAGTGGTTGTACAAGTTTGCACTCCTAGGACCAATGTAGTAGTGTCACCCTTGCTCCTTATCCTCAACAGCATGGACTGTTGTTTGAAATTTATTATCTTAGCCATTCTGATGGTTGTAAAATTGAATTTCAGAGTCATTTTGATTTTCATTTCCCTAACAGCAAAGAAGCCAAAATCATACAATGTAAAACAAAGTATCTTCAACAAATAGAGTTTGTCTCACTGGAGTTTTGCATGTAGAAGAATGCACAAAACTCAAGTCCAGGTGGATCAAATATCTAAACCTTAATCTGGATACACCTAATCTATTAGAAGAGAATGAAGAGAATAGCTTTGAAAGCATAGGTACAGAAGATAACTTCATGAACAGAACATCAATAGCTCAGGAGCAATCAGCAATTCATAAATGGGACCTGCTGAAAATGAAAGCTTCTATAAGGCAAAAAGCAAAAGACACTGTCAATAGCACAAAAATGACCTTCTAAAGAATGAGAAAAGAGCTTCACTATCAGACAGAAGGCTTCTTTGTCAAAAGGCAAGTATCCAGAGTTGTGTGGGTTTCTTTCTGGATCTTTTATTCGATTCCCCTTATTAACCTGTCTGTTTCTATATCAATAGCATCCAGTCTTTGTTACTATTGGTCTGTAGTTTACCTTGAATTCAGGGATGGTGAAGACTCTAGAAGCTCTTGTACAGGATCATTTCAGCTATTCTGTTTTTTGACTGATTTAATTTTCTACATGAGATTGAGTATTGCTCTTTCAAGGTGTGTAAAGAATTGATTTAGAATTTTGAGAAGTACGTTGAATCTGTAGATTACTTTTGGCAACATGGCCATTTTCGCTATGTTAATTCTATTGATCCATGAGCATGAAGGATCTTTCTTTTTATTGGATATTTTCTTTATTTACATTTCAAATATTATCCCCTCTTCCATTTTCCAACCCTCCTGTAAACACCTTATACCATCCCCTCTCCCCCTGCTTCTACAAGGGTGAACCCCCAGTAACCCACCCACTCCTGCTTCCCTGCCCTCACATTCCCCTGAACTGGGACACCTATTGAGCCTTTATAGGACTAAGGAACACTCCTCCCATTGATGCCAACAAGGCCACCCTCTGCTACATGTGCAGCTGAAGCCTTGGGTCCCTCGATGTGTACTCCTTAGTTGGTGGCTTAGGCCCTAGGAGCTCTGGGTGGGGGGAGATTGGTTGATACTGTTGTTCTTCCTATGGTGTTGCAAACCCCTTCAGTTCCTTCAGTCCTTTCTCTAACTCCAGCATTGGGTACCCCACACTTAATCCAATGGTTGACTGTAAGCATCTGCTTCTGTATTTGTCAGGCTCTGCCAGAGCTTCTCATGAGATAACTACATCAGGGTCCTTTCAGCAAGCACTTCTTGGCATCCTCAATAGTGTCTGGATTTGGCATATATTGGATGGATCCCCAGTTGGGAAAGTCTCTCAATGGACTTTTTTTAAGTCTCTGCTATACCTGTTGTCTCCATATTTGCTCTCGTGAGTGTTTGGTTGCTCTTTCTAAGAAGGACTGATGGGCCCACACTTTGTTCTTCCTTCTACTCGAGGTTCATGTTGTCTGTGAATTGTAGCTTGGGTATTCCGAGCTTTTGGGCTAATAACCACTTATCAATGAGAACATACCATGTGTGTTCTTTTGTGATTGGGTTTCCTCACTCAAGATAATATTTTCTAGTTCCATCTATTTGACTAAGAATTTCATGCATTCATTTTTTAACAACCGAGTAGTACTATATTATGTAAATGTACCAAATTTTCTGTATCCATTCCTCTGTTGAAGGACAGCTGGGTTCTTTTCAGCTTCTGGCTATTATAAATAAGGCTGCTATGAACATAGTGGAGCATGTGTCCTTGTTATATTTTGAAGAATCTTTTGGGTATATACCCAGGAGTGATATAGCTGTGTCCTCTCAGGTAATACTTGTCCAATTTTCTGAGGAACCACCAGACTGATTCCCACAGTGGCTGTACCAGATTGCAATCCCACCAACAATGGAGGAGTGTTCCTTTCTCCACATCCTCACCAGCATCTTCTGTCACCTGAGATTTTTGACCTTAGCCATTCTGACTGGTGTGAGGTGAAATCTTAGGGTTGTTTTGATTTCAATTTATTTGATTTGATTTGATTTGATTTTTTTGGATATTTTATTTATTTATATTTCAAATATTATCCCCTCTCCCAGTTTCCCACCCTACTGAAAATCCCCTATATCATCCCCTCTACTTCTGCTTCTATATGAGTGATCCCCTTCACAATAGTCACAAATAATATTAAATATCTTGGTATGACTCTATCCAAGCAAGTAAAAGATCTATATGACAAAAACTTCAAGTATCTGAAGAAAGAAATCAAAGATATCAGAAGTTGGAAAGATCTCCCATGTTCATGGATTTGCTAGATTAATATAGAAAAAATAGCCATCTTGCTGAATTCAATCTACAGATTCAATGCAATCCCCACCAAAATTTCAACTCAATTCTTCATAGAGTTAGAAATAGCACTTTGCAAATTCATTTCTAACAACAACAACAACAACAAAAACAGGGTAATAAAAACTATTCTCAACAATAATAAAACTTCTGGTGGGAATCACCATTCCTGACCTCAAGCTGTATTACAGAGCAATAATGATAAAAACTGTATGGGTGGTACACAGACAGGCTGGAAGATCAGTGGAATAGAATTGAAGACCCAGAAATGAAACCACACACCTATGATCACTTGTTCTTTGACAAAGAAGCTAAAATGGTGCTGGTTCAACTGGCACGTAGAAGAATGCAAATCATTCCATTCTTATTTCCTTGTACAAACATTAACTCTAAGTGGATCAAGGACCTCCACATAAAACCAGATACACTGAAACTTATAGAGAAGAAAGTGTGGGAGAGCCGTGAACGCATGGGCACAGGGGGAAATTTCCTGAACAGAAAACCAAAGGCTTATGCTCTAAGATCAAGAATCAACAATTGGGTCAAGCAGTGGTGGCGCACACCTTTAATCCCAGCTTTTGGGAGGCAGAGGCAGGCAGATTTCTGAGTTCGAGGCCAGCCTGGACTACAGAGTGAGTTCCAGGACAGCCAGAACTACACAGAGAAACCTTTTCTTGAAAAACAAAAGCAAAACAAAACAAAACAAAAACAACAACAACAACCACAACAAAAAGAATCAACAAATGATACTTCATAAAATTGTAAAGCTTCTTTAAGGCAAAGAAACTGTCAATAGGAAAAAACAGCAACCAACGGATTAGGAAAAGATCTTTACAAATCCTACATTCGATAGAGGGCTAATATCCAATATATACCAAGAACTCAAAGAGGTGGACTCCAGAGAATCAAATAACCCTACTAAAAATTGAAAGATCTTTCTATCTTCTGATATCTTTCTCAGTTTCTTTCTTCACAGACTTGCAGTTCTTGTCTTAAAGGTTTTTCACTTGCTTGGTAAGAGTTTTCTCTATTTAGTTTCTGTTTCAACGACCTATCCAGTGGTGAGAGTGGGCTGTTGAAGTTTCCTGTTACTGATGTGCAGAGTTCAGTATGTGAGTTAAGCTTTAGTAATATTTATGTTAGGAATTTGGGTGCCCTTGCATTTGGGGCACGTATGTTCAGAATTGAGACATCAATTTGGTGGATTTCTTTTTGGTTTTGTTTGCTAGCATTTAGTGTCCTTCCTCATCTATTTTCATTACTTAAATTGAAAGTCTATTTAATTAGATATTAGAATGTTTACTCCAGCTTGTTAGTTTGTTTCTTAGTTCTGCTTGCTTGGTAAACCCTTTCCTGGCTGTTTTCTTTGAGGTAGTGTCTATCTTTTTTGCTGAGGTATTTCTTGTATGCAGCAGAATAGTAGATCCTGTTATTGCATCCATTCTGTTAGCCTATGTCTTTTTATTGGGGTGTTGAGTCTATTAATATTGAAATTATTAATAACTGATAATTGTTATTTCCTGTTATTTTGATGTTGGTTGTAATTGTGTGTATGTGTGTGTGTGTGTGTGTGTGTGTGTGTGTGTGTTTCTTTCCTTTTGTTTTTGCTGGTGTTAATTTATTCATTTCTTCTATTTTCCTGGGTGAAGTTATCCTTCTTGTGTTGGAGTTTTCTGTTTACTTGCTTTACCACTTAAGTAAGAAATAAATAGTACAACATCATGACCATAAATCTTCATGTTTATAAAATTTTCATTGCCTTTAAACAATTGCTACAAAAATCACAACTCAACATTTACATTAAGGAAATAATTTGAAGAAAGAAATTGTTTTAACTTTTCAAAATACATTAAATGAAATGTATTAATTTATTTCAGTTTATGTGTATTTTATACATTTCTGCCTACTTGTAAATTAAAAGGTTTTTATGCTTGGTATTCCTTCAGTGTTACAGCCCCTCAAGGAATACTTAGATCAATGAAATCTTTCTATATAGGGAAAAATTAGTCTCAGACAATATAATCAATAACTCTTATAAATATGTTTCAGTACAGCAATATGGTAAAAGGTATTTATGGTCTTAAAGAGATGAAACATGTAGAGTTTATCCTGCTTCCTCTTTGACTAGGGAAGGAAATGAAAAGTCATTCAGCTCTTTTAAGATGGAAGAAGAGAGCTGCGTATTCCCACATAGCATTTAGAATTGGAAGCAGTGATGGTCGCTAAATAAATGACACCGTTATCCATGTAACTGATTTAAATTCAAGAGTTTCTTTGAAACTCTATTACTTTATACATCAGTTGAGTAATTCTATTAACTTAAGAAGCAAGTAAAAAATTCTTATTAGGCCCTTATAATTGGATTTATTAGATATTTAGATTTTTCACACTTCCAATGAATAAAAATTCCATCTAGTTCATTATTTTTATAAACATTGTTGGAAAGGCTTAAAGTAGTGGCCATTGTGAATTACTCAATTCCAAATGAAAAATAATACAAGTGAGTGTATTAAAAGTAAGAAGACATGCAATGTGTCAGACAAATAATATTCTGGATTAAGGTTCTAGACATTTGGATCACCTGAATCACCTGCCATTTCAATTTACTTGGGGGGGGGGGACATAAAACATAAGTTCTAATGACTGATTAGTTACAACCTTAGTTCCCATGATATATAAATATATAGTTGTATCCAAAACAAATAGTCACATTCAAATATTATGGTAGGTTTTTTGCATTTATTTCAAAATGTTATGATATATGCTTTTTGATTGCACTTATAAGAGTCCACACAATTTTAAAAATACAATATGAAAAACAATTGGAAGGTGATTCTTTATATTGCATTTTATATCATTAACATTTCAGAATCTCTAACAGTGCAACCCACATAGTTGATTTTGAAAGCATATTTCTCCTTACATCTTCAGCTACAATAATTTTACTTTTATGAAATTCATACTCCCAGTCAGAGTACTTCCAACAATTTCTCTGATGTCTTTCTAAATCAAGAACTTCTGTAACTTGCAGACTAAACTACCCTGTGTCTATATTTGTATTCATTATTTTTGACTTTTTAAATAATTGGTCTATCAGAATGTACTGTCTTTCTTAAGGGGAAAGTCTCAATTTCACTCATGAGTCTATTGTTGGTGGATGACTAATCTTGTCTTCTGTCACTAAACTTACAGTACTCCAGTTTGAATACCAAGTCTTCTTACAAATAGATGAATAATATCTATTCTATTTTTCTGTAGAATAGCTAAAATGTCACACAAACTTCTGTTTCAAGACAAAATATTTTGTAACAGTGATGTATTTTTGACTACTTTCTTGCTTTCCCAGTGCCCATTACTGAACCTTGAACACATAATTTCACAAGTGTCACAAGCATGCCAAATGTTTGTGTTCCTTTTGTGTTTCTGCACCTCAGGACTGATCATAGGCTTTGTAAATATGAAGCTACTACGAAATGCCAGCCCTTTGCTTTTAATTTAGGAGTGAAATCTACATAAAGAACCACTGTTTAGGGAAAAGAAGCTTCCAATTTAGGATATACTGAGTGGTAGTAAACGGATTTAGTTAGTCTTATATTTGCTCATTGAATGACATTTTCTTATTGAGCAACACCAGTGCACTACAGATACCATGTAGTAAGGCAGGGTTATGGAGTGAGGATATAAGGACAGTCTGTACAAGATATAAGGTTACTGCATTTTGTGATTCCTTTAGCACAGTTGATGTTAGATCGCAATGTAATTTTAATAATTAAGATTCATTATGCCAGCAAAAATAATAAACCATGAAAACTAGATACTGTTGAGAATGTAGAACAATAAGCAGTTATATATTATTGTAAAAAGAGCTATGTGAAAACTACTCAGTTAAACTAGGAAACATTACATTTATATGCATACAAACAATATATTATAACTAAATAACACATAAGAAAGTAACAAAAATAAATTATTTTACATGCTGCAATGGCTATTCTTGATTGTCAATTTGACTATCTCTGGAATTAACTACAACCCAAGCAGCTGGGAACACCTGTGAGGGATCTTTCTTTTTAATGAAATTTAGTGGGAAGACCCATTTTTAACCCCGATCTTTTGTCGAGAAAGTGTTCATCTGTAATCTGGGTCTTTTGATCTACCTTTAATGCAGGTCACACTCTATGTAAAGAACATGGAAGGAGGAAGGTTAGTCTTGTCCCTGGCTTTTGTGACAAGTATATTCCTTCATTGTCATTAAAGTGCAGTTCTTTGAGATTCTAGTGCATAATGAACACCAGCCTAGGGGACTGTAAAACCACTAGAATTATGCACTTGTCAATCACAGACAACCATTGATAGATTACCTGCACCTTAGCCTGGAAGTAATACTAATAAATTACCTTTCTGTATATACATATGAGTTAATTATATACAATATTTTCCTCTAGAGAACCCCAAAACATGTTTACAGAAAAATATTGTAAAAAAAAGGAGCAATTGTCAAAAATCTAAAATCTTATTAGGAAAAAGATTAAAGTATTATAATTTATCTTCAGACTGTGAAGATTGTGAGTCCATACCATCTGACATAACAAATTTTGCAAAATGCAGAGATGTGTCTACAGTAAAATGTTTCTGAGTCCACCGTAAGTAAAATTTGATTGAAAATCAAGTGTTTAAAGGGCTCTGAGGTTCAGCTGGCAACACTCAGGCAATTTCACAATGTGACCTCAGTGCAGCATTGGTCCTGAATATATAATCTCAGACACTTTTCACTACTGATTATCTGTAGAAAGCTATTGAACACGGTCAGAAACAGCCTACTGACTGGAGACTACTGGTGATTATCAATTGCAGAAATTTTGCTGCACTAACAAGTTTTTGTTATCATGGAAATAGAATTGTTTAATTATAGGAAATGAATACATATATTTTCCTCTGCTGTTCCATATGGAACTATTAAGTATTTGGATTGTGTTGTGCTAGCAGGTTTCATTTTTCAAATTTCTTTTTGAGTTAGGAATTGAATTTCCTGGAAGCAAGCAAGCAAATCAACAAAACAAAAAACAAAACCAAATATACTAAATGTATTTTCACTCAGGATTAGGACATAATTTCCAACAAAAGGTTTTACACATGCCTTTGCTACTTTGTACTATATTGTTATGATAATCAGAGTTTTTTAACATTAACTACAATAAAAATAAATAATTATGAAAAAACTGTTGATAATTTTTTTTTTTTTGCCCCATGAAATCAGATGTCCAATCTCCTAAAGATTCCATGGTACTTTGTACGAGAAATGGTCTCATAGATACACATGTTTGTTTAAATACTTGGCCCCTAGTTTGAGAAAGATTAGAAATTGTGGACTTGTTGGGGAATGTATGTCAGTGGCTCTATACCTTCAGGTTTCAAAACATTAAGACATTCCCTGTTAGATAGCTGTGTATTTTCTATTCTGCTCTACCTTGTGCTCAAGAAAGAATATGAGATTTTGCTTCGACAACAACACCAAGACTAACTGCCTACTGTCATGTTCCCTGCCATGAGGGACATGGATTTATCTCCTGAAACTCTAACCCCCAACAAGCTCTTTCTTCTATAAGTTTCCTTGGTCGTGATATCTCTTCATAGCAATTGAAGAATGTACTTTACACAGGTACTACAACCTTCTCAAATAGAACCTCTAGGTCGCAGACCAAGTATTTAAACACACAAACTTATTAAAGAAATTTCATACTCAAACTACAACATCGAAACATGATTTATTATTTCTGCTTTACTTCTTAAATTAATGCTGATCACACTATTAGGGTTGATTATGATTCTCAGAGTATTGTTCTTGATACAATTACACTATAGGGATCCACATAATTGTTCAACTCCTTCGTGTAATTGTCTTAAGAACTGTGAAATATAGATAATTTGGGTTTACTTTTGGCACACATTGACCAGAATGGATAAAGGGTTTGTGTCATTAATTAATTAGACATTCCCCACTGATACCCATAACTGAGGGAGCTTTTGACCCAGGTTTAAACCATAGTTTCCTATGGTTAGTAAAAGAGGGGTCTATATCTCTTGACACATTTTAAAAACATAAAATGGCTAGATTAAAAAATATTAATAGCCGGTAAACTTTTATTCAGTATTATTTTATTAAATGAAATTAAGTGTGAATACACTAATATAAGTAATAGAGGTGAGTCAAAATTGAAATGTCATAAATCTTGAAAAAGAAATCACTATCTAAGCACAAGACTAATCTAAGCAAAGACAGTAATATCACAGAACAGAAGAACCCTTAATGCATCTCTGGCCATTCTTGCTAGACAGAGAGCCACACACTAAGGAAGGGTTTAAGCAATTTAATATTTGACTAGCAGTATGGTTTGATAAACAGTTCTAAATCCTTGTCAAGTCCCATCCAATTTCAAATTTCTGATCAGGTCCAATCAAAATACTTGAAAATGGCTGTACATTTTTCTGTAAAAGAAATTTCAATAAGTAATAAACAGTAGATGACACATTATTTAACAAAAACAATGAATAAATGTATAAGCCAGCAAAGTTAACTAGAAGAAAATCATACACTAAACTGTATATATATGTGTGTGTATATATATGCAAAAATATGTTAATGAAATTTATTATTTGCTTTAATTAATATATATTTCTGAAAGAAATTCATATTATTAAAATAAAATTAAGATAAGTTTGATTATAGGTAAAGCAATGTAAAATGTTAATGTAAAAGCATCTACTTATTGTCAATTAGATAATGTTTTTCACAGTTACAAAATTTTCACTATGTTAAGAAACAAAAGCTCCCTGTGATCTGCAAGTAGTTCTGGAGGCCAATGCTTCTAAGCCTCTTCCTGTCAATAAAGGATTAATTAAATCCTTAAGATGGTCATCATAAGGAAAAGGAAGCAACAAAAGCATTCATGAAAATGCCATTTTCACTACTTATAGTGTAACACTTTCATGACAGTGACCTTGTAGAGACTGCTTAACTCCTTCAAAAAGAAACTGTTCAGAATTCACTTGAAATATAACTATACATGCATGCTCACAGATCTTGAGCTGGAACCTGAATCATAGCCATCACTATCAGGCTCCCACCTTCTGTGCTACTCTTCTGTGATGACAGTTTCCAATTTAAGCATTCTACATCTGCATAGTAAGTAATTTATATTTTAAAGTGTCTCAGTAGCAGTGTTACCTCTCATCGGTTGGCATAAAACTCATTCAGTAAGAAACTGAATCAGAGAAAAGTCACAAACTGAGAGAATTATGAATCATATAAATAAGAGGTGTCTTATTGTACAATTGCAGTAATTCCTTCAAAGGAACATTTTTAGGACATTATGAAAAATTTTGCTATGATCATGAATAAGAGCATAGCACCAGTAAGGAGAACATTAAAAGAAGTGTCAGTAAGTATAGTATACATAACAAATACATAAATAACCTAACATTTGACCATGATACAATCATGAGTATAAAATCCATTTATTTGTATATACTATATTTATTAATTATTTTTCAGTTCTTCTGTATGTTTGTGTTTTCTCTGCATGTATTGATATGCCACACATATTTGTGCAATCAGCAGAGCACAGAAAGAAGTGATCAGATCTCTAGAATGGGAGTAATAGAGTTGTGAGTCTTCCTGCCTGCCCTGAAATCAGAGCAAGAGCAGAAAATTATATTAACTGCTGAGCCATTGCTCTAGTCCTATAATAAGATATTTTCAACAGGATTATAACAGTGCAGCATTTTGAAATGAAACGATTATAATACAATATTCATTATGGTAATTAATTGATTTAATCTTTAAATACATAGAGAGCAGATATTCCCAATGTTATTCTAAACTAGAAACATAGGATCAAAATTAATTCATTATATTCCTATGTTTAATGTTCCAGACTCTGTCAAGCAAAGAATAGAGACATAAAATCTGCATGAAAAAACATCTAGAGTAAATATACAATATAATTAAATGTAGGTATATGTTTAAAGATACAAAAATATTTTTAAAATTCTGAACTAAATTTCACTGCCCTGTTTCACACTAAAGCATGTATTTATTAAATATTATTGCAACATTTAAAGATATTTTGATTGATATATTTTAATATTTCAGTTAATTTACTTTTGTAGCATTTGAACAGTGAATATTGTCTAAAGTCTTAATCACTCTATTATTCCTGTGAAGAAAGACCATGTCCAAAACAGAAAGCATTTAATTAGGGGCTTGCTTATGTTCTGGGAGGCTTAATCTGTTCTCATCATGGAAGAGAGCAGGGTGCAAGCAGGTGGGGATTGATGAAGGTACAACCAAGTGCTATATCCTGATCTACAAACAGAAAGAAGATTGGGCCAGCCATGTGGTTTTGAAACCTCGAAATCCATACCCAATGATAGATTTCCTCCAAAAGGCCACACTCACTCGAACAAGACAATCATATGGAGTGATGGGGTCATTTGTATTTAAACATCCATCAGCTTGTCACAATATAAAAAAGACATAAATGTGTTTTGTACAATTTTTAAAGTTTCTATTGACTTTTTTGTCTCATGGCTGCATCAAAGTCCAAAGTCTTCTTCTGGAGCTCAAAATGATGACTTAATGGTAAAACACTATAAATTCAAAACCAAACAGTGGATTATATGATCCTAAAATACAATGGCATGGAATATACATTACCATCCAAAACAGAGGAAAGGACGCATGGTGAGCGAAGGAAGGACACAATTTCTCCTAGGTATGGTGGAGGAAGAGGAATTTCACTGTACATGAAAGAATGATATTTAGTATCCAATAATGTCAAACTTGGGCCCAAATTGTACAAATTTTCTAGTATTTTTATCTCTTATCCCCACTGTAAATTAAAAAGAAGCTTTCTCGACCTAAGTAGGAATTACAAAAGTCAGTCAGGCTATATAAAATTTGAACACTGACCTGGACATCCAATAAAAATATAGAAACACTGCACTAGAAGCTACAATTTTCTTGTAAGGAGAAAGCACTTAAATGTTCTACCTGCTGCTCAATAAAAGTGTTTAAAATAAAAGTTTCTGCAAGCACCATTACAAGTAAAACGTTGTGTTTTCCTACGAATTTATAAGGTAAAAAGTACATCACCAACAAATGTTTATTGTGGGTTTTGACATCCAAAATGTGCATGGAAATATAAATCAACTTGCTTATTCAATTTTATTTAGCTCTTAAGTCTATTGTAGCATCAAAAGTAACAGCATACCAATCAACTGGACTTGTGTTTGCATCTACCATCCTTTCCTGTCTGCAATGATCAAACATATAGATAGCTACAGCTTATGTTTGGTCACTCACTAAGGCAATCAAATGTTCATGGAGAGGTGTCAATCACCTAATATAAGACAATGTCTATCACACTCACAATGTGTGATATGTCTCTAGAACAATGAATATTATATAAATACTATGATTACCAAAGACAAATTATTTCCTGTCTGTTCCAAATCTAAGAAAACATGTTTCCTGATACTTCATCTGTAAGTGCATCTGTAAGTGCATGTGGCTTTCACACGAGACATTCAAATTGTAATAGAGAATATTCATATTCTCTATTCATCTTCATATATATACATATGCATATATGTATATATGTATACATATATATGTGTGTGTGTGTGTGAGAGTGTATGTATATACACTCTATCTTGAAGATAATGCCTAAAGTCATGTATTTTATGTTCCATATAAGTGTAAGGGAACAGCCCATATAATTCATGGGTAACTAACTTGCTTCAAAAACTATAAAGCATATGAAACCAAAAATACATGGAAGTAAGCAAATCTATACCTGTTTCTTTCTCCATTTTTAAAACTCAATTGTGTTCTGTGTCTCCTCTAAGGAGCCTATTATATTTTTAAATTTGTTCTTTAAGGGAGAGTTTTTATTCACCTTAAAGGAGACAATCTAGTGATTTGTATTTAATGTAATTCAATTGCATGTTCTCCTGTAATAGAATATGTATAACTTATATTAAATCTTCAAATGAGATGATGATATAAAGAAACTTCACCTTGCTAATACCTTCCAGGATTCTAAAGAAAACAAAAGAACTAAAATTAATAAACATTTTTATTTAGCTCCATACCATATTTATATTCTACATGACCTTTTTTTTCAGCTTAAAACCAGTGATGTAGCCAGATAGTGATGACACACGCCCTTAATCCCAGCTCTTGGGAGGCAGCGCCAGGCAAATTTCTGAGTTCAAGGCTAGCCTGGTCTACAGAGTGAGTTCCAGGACAGCCAGGGCTACACAGAAACCCTGTCTCGAAAACAAAAAACAAAACAAAACAAAACAAAAACAAACAAAAAAAAAAAACAAAAAACAAAAAAAAAACAAAAACAAAAAACAAAAAACAAGAAACAAAAAAACCCCAAACCCAAAACCCAAAACCCAAAAACAAAAAACCAAAAACCAAAACCCCAAAACAAAAACAAAAACAAAAACAAATACAAAACAAAAAAAAACAAACAGAACAACAACAACAAAATCAGTGATGCATATAACAAATGGGCAATACTGAAAGAAATGCTGAAATTGGCCTTCATTTCTCCTTCATTTTTAAGTCAATAGAACTAATGCACTTTTTATAAACACTACTAAAGCTTGCTAATTCAGAAAAGAGAGGACAAAGACAAATTCAGGGCTTCAGGTGACCAAGCATCATCCAAGGCCACAAAAACTAAACTTTTTCAACTAAGAATGGGGGTTCAGGATGTTGCCTTTTGTTGCTTATAATTTTTTTTAGAATTAACGTATTACATACTGCTGGAATAGAAGCAATGGCACTTTAGTAATTCCTCTTTGGGAGGATTGCTTATTTTCCAAGTTGAACTACAAAATCCTTCTTCACTTTCTTTATGTAGATGTCAAGAACCCCAGGTAGGGTGTAAAACTATGACAGTTTTAAGTGTCATCGCCATTTCCTGATAACTTAACGTCTTATTTTCCATGTAAATTTGGAAAGAAAACAATCACAAACAGAAAATTTTAAATGTTCACAATAAAGCAAGATAATACTATAAAACTGGAAGGACTACTTAAAGCAAGATATTTCATGCCAAAACAGATGAAAAGAACATGAAATATAGCCGTATAGTAAATTCTTCCCATTGTCTACAATGTTAATATACGTATGCAAAATAGAGAAAGACAATTTAATGACTTATTTTAAAAAATTAGATTTTTATCACCTCTTATTTAGGGCATCACTTATTAAATAACCACAGAATTAGACTCACATATTAATCTAGTAGAGTCAGGAACATGGCTATACAAAGGGTTTTTTTTTAATAAGTTATATTTTATAGGTCCACAAACAAACTTTGGCTTAATATTTCAACAAATCAATTGTGGTTTGAGAAAAAAGCATTGGCAGAAGATTTGGAAGGAGCCAAGGCACCAAAAGATTATTGAACTTAAAATTGAAGAGAGCAGAGAACAGAATTCCACTATAAATTTTGGCATGTAAAATATTTAAAGCCATCCAAATCTTTAGTAAGTTTTAATAAAATATTTGAACCCAAAGGCAAACAAGGTCTTTTAATATTTATTATATGAACTAACTTTGGATATAGGACGTGCTTAGAAAGCTCAATGGAGTATTCACTTTTCTCTTTCCCAGATGTCACCACTATAGTCACTTTTCAAAATCATAGCTCAATTATCAGCTCTGATGATATATGTTATATAATACTATTAGGTGAAGGTTTCATTTAAATTTTATATAGCATCAGTAATTCTTTGTTCCTATAGACAACTTAATATTCTACATCATTTTTTATGTTTTTCTTATATTCTTATGTTTTTGTGTCTGATGAGAATTTTTCTTTTTCATTTCCTTTCACAACTGTGATTTTGCCAAACAGGACTTATCATTTATTCCATGTTACCTCAGTCTGTTTGGATGTGTTGCATATTTCACCATGATGAGAGTGGACGGATGACTTCTGTAAATCTCTTAAAGGGGGTAGTCTTGGAAACTTCCTAACATATCACAGCATTATCACAGTATGAGTTCATGATGTCCATACGCTACAACTAGTTATGGTGATCTGCTCAATTTCGTCTGAATTTACTGAAGTGAACTTCTTGAATTTCCCCTTGTAGTATGCTCATGCTCACATGCACACACACACACACACACACACGCACACACACACACACACACATACACATACACACACATACACACATGCACACACACACACAGAGTCACAGAGATGGGGTGAAACTATGTATTTATTACATGTGTCTAGTTCTTTAACCATTATTAGAATTCTAGTGTCCACAGTCACTTGGAATAGTGTCTTTATTCTCTACTATTAATGGAGTTTAACTGGAGTAATATTTATATAAACTTATGCTTGTAGACATTGTCTGGATCCTGGTTGATGTCAGTTGTTTGTTTTTCTTTGATGTGAATAAAGACCATAAGAAATAATATTTGGCAACTAACAGACTGAACTATATATAAGCACTATTCACAGCAGACAGCCATTCTTTCTTAACATGTGTGATCTTATTATCGATGTGACTTTTTACTTTTCCTTTATTTCCTATGGCAACTGATAGGATGTAAAACTCCCCCCTCCCTTTCTCTCATTCTCGCTCTCGCTTTACTAATAAAAAATAATAATATGCTTCAAATAAGGTGCCTTGTTATAATAAAGAAGCCAACTTGAAGTTAGTACTGTTGAAGCATGAGGATGTTCTCTCTCAAGTTGATGTGCAAGGGCAGGGGAATAACAGGGCAGGGCTGCCCTCTCAGAGGAAAAGAGTAGGGAGGTGGGGCTCTGTGTGAAGGGGAGGCAGGACAACATAAATTAATGGAGAGTGTCTCATTTCACTCCATCTGAAACTGGATGTCTAAATGTCTCAGGGTCTGAAACTGGATTACTAATTTTTTTTCTCCAACAATATGTTGTTGTCCCTTCTGGATTTCAAGATAATGGTAGGAAAAATGTTTAAAAATACATTAATTTTAGCAAAAAATGGCATAGACTTTTTTCTCATTTCAATAAGATCATGACTAAATAAAGAAAACTTTTTTTCTAGTAGTATTATGGAAAATGAAGAAGACACAGGAGTTTCCTAGGCATAGAAAGTGGAAGACAATAATTTATATTTGCAATTAAATTAAAAGCTACTAAGCAGCCCTGATCATAAAACTCAACTTTAGAACACTGCTTTGAATGAACAAGGTGTTGGGTTCCACCCCATCCAGGGGAGCTCTAAGGATTTTAAACAGCATTGTCTATGTAAATTAAATGTTTTACATTATGAATAAGTAAATCATTATTTTCAATATTTAGTCTTCAAATATTTTATGTGCATTTATTGAACTGAAGAAATTGGATGTCTTAGAATTTTAATCCAACTTTAATAGTAGTCTATTATGGATCTACTAAAAAGTAGAGAAATGGGATTATTAGAAACATAATTCGTTTAACTTATTCATAATGTGGATTTTCTTCACCCTGTGGAAAAACACAAATAGCTCCCCGGGATCTGATTAAGATGGGTTCCGGGCCATACCATTTATTATCAAGGACATTTTTCCATTTGACCATTTCATTGGGCAATTGAGGCCATTGTCCGTGCCTTTCAGCTGGTGATCTTCCAGCATCATCCAATTTTTAAAAATTAAGAGTAAATATTGTAAGGGATAGAGCCATCTTTGGCGTCATAGCCTCTATTCCCCCTTTCCGTTTTTGCAAATATTGTTTCAGAGTGCAGTGGGCTTTCTCAATGATGCCTTGGCCCTGTGGATTATAGGGCAATCCAGTAATATGTTTTACTTGCATTTGTTTGCAAAATTGGCTAAATTTAGAAGAAGTATATGCAGGACCATTATCTGTCTTTAACACTAGGGGCTTGCCCCATGCAGCCCAAGCCTCTAAGCAGTGAGATATGACATGAACTGCTTTTTCCCCTGTCAAGGGAGAGGCATGTAGGACACCAGAACTGGTATCGATGGATACATGTACATATTGTAATTTCCCAAAAGATGGGATATGCATGATGTCCATTTGCCAAACATCTAGGGGTCGCAATCCGTGAGGATTAACACCCACGGAAGGTGCATTAATAAATTCTACACATTTACCACACTGTAGGAAAATATCTCCTAATAATTTTTGAAAATCATTTAGTGTCTTTAGATGATCTTTTCTAATACCAATCTTTTGTGGGGTGACACCTCGTAAAGTAATAGTGGCTCCTAGAAAATGACTAACATTAGACTGCTGTACCTTTTCTGTTGCAATAATCAAGCCATTATTTTTTAAAGTTTCATTAAGCAAGCCATAAGCTTGCTGTATACTTTCTTCTTCTGGTCCACCTGATAACACTGTGTCTCCTTTCTTTTTCCTTTTTCTTTTTAAGCCCTTCTCCTCTTCCGACATACTTTCTTGTTGCTCTGTAAGGATTTTCTGACCTGTCTTAACTGCCTCTACACACAGTTTCAAACAGTAACAGAGTCCATATATCAGAACAAACAAGACCAAAACTATCAGACCTACCCACAAAGGGTCAATGGGAGAAAAAAGCATAACTCATGAACCTTAACTTGTCCCAAAGCTGGGAACCTTATCGTCTCAATCCTTTCTTTCCTTCTCTTCTCTCTTTCCCTTTTCTCTTTCCTTTTTTTTCCTTTCCTTTCCCTTTTCCTTTCCTTTACTATTTCCTTTTCTTTATCACTGAATCCTTTTATTTTTCCTCCCTTTTCTTTTTCTTAAAAAACATATCCCCCTTTAACCTGGGGATCAATTTGGGAGACTTACCGGTACCACCGTTCCTCAGCTGAAGAGTTCTGAATCCACGCTGGATCCTTCTCAGCAGTCTGTTTTGTGGGAACCTTTATTAACTGCTCCTTCCCCGTGATGCAGTTCTGAATCCTCCCTGTAGCAGGGGGTCTTCGCTCGTGCCTGAAGATGTTTCTTGTCCCGGGTTTTCGGCACTACTTCTTGCGCGCGCTCGACTGGCCAGGAAGAACGACGCTGCAACAGGATCCTTCTGCACAAGTTTATTGGGAGAGCTTGATTGTAGAGGCAAAAAGACCCCGAGCCCAGAACTGGTGCTGCTTTTATAGGCCTTGGAGAGGCGTGTCTCACACCTGGATTGGTTATGCACTACGCCTCATTTGCATGTTCCTCATCTGATTGGCTACTCTCTCTCAGTACCTCACAGAGCCTCATTATCATACCTCATTTGCATGTCTCACATCCCATTGGTTACTCCCTCTCAGTACCTTACAGAACCTCATTATCATACCTCATTTGCATGTCTCACATCTGATTGGTTATACTCTCAGTACCTTACAGAACCTCATTATCATGCCTGGGCCAGGCAGTGACTTTGCAAAAAACTTTACTGAATATGTACACATTGGTTGTTTGTCCAAACTTATGCGTGGTGGCCAGCAGTAGTCAGTGCCACTCTGCAACGGCACATGTGGCTTCCCACACAAAGTATATATTTACAAAGTCATTATTACCACCCACTTTACTTTTATTGTCTTTAGCATCTTACAGCTGTCTTTGTCATAAACTGCATCTTTTTTGATAATTCAATAGAAAATACCAGTTACACATTATTATTTTTGTGTGTGCATGTTCATGTGATTTATATGTAAATGGGTATCATGTGCCATGCATGTAAAGATCAGAGCACAACGGTTTGGAGTCAGCTCTCTACTTCCTACTTGACATGGATTCCAGAGATAAAACTGGTTCACAGTCTTACACACCAAGTCATTTTACAGTTATATTTTACATTTTATATTACATATTACTCATCTTGGAAATAATCTAATAGAATCAAGTCTGGAGATTTCCAGGTAAGGGAAATGGTGGTTCAGTTGATTTTAATGTTATTTAAAGATAGAAAATGCCTTAACAGTGGTATGTTATTTCTAAGCATTTTCCATCTATTCTACCATATGATCTTGTATAAAACTAAAAGTAAAAAGCTCACATTCTTTTGAAAAATGTGAAGCAATTGAAGCTTTTGATTAGTTCTAATGATAATTATTGACTGTCTATAAAATGTTTAATGTCATAAAAGAATATTAGCAAAATTAATAACCTTTTAAAAACAGATATACATAACATAATTTTTGGTTTGCAAAACTGTTAGATTATATATTATATTAATATCTGAATTCAGTGCTTAGCAAATGATAGCCTAACAGAACCAAGGGCTTGCCTGTGTATATAATTTATTATACTACATATAATAGTAGTTAGTGTAAACGGGGGATATTTACACTTATTGGGAATTTTAATATAGAGATCAAGACATTGCCAAATCTCTCTAATTCATATTAGAGAAGCCTGGTGTCTATAATCATCAGCAGTATCATGTGTTTTTCCAAGTGATAAAATATATTGCATATATATGTGTTGTATGCAGGCCTGTGGCCTACTTAAACCGGGTACACATGGGAGGCAGGCTGGGGCTGAAAGAGATTTAGACTGTGAGAGATCAATGGAGACCAAGACATGATTCTGTTCAAGGCCCACCGGTTTACTAAGAGAGTCTACTTATAAAAGGGGAAGGCCCATCCCATTCCTCACCCCCCACCCCTCCGCCACCGCCAGTCCATTCTTGGTATCTGGAGCCAGCCTGTAGGCATGTGCAGAATAGGATGTTCCTCCAGAATGTCTCAGGGGCTTCTCAGCAGGTAGCAGTGTCTTGGAGAGAGCAGTGGCAGGTGACAGAACAAAAGAGCCTCCTAGGTCGGAAGGCTCCACCCTAGGTAATCTCCTTCTCAATGGCAGCAAGGTCAAAGTCTGGATCAGCCTGCTTCAGGGCTGAGGGAAGCTGCATATATGCTTGTGGAAAAACCAGTGAGACATCTGAGACCTCAAACATGACCAGCCAATTAGTTTTGCAAATATTATGATCCCCTTCAGAACTATTAAACTCACAGAAAACAGAGGTTGTTAATCCATACTCTGAAAATATGTGTTATTCCGTTTGTGACTGGTAGTACTGTTTCTTTTCTAATTTAATTTTTGATTATGCAATTTTGAGGAACAAGATTATGTATTTTTGGAGAAGATTATATGAAATGTTTAAAATAGGAATTCATCTTCACTGTATATCTCCATTCAGAGTAAATCTAACCAATGAAAATGAGAAATTCACCAATTAATTACCCATCACTTATACATACACACAGACATATGGCAATTAACTTTGTATGTTTAGAAATTCACAGTTACTCCTCTAAAGTATTTGCTAACCACAAGATAATTTGCCCACACCTTTGAATATAAGAAAATAAATCATTAACTAGCTACTTGATATCAGAAAAATAATAATTTGACGTCTGAGAATATTATTAGTTTAAAATGTCTGCACAGGCATCATGTGAATTGAAATCTTAGATTTTAAACCAACAAAAATCTTCTTGTTACAAGATTTCTTTCTTGTATTTCTATGTCAATAAGGGATAATAACGACATATTCTCTCTTTATCTGCGCACCTTATTCTGTTTCCTCAACAACCATTATCACTTCAGTGGTACTAACATTAAAACCTTCAAATTGGAAAGTCAGAAAACACTTTTATAGTATTAGGTTAAATCAAGTTTCTGAATATCATCCAGCAATAATAATCCTTATAAATATAGAATTTGTTGTATTTTACTAAAACCATAATACCCCTAATGAGTAATTCTTCATTGTGTAACTTCTAGACGAACATCTGGGTGTTCTCACTAGCCCTAAGCTCAAATCCTCTTAAAGGCTTTGAGGATGAATGACGGCTGTCATGGTTACTTAGATTCTGAATAGCTGATAGAAGGGAAACCTGACTGAACTTCCTCTATCCCATATTGCAGGCATCAGTTGCCTTTTTCATTGAGTGCAAAGAAAATAAAAGAGGGACATTTCTCTTGTATTAACTCATGCCAAGTAACATCAAAAATCTTGATTTAATGTCTATAACATTTATGAGTTTCTTTGTTTTGAGTTCATAGCACTATACTCCATGGCAGCCAAAAATGAGTGGACCCTGGGCTTTATTCTATGTCTTTACTAAAGGGCCTTTTAGAACAAGGAATGAATTAAAGAGTATGTTTTTCTCTAAGTAATTTAGGGTTAACTCAGAACAGTATAATTGTTCAACTTTGTGGTTCCCAGTTAGAACAGGTGAAAAAACTTTCTCTGTGTGTAATTATGTTTTTCAAAGGAGAGTCTTAACAAAGCTCAAATTACTTTCCTAGTTTTCCTCCTTAATTTTCTTTTCATAGCATAGAAGTTATTTTTACATGAAAAAAATTAAAAAAATCACATATGTATGCATGTTAGCCTTAACATACCACAAATTAGTTATAATCACAACTAAGCATTTTATTAAATCAATTGAGCAAACCTTTTTACATTGATTACTATTTGCAATGAAGTTCTCATGGTAGACATTTGAATGTTGAAGGACCTTCATTGAGATAGACATGCTCAGTCCTTGCTTCCATTGAATTTGCATGTAAAGAAGGAAATAAAATAGACCAATTAACTGATAAAGGAAAACTATAAATATGAAATGATCCAAAGTAGAAGAAATAACCAAGGATCTAAGCCAAGCTTGATGGATAGGAAATGAAATCATTCTCCAATTTTAAAGAAGTCTTCTGTGTTGAAATAAACTGAGATCATAGCAAATTTGGTTCTACACACACTAAGTCATCTTAAGAGGAATTAGGGCAGGACAATTGCTTCTGTGCTGTTCTAGTAGAGTTTCAGTCAGAGGCAAACAAAGACCTCCAGGTGCTTCAAAATGAACAGTGTAACTGGTTAAACCCTAACTTACTAAGATAACCAATCACTGATCACAGAGTTTGATGTTTTTTTTTTTTTCTTTTTACTTCTTATTTCTTCCCACCCCGGATGTGATAGCAGGGCTTCCTATACTTCTGATTCTTGATTTTCTGAAATCACATGCTTTTATCTGACCCATCAACAAATTATAGTTTTCTACACATTTAACATCATTAAACAGTTTTATGGCAACTGGATGCATAATTTACATTTGGGCTGAGCCAAAATGATCTGCTCCCACAATGTAAAAACTGACTGAGGCTGTCATGTGGCAACTCATTTGGGGGAAGATTGTCCTCTCTCCATTGCAGGGTATAGTTGTGTTACTTCCGTTGTGTTGTTTGACTTTCTTGCTCAGCTACTCTCCACTTTCACCATCCTTCCAGTGCTGAGACCAAGAACTTGGCTCTGACTCAGGAAAGTGGCAACAATACAATTTCTGTCTCAGAATATTGCTGATTGGGTGCCTCTCCTTCAAAGAGTAGTTTATTGGCAATGTTATTTATTTATTTATTTATTTATTTATTTATTTATTTATTTTACACAGAATGTTCTACTTTTATGGGCAGAAGCCAGAAGATAGGAAGAAATGTTTCCAGAGCATGGCCTGGAAGCCATTTGTTTTATCTTTGTTTCATCAGATACAGCTTAATTATGCTGAGTTAAGCATAACTGCATAAAATCCTATAGAAAGTAGTGTTCATCTATACCCATAAAGCAGAAAGAATAGGGTGACTTATGCCATGGTCTTAAATGTAGAATTTAGACTGTCTCTGTTCATGTAAGTTGGGATGTCTAGTAGCTGTCACTTATCAGTCTCAAGGAAAGAGTTCCAGATTAAAAGGTATTATTTTCCAAAAATATTCTTTATCTTTAAATCCTATTATAACATAAAACCACCTCATGAATTACATTTTTTTCAGAAAAATGTAATTAGTATTTTGAAGAATGTATCTTTTAATTGGACACATAACAGTCCAATTATTTGCTTGTTTTGTGTAAACAATAGATAGAAAAGGGTTTAAGTCATGCACCTTTGGCCATCAGCTTAACAAACACTTTAAGAGGACTTGGGAGGAATTATAGTAAGGTATTTTATAGAAGTTGAGATGATAACAAGCCATGAATAAAGGTTTATCTAACATATAGGGAATGACAAGATTAAAATCCATGAACATGGAGGTGAGAGCTATGTATTTTTTTCTCATCATGTTGAATGTTATTTTAGTGACCCTTCCAGCAGGTCCAGTTGTTCGAGGGTCTCGAGGGGACCTTCTCCTAACAACCAAATGGGGGGAAAAGAAGGACGGACACCAAGTGCGAGAAACGACATGAAAACAGTCTGAGAAGCATCAAGGTGTCAACTGTATTCATCAAGGCTCAATTCTTAAATGCACAAGCAAAAGGGGAAGTACTTCTCAGCAGGAGGGGTGGGGCAGTAGAAATGCACAAGTAAAAGGGGAAGTACAAGTACTTTTCAGCAGGAGGAGTGGGGCAGTGGAAATTTTTCTTTTGGCAGCTACATGGGGAAGCAGGAACTTGGTGGTATCAGGGTGTGGTCAGGACATCTGGCACTGACTTAGGGCTGGAACATTCTGAGGTTTATCTCGGAACAGTGCGTCGGTGACCCCCTTTTCTTCTGGGGGGAGAGGCCCAATTCAGAGATCAGGACAATAGCATTGTCTTAATAGCTCCCAACATTTTAGTATTTTTAATGTTATTTTTAATTTATTTTTTACACTCCATATTCCATTCTCTGCTCCCCAATTATCCTTCCAACTGTTCCACATGCCACACCTCCTCCCACCCCACCCTACTCCATGTGGATGCTTCATCCCCCCACCCCACCTGACCTCTATACTCCCTGGAACCTCCAGTCTCTTGAGGGTTAGGTGCATCATCTCTGAATGAACACAGACCTGAATGTCCTCTACTGTATGTGTGTTGGGAAGTTGGTGTATGTTGCCTGTTTGGTGGTCCAGTATTTGAGAGATCTCAGGGGTCCACACTAACTGATACTGCTGGTCTTATTGCAGAATAGTCCTTCTCCTCGGCTTCTTTCAGCCTTTCCTAATTCAACAACAAGGATCAGCTGCTTCTGTCCATTGGTTGGGTGCAAATATCTGCATCTGACTCTTTCAGCTGCTTAATGGGTCTTTCTGGGAGCAGTCATGCTAGGTCCCTTTTTGTGAGTGTTCCATAGCCTCAGTTCCATGCCTTGGGAACTCTCCTTGAGCTAGACCCCTCTTTAGGCCTGTCGCTGGACCTTCTTTTCCTCAGGGTTCTCTCAATTTACATACCTATAATTCTTTCAGTCAGGAACAATTGTGGGTCAGAGATGTGACTGTTGGATGGGAACCCCATTCCTCACTTGATGTCCTGTCTTCCTGCTGGAGGTGGGCTCTATAAATTCCCTCTCCATACTGTTGTGCATTTCATCTAAGGTCCCTCCCTTTGAGTCCTAGGAGTCTCTGACCTCCCAGGTCTCTGGTTCATTCTCAGGATCACCCCAATCTCCTGTTTCCTGACGTTGCCTGTTTCCATTGTTTCTGCTGGCCATCAGTGCTTCAGTGCTTTTCCCTCACCCAATACCAGATCAGGTTTCCCTCTGGCCCCCCACCCCCACTCTGGTCCACTTTCCCTCACAGGTCACTCCCTCCCTCCCCACTTGTGATTGCTTACTTCTCTCTCCCAAGTGGGACTGAGGCATCCTCACTTGAGCACTTAAACTTCTTGAGCTTTTTCAGTTATGTGGACTGTATCTTGGGTATTCTGTACTTTTTTTTTTCTGGCTAATATTCATTTATTAGTGAGTCCATACCATTCATGTCCTTTTGGGTCTAAGTTACCTCATTCAGGATGATATTTTCTAGTTCCATCCATTTGCCTGCAAAACTCAAGTAATAGCTGAGTAGTATTCCATTATGTAAATGAACCACATTTTCTGTATCTGTTCTTCTGTTGTGGGACACCTACGTTGTTTCCAGCTTCTGGCTATCACAAAGAAGACCACTATGAACATAGTGGAACACGTTCCCCTGTGCATGGTGGTGCATCCTTTGGGTATATTCCCAAGAGTGGTATAATTGGGTCTTCAGGTAAATCTATTTTTTTTTTAATTTTTAAAAATTTTTTATTTATTTATTTTTATTTATTTATTTATTTTTTGGTTTTTCAAGACAGGGTTCCTCTGTGTAGCTGTGGCTGTCCTGGAACTCACTCTGTAGATGAGGCTGGCCTCAAGCTCAGAAATCTGCCTGCCTCTGCCTCCCAAGTGCTGGGATTGAAGGTATGTGCCAACACTGCCTGGCATAGATCTATTTTTTAATTTTCTAAGTAACCTCCAGATTGATTACCAGAGTGGTTGCACCAGTTTGCAATTTGTGATGGTTTGTATATCCTTGGGCTAGGGAGTGGCACCATTTGAAGGTGTGGCCTTGTTGGAATGGGTGTGACCTGGTTGGAATGGATGTGTCACTGTGAGTGTGGGTATAAGATCCTCACCCTAGTTGCCTGGAAGTCAGTCTTCCACTAGCAGCCTTTGGATGAAGACATAGAACTCTCAGCTCCTCCTGCGCCATGCCTGCCTGGATACTGCCATGCTCCCTCCTTGATGATAATGGACTGAACCTATGAACCTGTAAACCAGCCCCAATTAAATGTTGTTTTATTAAGACTTGCCTTGGTCATGGTGTCTGTTCACAGCAGTATAACCCTAACTAAGACACAATCCAACCAGCAATGGAGGAGTGTTCCTCTTTCTCCACATCCTTTCCAACATATGTTGTCACTTGAATTTTTGATGTTAGCCATACTGATTGGTGTAAGATGGTATCTCAGGGTCATTTTTATTTGCATTTCTCTGATCGCTAAGGACTTTGAACATTTCTTTAGGTGCTTCTCAGCCATTCAAGGTTCCTCAGTTGTGAATTCTCAGTTTAGTTCTATACCCCATATGTTGACCGTGTTGTTTGGTTTCCGTAGATGTATGTATTTTTAAACATTAGCAAATTTATTGATTTTCCTGGAGTAGTCGATATCCTCATAAGACAATCTGCACTACCCAGGAATACAAAGAACTTTTTTGAAGGTCTCACAAGTTTCTGTAGGAATCTGTTATGTTTCAGTAACTCCAGAAAATCTGCATATTTTTCAGCCTGTACAGGAAGAATGGATGGCTTCAATTCTTAGGTCTTTTGTAGCAGCTCTAATCTTAATATTACACCTGCTCTTGATTCTCCAAAGTGGAGGCTAATGTATTCTTTTCTAATGACACATCAAATGACTATATAAGCTGAATCCAGACTATTTTATATGTCTTAAAATGTGCATTTCTTTTACTTGGTACAAAAGTATTTGTTCTTCATAAAAAGCAGGTATGTGCGTTGTGTGAAAATGTAGAGCTGAGGCACATATATCCTTTCTCCATGCTCAGATAGAACATAAGATTCAGTTATGGAAATGATAACAAAAGCAAGGAAGAATTCAAAATCATAATGGAGACAATTTCATTCCAAAATTTAATTTTGCTTCAAACCATTCTATTTTGTTAACCGTAATAAAGCATGTTAAAAGGGGATTTTCAGAGCCCAGAGCAAGTACTCATAAGTTAAGAGCACTTTCTACTCTTGCAAGAACCACAGGTTCAGCTGCCAGCAGCCATTTGCAACTACTGCCATTTGTAACTCCAGTTCCAGAGGAACTCCTCTGCCATCCACAGACACCATGCAATGATATGGTACATAGATACACCTGCAGGCAAACAGTCATCCACATTCAATCAACATAAATAAATCCCACAATTACCAAGGGTTTGCATAGGAAATTCCTATAGTTTTTAAGAATGTAACTAATAGCAACTAAGTAGCAAACCTTCAAATTTCCCAGAAGATAGTTTACAAATCATGAAAGAGTTGTTTTGGATGTATATGTCTTCATGTGTGTGTGTGTGGGGGGGGTAGTTGTGTGTGGGTGTGTATGTGTATGTGGGGGATTGTGTGGTTGTGTGTGTATGTATGTGGGGATGTGTGTGGTTTTGTGTGTGTGTGTGTGTGTGTGTGTGTGTGTGTGTGTGTGTGTGTGTGTGTGTGTCTATGCCTAGCTTTTCAAATAGATGCTGAGGATTTAGAACTAACTTCTTATTCAACAAGTCCTGTCATCTTGCTGTTCACCTCAGATGTTGATTTTAAATACTGATGTTTTGTTTCTTTTTTTTTCCTCCTTGACACCAGTAATTTATTTTAATCAAATTAGTTTCTAAAAGACTAAACTACTTTTTGTTTCACTCAACTTTTCTATTGATTTTATATTTAAAATATATAAATATAAAACAAAATATAATGAATACTGTATTTATTATATTTTTTAATTTACTGGTGTTTTGTTTTCTTCTACCCATTTGGGGTTTGAACTGTTTATTCCTCTGTATTTTTAAGATTAAACTTTATTTCCAGCATTTAGATTTTACTTCTTTTCTAAAGTGAGGATTTTATTATTATTACTTTCTCACTTAACAGGTTTCTTAGTTGAAGTTAATAAATTTTGATAAGCTATATTCTCAATTTTACCTAGGTCAATTATTTTTAATTTGATTTGTAAGTGGTTCTCTGAACCACTAGGAAATTAGGGTTTTCTCTATCTCTGCTTCTGTGTCTGTCTGTCTGTCTGTCTGTAACTGCCTCTCTCTTACACATATGTATATACACAATCACATATCCATAGTTATAAGCCATACTGGACTATCCCCTCTGGACATTTACTGCTTTTTCTTCTGCTCTCTTCACTTGTATCTCACACTAGTACTTTGAAATGATTTTCTGGAAGCCTCCACTACTTCTGACTATATAATTCTGTGAAAATATTGAAATATACTAGAAGGTTTGATATCAGCCAAAATTAGAGATATGCAATAGCTAAGAAACATGCAAAAACTTTGTCTTGAAGAGTAGAACATTTTCATGAGGATGTTTCAGAAGTTACTCCAGAGCAACAGTTACTTTCTTAGGCCTTCACTGAGAAAATGTATTGGAATCCCCAGTTATAGGTTTACTGTAGCGTTCATTCTCACACAGAAATTTGTCTCCAGACATTTTGCAGGATCAAAATTTCACTTTGGTTCCAAATGTTCGTTTGTCAACATTGTGACTTAAATCTTTTATAAGCTTATGTTCTCAGTACATATTACTCAAGAAAATCAGATCCCTATACATCCTTCACCTACAGGTGAACTCCACATGACCTCCCACTCCCAAAGATCCTAGCTCTTAGAAGGGAAAAAGAAAATAAGTCTCAGTTTTCCTGGTTTTTCTCATTGTAAAAGCATGTATGAGAATACCAAATTTATTTTTATTAATCTAACTAAGATATTACCTGTCAATTTAAAATTAAAGAGTTTAAAATCATAAAGTATATTATGAAGTTACTGGCTTGCCTCATCATTGACCTCATCAAGAAGAACAAGGAAACTAATGTTCAGGCACATTTCCATAAGTATATTCAGTAAATATTGGTGTTATGTTTTATTATTCTTCATTACATGGTATACTAAAATACCTCTCAGGTTCTTAAATTCAAAGATATGTTTCCTATTTGCAACCTTCCTCTTCCCATGTGATTATAGACTATTGCTTGTCTGTGACATCTTTTCATTGTCATATTCAACACTTGGCACAAATTAACACAATTCTCAACAGAGAATGCCAAACTGACAGAGATGCAGCCAAATTTTTCCACCTACATTAAAAAAATTATTTTCACATCAATTTGTTAAGTCTTTAAACCCTTGCCATCTGCAACACAACACATTCTTCAGTTTTGGATGAGGGATACGTATTCTCATTTTGTTACACTTAGACTCCTGGGACCATGTCCAACACAGATAAAGAGAATAAAATCCAGGGTCTGGTGTTTTAATCTGCTTTGGCAGAGAAAGAAACTACTTGGAGGAGAAGCACTGACAAACTCAATAGCAAGGAAGCAATCAAACAAGGAATATAAAGGAAAATGAAAATATGCTTTTATAGGTCTTCTGAGGTTTGGGCTATATACTTGTAGTTATATATTATACATACATATTATAACTATAATATATGTATATATTATCTGTATATATACAGAGAGAGAGAGGGAGAGAGAGAGAGAATGAGAAAGTTCAAACACATGCATGTGAGATAGTCTGAAAATAAACATTGGCAAAGTAATTAAACAAACTCACAAAGCACCACTTTCCCTAAAGGCCTCTATAGATTGCTGGTCAGTACGAGAACTACACTTTGTTTTGCTCTAATGCATTTACATGCAAAAGGCAGACAAGTAGGGATTTTGAGGTAATGGCAATGAGAATACATGTATGTGGTCAGAACTGCTCTACAAATCCACTGAATACAGTATTTCACAGAAATAAAAGTATATTCTCTCCTCATGAGCTAAAAATACAATGTTCTGATGGTCAGGAACTTTAAACAATCAGACTGAACTACAAAATACAGACAATGGGTTGTTTTTGTAGCAGCATGCTACAATATAAGCTGTGAAATACTGTGGATTATTTACAAAATGCTGTTCCCAAATGTCTATAAGCCTAAATGGCACCGGAATTAAAAGGTCTCAGGTATCCCTTGACTTTCATTTTTATTTTTTATATAATAACATATTATAAAATGGGACATTAATTTTATATAAGTTAAGTTTTCCATAGCCAGACATATTTTTCTGAAGGGCAGATAAAAGACTTTAATCATACAATTTTTACCACCCCATCTTACAGCTTATTCCCTCCTAGGACCATGGAGTGACCAATTTGGAAATACAGATTGACCTGTAAAACCTTGTAAATCCTCTACAAATACAAACCTGTGAAAAATCACCATAGGGAAACTTCTAAGCCAATAGGCGGTTTACCCCCAGCTCAAAATTACATCTATTCAGCCATGCTGAGACTGCTTCTGACACCTTTTTTAACACCAACACAGAGTGGAGCTATGATGGAACACCAAACACCATTTAGCTCGACTGCAACCTATCAAGTTTGGGTAATAGAAAACAAAGGTACAAACAACTTAAAAGTCAAGACCAAGACACATTAACAAAGACCTAATTCTATATACCAGGTCCAATTGCAAAATCACAATTGACATGAATAACAAAGGAATATTTGTTCCCTAGTCATTAGCACATCTACAGTAATGTTTTCTGAGAAAAGCAGTTTACCTAACGCAAAAAAAAAAAAAAAAAAAAAAAAAACAAACAAGCAAAAAAAAAAAAAAAAACAGTGAATTACAAAAACAGCAGCTATAAATATGTTTACGGAACTCAAGAGAAACTCATTTGTAGACAAATGTCTACATAATTACCACAAAATAATACAAGAAGTTGAGGAAATAATAACAATTCAAGATATAGAACTGAAGTTGGATAAATAGAGAAAATCTTTTGCATACACTAGCAAGATTTTATCGAAAGGACCCAGATGTAGCTGTCTCTTGTGAAACTATGCCGGGGCCTAGCAAACACAGAAGTGGATGCTCACAGTCAGCTATTGGATGGATCACAGGGCTCCCAATGGAGGAGCTAGAGAAATTACCCAAGGAGCTAATGGGATCTGCAACCCTATAGGTGGAACAACATTATGAACTAACCAGTACCCCGGAGCTCTTGACTCTAGCTGCATATGTATCAAAAGATGGCCTAGTCGGCCATCACTGGAAAGAGAGGCCCATTGGACACGCAAACTTTATATGCCCCAGTACAGGGGAATGCCAGGGCCAAAAAGGGGGAGTGGGTGGGTAGGGGAGTGGGGGTGGGTGGGTATGGGGGACTTTTGGTATAGCATTGGAAATGTAAATGAGCTAAATACCTAATAAAAATGGAAAAAAAAAGAAAAGCAAAATGAAAAACTCATGAGAATAAAATAAATAAAAAATAAAAATCTCTGGGGGAAGTATTACCAATAGTTTGGATCATGTAGGAGGAAGAACATAATATTCTATAGATAAAGCTGAGAAAATTTATTGCTCATTTAGTCAAGAAAAAATATTAAATTTATAAAAACACCGAATGGAACACACAGGAAATCTGAGGCACTATAAAAGGACAAAACTTCCAAATTACTGGTTGCGCACATCAAAGCTTCCAAAATTACATTTCAGTTTTTAATTCACATCAAACATTGACTCCCTCTGAGTCCCCCCTCACATAGACCCTCCTCTCACCAACTTCTGTCTTCTACTCCTCTGAGAGCATGTGGCCCCCTTGGTATACTTCCCACACCACCACATCAAGTATCTGGCAGGCTAGGCATATCCTCTCTCATTGTGGCCAGTCATGGAAGCTCTGTTGAAGAAAGGATACCACAGTCAGGCTACTGCTTTAAGGAGAGACTCTACTCCAGTTGTTGCCAGGTCCACAAAGAGATTGAGCTGGATGTCTGCTACATATGCATGGGTAGCCTCCTTCATGCTTCTGTACGTTCTTTGCTTAGTTGATCAGTCTATGAGTACTCCTAGAGGTCCTGGTTAGTTAATTCTGTTGGTCCTCCTGTGAGAGTTCTCATCCTCATCCAAAAAAATGTCTAGAATAAGTTTCTCCAAGTGTAAGGAAAGCGATGCATAAGGTGTAATAGGCATACAGAACACAGAATAAGCAGGGCATGAGAGAAAACTCCTATGTTACATGATACTACAAAGTAAACACAAACACACAAACAAACACAAACTAATATACCTAACAAAGAAATATTGAGAGCAGCAAGAAAGAAAAAAACAGACAAAGTTATATAGTGGTTAACAAGAATAACACATAACTTATCAGTGAAGACTTTTAATTTCATACTGTCATCCAGTTAGACCTTCATCATTTAATGAAGATGCTGCATTTTTTTCCGTTGTATGGTTTTGCCTTCTTTGTTAAAAAGCAAGTGTCCCTAGGTGTGTGGATTTATTACTGGGTCTTCTATTTGATTCCATTAATCAACCTGTATGTTTCTTTACCAAAACATTCAGTTTTCATCACTACTGCTCTGTAGTACTTGAGGTCATGGATGGTGAATTCTCCAAAAAAAAATTTAAGTTTTGAGAATTGTCTTGGCTATTCTGGGCTTTTCCTTTTTACGTATGAAGTTGAGAATTATTCTTTCAACTATTCTTTCAATGTCTGTAGAATAATGTATTGGAATTTTGAGGATAATTGCATTGAATTTCCATTTTCACTATGTTAATCCTACTAATCCATGAGCTTGGGAGATCTTACCATCTTCTGAGGTGTTCTTTGATTTCTTTTTTCAGGAATTTGGTGTTCTTTTCATGCAGATCTTCCATTTGCTTGGTTAAAGGTGCATCAAGATACTTTATAAAACTTGTGGCTGTAGTAAACGGTGTTGTTTCCATAATTTCTTTCTCTGCTCACTTATCATATGTGTGAAGGAAGGCTATTGATTTCATTGAGTTAATTTTATATTCAGCCACTTTATTGAAGCTGTTTATTAGCTGTAAGATTTATCTGATATAATTTTGATGATCTCTTATGTATACTATCATATCTTCTGAGAAAAATGATATATTGACTTCTTTCTTTCAAGTTCAAATTCTCTTGATCTTTTGTTTTCTTACTGCTGTAGCTAAAACTCCAAGTAATGTGTAAGTAGACAGGAAGAGAGTAGGCAGCCTTGTCTTGTCTCTGACTTTAGTGAGACCTTTTCAATTTCTCTCCATTTAGTGGGATATGGGTTATTGGCTGGCTGTATATTGCTTTTATTAGGTTTAGGCATGATTATTGAATTGATAATCTTTCCAAGACTTTTAACATGATGGGATGTTGGATTTTGTCAAAGGCCTTTTCAGTATCTAATGAGATTATCGTGTGTTTTTTCTTTTTTTTCTTTCAGTTTGTTTATGTGGTGGATTACGTTGCTGGATTTTCATGTAATGAATCATTCCTGAATGTCTAGCATGAATCCTGCTTGATTGTGATGAATGATGTATTTTATGTATTCCTGGATTTAGTTTGTGAGATTTTATTTAGGTTTTTTTTTGTTTGTTTGTTTGTTGCTGTTGTTTTGGGGTTTTTTTGCATGGATGTTTACAAGTGATATTGGTCTGAAGTTCTCTTTTTTATTGAGTCTTTGTGTGGTTTAAATTATCAGGGTATTGTGGCTTCATAGAATGAGTTTGTCAATGTTTCATCTATTTCTTTTTGTAGAATAGTTTGAGGAGTATTGGCAATAAATATCTGGCCCTGGGCATTTTGGGTTTGGGAAACTTTTACTTGCATTTCCTTAGGAGTTATGGGACTATTTAGATAATCTATCTGATCTTGATTTAACTTTGGTAAGTAGTTTCTGCATAGAAAATCATCCATTTTGTTTAAATTTTCCAGTTTTGTGGAGTACAGACTTTTGAAGTATGATTGAATGAATTTTTTTGAATTTCTTTAGTTTCTCTTGTTATGTTACCCTTTTCTTCTTTTTATTGGATATTTTATTCATTTAAATTTCAAATGTTATCTCCTTTTCTGATTTCCCCCCACAAACTCTGTATCCCATCTTTCCTCCTCCTGCTTCTAAGAGGGTGTGCCCCCACCCACACACCCACTCCCACCTCTCTGCCCTCACATTCCCCTATACTGCGACATTGAGCCTTCATAGGACCAAGGGCCTTTTCTCCCATTGATGCCCAACAAAGCCATCGTCTGCTACATATGTGACTGGAGTCATCTGTCACTCCATATGTACTCCTTGTTTGGTGGTTTCAACGTTAGGTGGTTCTGTATGTTACCCTTTTCATTTCTGCTACTCTCTCTTTCTGCTTTAGTCAATTTAGCTAAGGATTTGTCTGTCTTATTGATTTTTCTCAAAGAACCAGCTTTTGGTTTTGTTGATTCTTTGTATTGTTCTCTCTGTTACTAATTGATTGGTTTCATCCCTGAGTTTCCTATTTCCTACCTTTTACTCATTTTGAGTATGTTTGCTTCTTTTTGTTCTAGAACTTTCAGGTGTGCTATTGAGTTGCTAGTATGAGATCTCACCAATTTCTCTATGAAGGTACTTAGTATTATTAATTTTCTTCTTAGTACTACTTATATTGTATCCCATAAGTTTGGGTGTATTCTGCT
Organism: Mus musculus; assembly: GCF_000001635.26. Lineage (NCBI taxonomy): Eukaryota > Metazoa > Chordata > Mammalia > Rodentia > Muridae > Mus > Mus musculus. The sequence goes on along the minus strand of NC_000081.6, from coordinate 49,178,517 downwards.
TTTATTTTCCTTGAAAAACTAGAGAAAGAGATGTCAATAAATGTACAAGAAGCTAAAAGAACACCAAATAGATTGGACCAGAAAAGAAAATCCTCCCAACACTTAATAATCAAAACACTATATGTACACAACAACAACAACAACAAAAAGAGTATTAAAAGCTGCAAGGGAAAAAAGCCTAGTAATATATAAAGGCAGACATATCAGAATTACAACAAAATTCTCAATGAAGACATTAAAAAGCCAAAATATTCTAGACAGATATTTTACAGATCCTAAGAGACCACTGCCTACTATACCCAGACTACTATACCCAGCAAAACTCTCAATCATCATAGATGGAGAAACCAAGGTATTCCATGACACAAATTTATACGATATCTTTCTATTAACCCAGCACTTCCAAGGATACAAGAGGGAAAATTCCAACACAAGAAGTGTAAGCACACCCATGTAAACACAAGAAATTAATCATCTCACAGCAAAATCAAAAGAAGAGAAACACACACACACCTCCACCATCAAAATACTAACAATTATTGGTAATTAATATCTCTTAACATCAATGGACTCAATTCACCAATGAAAAGATACAGGTTAACAAGCTGGGTAAGGCTCAATGCCCTAGTGTAGGAGAATATCAGGGTGGTGAACTGGGAGTGGGTAGGTGGGTAGGTGGGTGGTGGAGCACCCTCATAAAAGGAAGGGGAGGGGTGGTATAAGGGGGTTCTGGAGAGGAAAGCAGGAAGGGGGATAACATTTAAAATGTAAATAAATAAAATATCCAATTAAAAAAAATGGAGTACAGAGGCAATTGCTTGCATCCAACCATTAGGCTGAGCACAGGGTCCCCAATAGAGGAGTTAAAGGACTGAAGAAACTGTGAAGAATAAAAATTTTTTACTGAACTCTTCTTCACCCCAGAGCCCGACCCCTCCCATCTAGAGATTGTTCCCGGAACACTCCTAAACTTTTCACCCCAGAATGCATTCCTGAACTCCTCACCCTAAAGTTCGAACCCTCCCAACTAAAAACTGTTCCAAGAACATTTTTGAGATAAAGGCCTCCTGGAACAACCTCAAAATGAACCGGGTACATTGCCAAATGATTGGACATGACCCCTTAGTTACATAGATTCCTTTGGCAGAACCCCTTGTCCCTTGGCAGAACCCCCTAGTGATGTAAACTTGTACTTTCCCTGCCCAGTTCTCCCCCTTTGAGTTTTACTATATAAGCCTGTGAAAAATTTTGGCTGGCCGTCGATTCTCCTCTACACCACTAGGTGTATGAGTTTCGACCCCAGAGCTCTGGTCTGTGTGCTTTCATGTTGCTGCTTTATTAAATCTTACCTTCTACATTTTATGTATGGTCTCAGTGTCTTCTTGGGTCCGCGGCTGTCCCGGGACTTGAGTGCCTGAGTGAGGGTCTCCCTTTGGGGGTCTTTCATTTGGTGCATTGGCCGAGAATCAGCGCGACCACCCAGAGGTCCTAGACCCACTTAGAGGTAAGATTCTTTGTTCTGTTTTGGTCTGATGTCTGTGTTCTGTTTCTAAGTTTGGTGCGATCGCAGTTTCAGTTTTGCGGACGCTCAGTGAGACCGCGCTCCGAGAGGGAGCGCGGGGTGGATAAGGATAGACGTGTCCAGGTGTCCACCGTCCGTTCACCCTGGGAGACGTCCCAGGAGGAACAGGGGAGGATCAGGGACGCCTGGTGGACCCCTTTGAAGGCCAAGAGACCATTTGGGGTTGCGAGATCGTGGGTTTGAGTCCCACCTCGTGCCCAGTTGCGAGATCGTGGGTTCGAGTCCCACCTCGCGTTTTGTTGCGAGACCGTGGGTTCGAGTCCCGCCTCGCGTTTGGTCACGGGATCGTGGGTTCGAGTCCACCTCGTGCAGAGGGTCTCAATCGGCCGGCCTTAGAGAGGCCATCTGATTCTTTGAGTTGCTTGTGGTCGACACGGAGTCGCCGCCGTTTCTGGTTTCTTTTTTGTCTTAGTCTCGTGTCCGCTCTTGTTGTGACTACTGTTTTTCTAGAAATGGGGCAATCTGTGTCCACTCCCCTTTCTCTGACTCTGGAGCATTGGAAGGAGGTGCGGGTCAGAGCCCACAACCAGTCAGTGGAGGTCAGAAAGGGTCCGTGGCAGACCTTTTGCGCCTCCGAGTGGCCAACGTTTGGAGTGGGCTGGCCACCTGAGGGTGCTTTTGACTTGTCACTAATCGCCGTCGTCAGGCGAATTGTTTTTCAGGAGGAAGGGGGTCACCCTGATCAGATCCCCTACATTGTGACCTGGCAGAATCTCGTCCAATTCCCACCTCCATAGGTCAAGCCTTGGACCCCAAACTCTTCGAAGCTGACGGTAGCGGTTGCCCAGACTGATGCAGCCGGAAAGTCCGGCCCATCAGCACCCCCCAAGATCTATCCAGAGATTGACGACCTCCTCTGGATGGACTCCCAACCTCCCCCTTACCCCTTGCCCCAACAGCCACCTGCAGCTGCCCCACCACAGGGACCAGTAGCGAGAGGGGCTCAGGGACCGGCGGGGGGGGACTCGGAGTCGCCGAGGCCGAAGCCCCGGGGAGGAAGGGGGGCCAGACTCAACAGTTGCCCTGCCACTCAGAGCACATGTAGGAGGGCCAGCACCAGGACCTAATGATCTCATTCCTTTACAGTATTGGCCTTTTTCCTCTTCTGATTTATACAATTGGAAAACTAACCACCCTCCCTTCTCAGAGAACCCCTCTGGACTTACTGGGCTCCTTGAGTCACTTATGTTCTCCCATCAACCCACTTGGGATGATTGTCAGCAGCTTTTGCAGGTTCTTTTTACCACAGAAGAAAGAGAAAGAATCCTGATGGAGGCGAGAAAAAATGTTCTGGGAGAGGACGGCACACCCACTGCCCTCCCTAACCTCGTGGACGAGGCTTTTCCCTTGAACCGCCCCAACTGGGACTACAACACCGCGGAAGGTAGGGGACGCCTCCTTGTCTATCGCCGGACTCTAGTGGCAGGTCTCAGAGGAGCCGCTAGACGGCCCACCAATTTGGCTAAGGTAAGAGAGGTCTTGTAGGGGCAGACTGAACCACCCTCAGTCTTTCTTGAGTGTCTAATGGAGGCATATAGGAGATACACCCCTTTTGACCCCTTGTCAGAAGGGCAGAGAGCCGCTGTAGCCATGGCCTTCATTGGTCAGTCCGCTCCCGACATTAAGAAAAAGCTGCAAAGGCTGGAGGGGCTCCAAGATCATAAGCTCCAAGATTTAGTAAAAGAAGCAGAGAAAGTCTATCATAAGAGGGAAACAGAAGAAGAGAGGCAAGAGAGAGAGAAGAAAGAAATAGAGGAGAGAGAAAATAGACGGGATCGCCGTCAGGAGAGAAATCTGAGTAAAATTTTGGCCGCAGTTGTGAATGATAGACAGTCAGGAAAAGGTAAAATAGGGCTCCTGGGCAACAAGGAAGTGAAACCGCTAGGTGGCAGAAAGATACCACTGGAAAAAGACCAATGCGCCTATTGCAGAGAGAAAGGACACTGGGCTAGAGATTGCTCTAAAAAGTGGGAGCGATCCAAGGTCCTGACCCTAGAAGATGATTAGGGAAGTCGGGGCTCAGACCCCCTCCCTGAGCCTAGGGTAACTTTGTCCGTGGAGGGGACCCCTGTCAACTTCCTGATAGACACCGGAGCAGAGCATTCAGTACTCACTAACCCCCTAGGCAAGCTGGGCTCCAAAAAGACCATGGTAATTGGAGCCACTGGTAGTAAATTTTACCCCTGGACGACCAAACGAGCTCTTCAGATAGACAAGAATATAGTGACCCACTCCTTTCTGGTGATACCTGAGTGCCCTGCTCCCCTCTTGGGGCGCGATCTGCTAACCAAACTAAAGGCTCAAGTCCAATTTACTTCAGAAGGCCCACAAGTAAGCTGGGGAAAGGCCCCTGTTGCCTGCCTTGTCCTCAACACAGAGGAAGAGTACCGGTTGCATGAAGAACAACCCAAAAATGCAGTCTCTTCAGGTTGGCTAACTGCGTTCCCCAATGTCTGGGCAGAACAAGCAGGAATGGGGTTGGCTAAACAAGTGCCTCCGGTTGTGGTAGAACTTAAAGCCGATGCCACCCCCATTTCGGTGAAACAATACCCCATGAGCAAGGAAGCTAGAGAAGGCATCCGGCCTCATATCCAGAGGTTGCTGGGCCAAGGAGTTTTAGTGGCCTGTCAGTCCCCCTGGAATACACCACTTCTGCCGGTTCGAAAACCAGGGACCAATGACTATCGCCCGGTACAAGACCTCCGGGAGGTTAACAAAAGGGTCCTGGACATTCACCCCACAGTCCCGAACCCGTACAATTTATTAAGCTCTCTCCCACCTGAGAGAACATGGTATACAGTTCTGGACTTAAAAGATGCCTTCTTTTGCCTGCGTTTGCACCCTAAGAGTCAGCTCCTGTTTGCTTTTGAATGGAGGGACCCAGAGGGCGGACAGACTGGTCAACTAACTTGGACTAGACTACCACAGGGGTTCAAAAATTCCCCCACCCTGTTTGACGAGGCCCTCCATCGGGATCTCGCGCCTTTTCGCGCTCGAAACCCTCAGCTTACCCTACTACAGTATGTGGATGATCTCTTGGTTGCGGCAGCCTCGAAGGAGCTGTGTCACCAGGGAACTGAGAGGCTCCTTGCAGAACTGAGTGACTTGGGGTATCGAGTTTCGGCTAAAAAGGCACAAATCTGTCAAACTGAGGTAACCTACCTGGGGTATACCCTCCGAGGGGGCAAAAGATGGCTCACAGAGGCCCGGAAGAAGACTGTTATGATGATCCCATCACCAACTACCCCACGGCAGGTACGTGAGTTTCTGGGGACTGCTGGCTTTTGTAGACTCTGGATTCCAGGCTTTGCAACCCTAGCAGCACCTCTATATCCTTTGACTAAGGAAGGGGTTCCTTTCGAGTGGAAAGAAGAACACCAGAGAGCTTTTGAGGCTATCAAGTCGTCTCTAATGACTGCCCCCGCGCTAGCATTACCGGACTTGACTAAGCCTTTCGTCCTATATGTGGACGAGAGAGCGGGTGTAGCCAGGGGAGTGTTGACACAAGCACTGGGACCCTGGAAGAGACCTGTAGCCTATTTGTCAAAAAAATTAGATCCTGTTGCTAGTGGATGGCCCACATGTCTGAAAGCTATTGCAGCAGTAGCCCTGTTGATTAAAGATGCTGACAAATTGACAATGGGACAACAGGTGACTGTTGTGGTCCCTCATGCCTTAGAAAGTATCGTGCGACAGCCACCTGACAGATGGATGACAAATGCCCGAATGACACACTATCAGAGCCTGCTGCTAAATGAGCATGTAACCTTTGCGCCCCCTGCCATCCTCAACCCAGCTACCCTTCTCCCTCTAACAAATGATTCTGTCCCAGTACATCAATGTATGGACATCCTCGCTGAAGAAACTGGGACCAGAAGTGACCTGACTGACCAACCCTGGCCTGGAGCTCCCAGTTGGTACACGGACGGCAGCAGTTTCCTGATAGAGGGGAAGCGAAAGGCTGGAGCTGCGGTGGTAGATGGGAAAAAGGTAATTTGGGCAAGCGCTTTGCCTGAAGGAACGTCGGCACAAAAGGCTGAACTTATAGCGCTTATTCAAGCCCTCCGAGAGGCTAAAGGTAAGATCATTAACATCTACACTGACAGCCGCTATGCTTTTGCTACCGCACACATCCATGGGGCCATCTACAGGCAGCGAGGGCTATTGACCTCGGCTGGTAAAGACATTAAAAACAAAGAAGAAATTCTGGCCCTGTTGGAAGCCATACATGCACCTAAGAAGGTAGCCATCATCCACTGCCCCGGCCACCAAAGAGAAGACTTGGTGGCCAGGGGCAACCGAATGGCAGACTCAGTAGCAAAACAAGTTGCTCAAGGGGCCATGATCTTAACTGAAAAAGGTGATCCGCCCAAAAGCACTGAGGACGAGAGATATAACATAAAAGAGCTATGGTGGACCAGAGATCCCTTCCCATATTTTTTTTGAAGGGAAAATAGAATTAACTCCCGAAGAAGGAATAAAATTTGTGAAAGGACTACACCAATTCACCCACCTGGGAGTTGAAAAAATGATGAGACTAATTAAAAATTCCCGATACCAAGTCCCCAACCTGAAGTCAGTGGCTCAAAAGATTATAGACTCCTGCAAACCATGTGCATTCACTAATGCAACTAAAGCCTACAGAGAACCTGGAAAGAGACAACGGGGAGACCATCCTGGAGTGTATTGGGAGGTAGACTTTACTGAAGTTAAACCTGGAATGTATGGTAACAAGTATCTGTTAGTATTTGTAGACACCTTTTCAGGATGGGTCGAGGCATTTCCCACTAAAACAGAGACTGCCCAGATTGTGGCCAAGAAGATCCTTGAAGAAATCCTGCCAAGATTTGGAATCCCTAAGGTAATCGGGTCAGACAATGGACCAGCCTTTGTTGCCCAGGTAAGTCAGGGCTTGGCCACTCAGTTGGGCATCGATTGGAAATTACACTGTGCTTACCGCCCTCAAAGCTCAGGACAGGTAGAGAGGATGAATAGGACCTTAAAAGAGACCTTGACTAAATTAGCCATTGAGACCGGCGGGAAAGACTGGGTGGCTCTCCTCCCTCTTGCGCTCTTCCGAGCCCGGAACACTCCTGGACGTTTCGGGCTCACTCCTTTTGAAGTTCTGTATGGAGGACCTCCCCCCCTAATGGAAGCTGGTGGAACATTAGTTTCCGACTCTGACCCTGGCTTACCCTCCTCTTTGCTTATTCATTTAAAGGCCCTAGAAGTGATTAGGACCCAGATTTGGGACCAACTGAAAGCAGCCTATACCCCAGGGACCACCGCAGTACCCCACGGGTTCCGAGTTGGAGACAAAGTCTTGGTCAGGCGGCATCGAACCGGCAGCCTTGAGCCACGGTGGAAGGGACCCTATTTGGTGTTACTGACAACCCCTACTGCGGTAAAAGTTGACGGAATCGCCTCCTGGATCCACGCCTCCCACGTCAAGAGGACCGCCAGCCAAGATGAAGAAAACCACGACGACAATTGGACAGTGGCAGCCACTGACAATCCTCTTAAGCTTCGTCTGCGTCGCAGGCGCCACTCTAGACCTAGGGAATCTTAACCCTCATGCTTCAATTCAACAGTCCTGGGAGGTGCTTAATGAAAAGGGAAACATTGTATGGGCAACCACTGCAGTCCATCCCCTCTGGACTTGGTGGCCTGATCTCACGCCTGACGTCTGTAAGTTAGTGGCAGGATCCCCCAATTGGGACCTCTCAGATCATACTGATCTTAGCAACCCACCCCCTGAGGAGCGGTGTGTCCCAAATGGGATAGGGAGCACATATGGGTGTTCGGGGCAATTCTACCGAGCTAATCTTAGAGCTGCACATTTTTATGTTTGCCCTGGTCAGGGTCAGAACAAGAGGCTTCAACAAGAATGCGGGGGGGCATCAGATTACTTTTGTGGTAAATGGACATGTGAAACGACAGGGGATGCTTACTGGAAGCCCTCCTCTAAATGGGACCTAATCACGGTAAAACGAGGTAGTGGCTATGATAAGTCAAACGAAGGAGAAAGAAACCCCTATAAATATCAAGAGAGTGGGTGCGCTTTTAAAAACAGAGCACCCTCAGGACCATGCAAAGGTAAATACTGCAACCCCCTACGTATAAGGTTCACCGAGAACGGAAAACAACACTGTCTAAGTTGGCTTAAAGGAAATAGGTGGGGTTGGCGAGTATACATTCCACTAAGAGATCCTGGGTTCATTTTCACGATCAGACTGACAGTGAGAGACCCGGCAGTGACACTCATAGGGCCCAACAAGGTCCTTATAGAACAGGGCCCCCCAGTCGTACTGGCTCCCCCAAAGGTCCCGACTGTACCAGCTCCACCAACTCCACAGCCCAACACAGTGGTACCCTCCCTAGGAAAGCCTACCTTGGCTTCCCCACCGCCCCTAGGAACAGAGGACCGTCTGGTCAGTCTAGTCCAAGGAGCTTTTTTAGTTCTGAATAGAACTAACCCTAATATGACTCAATCATGCTGGTTATGCTATGCCTCTAGCCCCCCTTATTACGAAGGAATAGCTCAGATCAGGACTTATAATACTACTTCAGATCATTCTCAATGCCTTTGGGGAGAAAACAGAAAGCCGACTCTAGCAGCAGTTTCAGGAAGGGGGCTTTGTCTGGGCCGGGTACCTCAGGATAAAGGGCACCTCTGTAATCAGACCCAGAACATCCAGTCTAGCAAAAGTGGTCAGTATTTGGTACCTCCCCTAGACACAGTGTGGGCTTGCAATACCGGTCTCACTCCTTGTGTGTCTATGTCTGTTTTTAATAGTTCCAAAGATTTCTGCATTTTGGTTCAGCTTATTCCCAGACTCTTGTATCATGATGATAGCTCTTTTTTAGATAAATTTGAACATCGGGTCCGCTGGAAAAGAGAACCCGTTACCTTAACTTTGGCAGTTCTATTAGGATTGGGAGTAGCAGCTGGAGTAGGTACAGGAACCGCTGCCTTAATTAAGACCCCCCAATACTATGAAGAACTACGTGCAGCTATGGATATTGATCTTAGAACTATAGAACAGTCTATAACCAAATTAGAAGAATCTTTAACTTCCCTGTCCGAAGTGGTGCTGCAAAATAGAAGGGGATTAGACTTATTATTCCTTAAAGAAGGAGGACTCTGTGCTGCCTTAAAAGAAGAATGTTGTTTTTATGTTGACCATTCAGGAGTAATCAAAGATTCTATGGCTAAACTTAGAGAACGCCTAGATATACGTAAAAGAGAAAGAGAAAGCCAACAAGGATGGTTTGAAAGCTGGTTTAATAAGTCCCCTTGGCTCACCACTCTCCTCTCCACTATAGCAGGACCTTTAATTACACTTATGCTTTTGCTTACTTTTGGCCCATGCATCCTTAATAAGTTAGTAGCTTTTATTAGAGAAAGGATAAACGCAGTACAAGTTATGGTACTAAGACAACAATATCGGGTCCTTCTCGAGGTTGAAAACTCGTTCTAAGATTAGAACTATCTTCTAGAAGAAGTGGGGAATGAAGAATAAAAATTTTTTACTGAACTCTTCTTCACCCCAGAGCCCGACCCCTCCCATCTAGAGATTGTTCCCGGAACACTCCTAAACTTTTCACCCCAGAATGCATTCCTGAACTCCTCACCCTAAAGTTCGAACCCTCCCAACTAAAAACTGTTCCAAGAACATTTTTGAGATAAAGGCCTCCTGGAACAACCTCAAAATGAACCGGGTACATTGCCAAATGATAGGACATGACCCCTTAGTTACGTAGATTCCTTTGGCAGAACCCCTTGTCCCTTGGCAGAACCCCCTAGTGATGTAAACTTGTACTTTCCCTGCCCAGTTCTCCCCCTTTGAGTTTTACTATATAAGCCTGTGAAAAATTTTGGCTGGCCGTCGATTCTCCTCTACACCACTAGGTGTATGAGTTTCGACCCCAGAGCTCTGGTCTGTGTGCTTTCATGTTGCTGCTTTATTAAATCTTACCTTCTACATTTTATGTATGGTCTCAGTGTCTTCTTGGGTCCGCGGCTGTCCCGGGACTTGAGTGCCTGAGTGAGGGTCTCCCTTTGGGGGTCTTTCACTGAAGGGGTTTGCAACCCTATAGGAACAACAACAGTATCAACCAACCAGACTTCCCCAGAGCTCCCAGGAACTAAGTTACCAATGAAAGAGTACACATGGAGGCACCCATGGTTCCAGCTGCATATGGACCAGAGGATGGCCTTGTGGAGGAGAGGTCCTTGGTCCTGTGAAGGCTCAATACCCCAGTATAGAGGGATATGAGGGTGGAGAGGCAGAAGTGGGTGGGTTGGGGAATACCCTCAGAGAATCAAGAAAAGTGGGGATGGGGTAGGGAGTTTCCCAGGGAAAACCAGGAAAGAAGATAACATTTGAAATGTAAATAAAGAAACTATCCAATTTAAAAAACAAAAACAGAAAACTGAATATAGAAATAAAATCGGTTCTATACAAAAAACACTCCTCAGCAAAAAGATAGACACTACCTTGGACTAAAGGTCTAGAAAAAAAAGGTTTTCAAAGTAAATGTAGCTAAGAAACAATCTTGAGTAGCCGTTCTAATATCTAATAAAGTTATCAAAAGTTATCAAAGATACGGGAAAGGACACAACATACTCATGAAAGGAAAAATCCACCAAGATGACATCTCAATTCTGAACATCTATGCTCCAAATGAAATAAATTATTTTTAAAAAAATGCTCTAGAAGAAACTTCCCCAAGTCTAATGAAAGTGATACATACGGTGTATGTATCACCGTATGTATCACTTTACCCTTTCTTAGAAAGGGTACATTCTTAGAAATGGGAACAAAACACCCATAGAAGGAGTTACAGAGACAAAATTTGGAGCTGTGACGAAAGGATGGACCATCTAGTGATTGTCATATGCAGGGATCCATCCCATAATCAGCTTCCAAATGCTGACACCATTGCATACACTAGCAAGATTTCGCTGAAAGGACCCAGATATAGCTCTCTCTTGTGAGACTATGCCGGGGCCTAGCAAACACAGAAGTGGATGATCACAGTCAGCTATTGGATGGGTCACACGGCCCCAAATGGAGGAGCTAGAGAAATTACCCAAGGAGCTAAAGGGAACTGCAACCCTATAGGTGGAACAACAATATAAACTAACCAGTACCCGGGAGCTCTTGTCTTTAGCTGCATATGTATCAAAAGATGGCCTAGTCGGCCATCACTGCAAAGAGAGGCCCATTGGACTTGCAAACTTTATATGCCCCAGTACAGGGGAACGCCAGGGCCAAAAAGGGGGAGTGGGTGGGTAGGGGACTGGGGGGGTGGGTATGGGGGACCTTTGGGATAGCATTGAAAATGTAAACGAGGAAAATACCTAATTTAAAAAAAAAAAGAATTGACTGCCTGAGGCAAAAAAAAAATCTTGATTATTAACTATCCTGATGTATATGAAATAAAACCACTCTGTGGATCTTAAAAAAAAAAAAAAGAAAGAAAGAAGAAAGTGATACATACGGTGTAATAGACAGAGCACAGAAAGCACAGGATATGTGAAGAAGCTCTTATGTTACATGATACTAAGTAAATACACACACACACACACACACACACACACTATCTACCTACCTACCTACCTACCTATCTATCTATCTACCTATCTATCTATCTATCTATCTATCTATCTATCTATCTATCTATCTATCTACCTATCTATCTACCAATCTCTATATCTATACCTGTATCTATATCTTTATCTATATCTATATACCTAGTGAAAAATATTGAGAAAAAAACAGTCAAAGTTAAAGTATAGTCAAAAATCACTTATCAGTGAAGATTTGACAAACAAGGAGGGTCTGGACTGTTGTTATGACCCATGTTCAAAATGACTCATTTCTACCATTGCAAGACAAACAATCTGTCATGATCAAATTAGAAATGTGTGTTTTCTCAACTAAAAAATAATAAGAAATGCATGGACATAGGGCATCTTTACAGAGGACACTAGAAGAAATACTTCAGAGCAGGTGAATTTCTGAGTTTGAGGCCAGCCTGGTCTACTGAGTAAGTTCCAGGATAGCCAGGGCTACACAGAGAAACCCTGTCTTGAAAAAACCAAAAGAAAAAAGAAAATAAGAAAAAGAAAAGAAAAGAAAAAGAAAACAAATACTTCGATCTGAAGAGAAAATTAAATATAATAAGGAGAACAGAGAGCATATGGAAAATGTAAAATTCTATTTTTTCTTTTTATTTATTTTTCTCTCATACAATATATCCTGATGGTAGAATCCCCTGCTTCCATTCCTCTTAAACTTTCCTCCCCTCTCCCCTAACCCCCACATCCACTCCTCCTATGTTTCCCATCAGAAAAGAGTATAACTCCAAGGGATATCAACTGAATGTGACACAACAAGATGCAAGAAGACTAGGCAATACCTTCATATCAAGGCTGGGTGAAGCAACTTAATAGGAGACTAGAGTCCCAAAGGCAGACATGGAGTCAGAGGTACCCCAACTCTCACAGTAAAGTGCTTAACTGTTTGTAAGGCTGTGAGACTTTAGCTCCTTGTTGGCAGAGGAAGAAAAGAACGATATAGTTTTTATTATAGTAGAGGGAGTAGGAGTAGTTATTTATCTGTTGTTTGTTGTTGTTATTGCCATTTTCAGTAAGATATAGAATAAAGACTCAAAATTCCATTTATTGATTCATTTTTATTAAAATATTTTTCATTCTTTACTTTTAAGAATTTTACACATGTATGCACAAAAACAATGAAAAAATATGTTCCCCATTCTCTCACCCAGTTCTTAAATAATCCCATAATATCTCCATCCCAACCTCATGGTTTTTATTGATATTTTTATAATCACCTACATCCAGTTAGTTCAACCAGTATTTGCATGTATCTTGGTTCAGGCACTGGAACATAGGAAATCTACCAGTGGTCACATTCCTGAAGAAAGGTCTTTTCTCCTCTCCCAGAAACTACCAACTACCATTAGCTCTTCACTAAGGACTGGAAACAGGAGATCACCTTCCTTCCTATGAAGAACTTTTACAAGCTTGATTTTGTGGAGGTATTGTGGAGTAAACCCAACTATTGGGAGGTGAGAAGTGTGAGTCATGTCATGCCTGGAAGTTAGAGTCATTCCTCTCTTCTGTCTCTTTTATTCTTTCTGTCTCTTCTTCCACACTGTTCCTGAGATTGAGTGTGGCAAGGTTCATATAGATTCACAAGCATTTAACAAATTAACAAGTTCAACCTGAGGTCCACTCTCCTCTTAAGTCTGAGTTGTGGCCAGTATTAGAGTATCAGGAATATAATGTACTATGCCTCCGATTCAATTAGTATATTGTTAGTTATTCCATGATAGTCACGCTACCTTTGCATCAGTGAGGATATGATAGCAGTTATTTTCCAGTCTCATCGTCCTTTATTTCTGCTTCTGATCACCGATCAGATGCAGCATAGAAAATGAATCATCACATTGGTCATTTTTTCCCCAATTTGTCTTGATTCAGTGTGATGTAATACTTTACCTACACTTTTAAATAAAATTTATTAAAGATTACCAAAGTTTGCTTGTTGGTGTTCCCCAAGTCTTTACCACTAGTACTAGATAACATTTAATACACTAATCCAACACCATTTCAGAGCAAGTTATTCATATTTTCTACTTTTTGTAGAAATTTAGCAGAATGCTTTATATCTAGACATTTGAGAGTCTAAAAAAATGTACACACATTTGAGTATTCTAACAAAACACATCTTAGTTGAAGGATGGAGGATCAACACAAATGTTTTAACTTACCAAATTAGCCAATCTCATCATAGATTCATGCGTAAAATTACAAATGAGTTTGAAATGCTACTGACCTCTACTAAGAACATGATTAGGTAATTATAATTTATTGGTGACTTTGTGTGTCCAAGGAGCTAAAGATATCTGCAACCCTATAGGTGGAACAACAATATGAACTAACCAGTACCCCCCGGAGCTTGTGTCTCTAGCTGCATATGTAGCAGAAGATGGCCTAGTCGGTCATCAGTGGAAACAGAGGCCCATTGGTCATGCAAACTTTATATACCTCAGTACAGGAGAACGCCAGGGCCAAGAAGTGGAAGTGGGTGGGTAGGTGGGGTGGAGGGAGGGTAAGGGGAACTTTTGGGATAATATTGGAAATGTAAATGAAGAAAATACCTAATTAAAATAAAAAGAATCATTGGTATGCATTACATAACTGTTCCTATAAACTAACTCCCACCCAGAAAAAATTTAATAGTGACTTTGTATACAAGTTATTATATTTTACCCAGAAAATATAGATGTTTCATTTCCCCAAATATCTAGTCGATGTCTACAATATAAGTATCCCTTTCCTCATGTTATCCTTATGTTTTGGCTAATTTTTCTGAGTATATAAATACTACTAAAATAAATACACCAGTAAAACTCATATCTACTTCATTTTAGGTAGAAATCAATTTTTCATTTCCATAACTCTTGGCTACCTGTTACCTTAACAGAAAAATTCCAAATGTCTGCTAATCATTTTCACTTTGTCGTGGTTCTTGAAAAGAAATATACAGAGCTAGAGTTGTGTGGCACCTCAGAAGCTTTCTAAGGCTAATTTGTCTCAACATATAAATGATGGGAGTTTTATGCAGCAGAATTGCTGCATAGAGATCAGCAAAATGCAGTTTATTTTTAGCTCTTGTTCTCTGTTCTCTATCATAGCACATTACACTCATGCTAGCAAAGTTTCAAAAACTGAGAAGTTATTATTTTGAGTTTCATCCTTCACAAAATTGGAGTCTCTCTATCTCAAATACAATGTAATCTATCCTACACCATTATTTGAATTTCCCTAGACCATTTTGATTTTCAATTTAGCTACTTTCCAAGGAATAAAGCAAAGCTAATAGAGCATGCATAGTTTTTATTTGTTCGTTTTTTGTTTCTTTTGTTTTGTTTTTCTGATCAATATGTTGTGGGCTGGAATTTTACTGCCATGTCCAGACATGAACCAAAAGACAAAAATTCCCAAATATAAATGATAGATCTAGATCCCAGTGAAGTAGAAACTGTTACACTGGAGGGAGAAACACATCAAGAGTTTAGAAGAACACCTTTCATTCAACTGAAAAAATGAACATGAAAATGAAACTAGAATAATGGACTTATGCCAAATTTGAATATTCTGAAAGCATAATGAAAAAGCCCATTCACTGACAGGCAGTTGTCTTTTTCTTTATGCATGTGTTGGTAATGATAGAAAGAAGAGAATATACAAGAGAAATCACTGACATTACGAGCACAAGGACTTTGAAAATACATAAAATATACCTAGTTGTTGTCATGGTACAAATAAGAAAGAACCCTTTCATAAGAACAGCTTTTTAGGCAGTTGGTCTTAGCTGATTTCACAATCTGTAGATACTGTAGAACACAGAGAATGCATGGCCTGGCTAAAGAAAGTGTGTGAACAGTGGCTGGGTTTGAGCATTTAAAGCCTTGCCCAACTTTCAGGTCACTCTCTCTTCTTTTTTATTGAAGATGTGATCTATCACCTTTCTGCTCTAGTTATTTGTTACCTTGACTTTCCAGCATTATGGAAATACCATCTTAAGCAATAAGTGACCAAGCTAGCTCAGTCACTAACCAGGTCTCAAGTAAGAGAATGAGGATTAAAATTAAAAAGATAATTAAACAACATTATAACATGACTCCAGCTATTGTTGAGGCTGAAGTGGGTTTGTTTTTCTCCAGCCTGCTTTTATACAATTCTAAGTACATTCAAAGGATAAGGTCAGTTCTAGGTCAAGGAACAAACGGGCAATAAATGAAAACAGTTAAGGAGCAAACAAGGCAATAAACAAAGTCCCTTGATCACTATTTCAAGGGGCTTATCAGGATGACCAAGATAAAAGGAATGCCACATGTTCCTATTCTAAGTTTACCTGGAGCTTTATTTTAGCACAAATGTAAATTTTTTGCCTGAAACTACATCCCATGTCTTGGCCCAATGTCAAATTTCTGCCAAATTCCTAGAAGGAGGCCCCAAAAGCTTTTCACATCTACCCCATTTTTATTACATAAACAAGACTGTGCCTGTCTTAGGTTGTTCTGACAAGAATGCCTTCTTTACCTGTTGTGAAATATACATTATCAAAAGCAATGCACTTCGGTCTTGGATTGGTCTTTGTGGAGAATCTTACCTGTCATTGGCTGCCAAACTCTAAAATTAATAACTCTGTCTAGGGGATCCATTTTTAGTTTCAAGCCATGTGCATACACATACACAGAGAGAGAGAGAGAGAGAGAGAGAGAGAGAGAGAGAGAGAGAGAGAGAGAGAGAGAGAAGAGAGAAAGAGAGAGAGAGAAGAGAGAGAGAGTAGATTGTTGGGGAGGTAGTGATAATGACCTTGGAGGAGAAATTGTAGGTGTATTCATTCACAATTTATTTGCAATTCTCTGGTAAATAATTGAAATAGCATCATTATGGCTCCTATGAGTAAAGATATCTAAATGTTTTGAAAATATTTGGAAGAATGTATAGCAAATGTGAAAATAAAGATGTGAATTTTCAGTAAGGACAAGACTATGAATTTCAATTGATTGTCTATATGTATTTTTTTTACATATACACCAAATGAACTAACTAGATATTATACAGAAAGTGAGAAAATTTAGAACTCTGAGTCTTAAATGGGACTTTTCATAAAATCCCTCCCCTCAGAGCTCTGGAAATAATATAGAAGATTGTAAGAATCAGGTTGGATGGATGATGCCAATAAAACATTGTCTCCCACACTATAGAACTTATGCATCTATGAACTCACAGAGACTATGCACCATTGAAGGAACCTACTCTGGTGAAAGCCAGACTGGATCCTAGAACTGAGAGTAAGAAGCAAACACTGCCAATTGTCCCTAACTAAGAATTTGTACCCTCTAGCAATTAAAAAGTTAGTTTTCTTAAATTGAGTCTCACTCGATATACTAAGGACGTTTAAGTCCATCTACCATGCCCAGAATTTGATGACTCACAAAAAGTGAACTCAATGGTCATTTCTTAGACATTTTGTTTCTTTGTCTAAACATTTCTTTTTTAGGCATATGGTGTCTTGTTGGATTTTTTTGCTTATATGTTATAGTATCCAATTTTATGTTTTAAAGATGTGTTTCTGTGTGTGTCTCTGTGTGTGCTTCTTATGCATTGTTACTGCAAGGTTAGTTCTTTTTTTTTTTCTTTTTAATAAAACAAAAATAAGATAAAACAAAAACTATCGCATTGTAATTGAACAAAATTGAAGGAAAAGAGTCCAAGAGAAGGCACAAGAAACCTAAACCAATTCATTTGTAAATAGATATTCAGAAATCTCGTAAAATCACTAAATTTGAAGTCACAATATATGTGGTAAGGACCCTCTTTCTGCACAGTCCTATCAGTGTTCCTTCAGCACTAAGATGGGGGATATGATAGAGACATCCTCTTTATGGCTGGGTGTTCCAAAGTCTCTTACTCTAATCATAGTGTTTAGATAGGCGTCTCCGTGATTGTGCTTGTTCCTATCTGCATTTAAAAAAATCTTTATCCTGGTTTGAGTTTGTAGTTGTTGTTTTGTTTGTTTGTTTGCCTGTTTGTTTTTACAAAATGAGAAAGAAAGACATATGGGTATGGGGATGGAGAGATGGAGATGATGACCTTTGAGGAATTTGAGGAGAGTAAATTGTTACTGGAATACATTGTAATTGTTTCAATTAAATAATTATAATTAACAATAAGAAAGTAGTAGGCACAGAGGGAAATTTCCTAAACAGAACTCCAAAGTCTCAGGCTTTAACCTTAAGAATTGATAAATTGGACCTCTTGAAACTGGAAAGCTTCTGTAAAGCAAACAACATAGACAATAGAACAAATTAGCAACCTAGAGATTAGGAAACAAAATTAAACCCACATGTGATAAAGGGCTAATATTTAAAATATATAAAGAACACAAGAGGCTAACCACCAAAAAACTAAACAACCCAATCAAAAATGGGGTATAGAACTAAACAGAGAATTCACAACAGAGGAAGTTCAAATGGCTGAGAAGCACTTAAAGAACTGTGCAAAGTCCTTAGTGATCAGGGAAATGCAAATCAAAATGGCCCTGAGATTCCACCTTACACCAATCAGAATGTCTAAGATCAAAAACACAAGTAACAGCATATGTTCAAAAGGATATGTAGAAAGAGGAACACTCCTCCATTGTTGATGGAATTACAAACTGGTACAACCACTGTGGAAATCAATCTGGAGGTTCCTCAGAAAATTGGAAATAGATCTACCTGAATATCCAGCTATATCGCTCTTGGGCATATACCCAAAAGATGTCCAACCATGCTACAGAGGCACATGTTTCACTGTGATCTTAGTGACCTTATTTGTGATAGCCAGTAGCTAGAAACAACACAGATGAGCCATAACAGAAGAATGGATAGAGAAAATGTGGTTCATTTACACAATGGAATCAGAATGAGGACATCATGAGTTTTGCAGGCAAATAGATGGAAATAGAAAATAATACCCTGAGTGAGGTAACTCAGATTTAAAAGTATATGCATGATATATACTCACTAATAAGCAGATATCAGCCCCCAAAATAGAGAACACTCAAGAAAAAAAAAAAAAAAAAAAAAAAAAAAAAAAAAAAAAAAAAAAAAACAAAAAACAACTCATAGGACTCAAGAAGGTTAACAAGCTAAAGGTCCCAATTCAGGATACCTCAATCTCAGTTGGGAGGGAGAAGAAAGCAGTCGGGGGGGGGGGTGTGGAGATGGAGGGAAGGATTTGGGTGCGGGAGAGGACAGGGAGGGGAAATAGGTAATATGATCAGGTATTGGTGAAGGAAAAAGACTGAAGTCCTGAGGGCCAACAGAAAGAATGGAAACAGGTAACCTTGGGATATAGGAGGTAGGGGCATACTCTAGAATGTACTAGAGACATGGGAGGTGAGAGACCCTCAGGACTCAAGGGGAGAGGCCTTAGATGAGTGCCCTACAGTGGGGAGAGGAACTTATATAGTCTACCTCCAGTAAAAAGACAGGGCATCAAGTGGAGGGATGGGGTTGCCACCCTTAGTCAAAACCTCTGACCCAGAATTGTTTCTGTCTGAAAGAACTTCAGGAATAAAAATGGAGAGAGTCTGAGAAAAAGTATGTCCAGTGACAGGCCCAAATTGGTACCTAGCTTAAGGAGAGGCCTCAAGGCCTGATACTGTTACTGAAGCTATTTATGCTGTGGTCACAAAAATAAAAAGGCCTGTCATGATTGCCCTCTGAAAGACCAAACAAGTAGCTGAAAGAGTCAAATGCAGATATTTACACCTAACCAATGGACAGAAGCTAGTGACCAACCCCTGTGGTAGAATTATAGAAACGCTGGAAGAAGCTGAAGAGGAGGTTAACACTATGGGAAGACCAGCAGTCTCAACTAACCTGGACCCACAAGATCTCTCAGACACTGAGCCACCAATCAGACAGCATATACCAGCTGATATGAGGCCCCAACACATATAGAGTATAGGACTGCCAAGTCTGTACTCAGTCAGAGAAGATGCACCTAAACCTTAAGAGACTTGAGACCCCAGGAAGTGGGAACATATGGTGTCATGGTGGTGAAAGTTGAGGACATTCTCTTAGAGACCAGGGGAGGAGGTACAGGATGTGAAACAGTTAGAAGTTGGACCAGGAGGGGGTTTATCATCTCTGAACTGTAAAAAGAAAAAAAAATTAAATAAAGAAGAAAAAGAAAGAAATTAAGAGAGAGAGAGAGAGAGAGAGAGAGAGAGAGAGAGAGAGAGAGAGAAACAAAAAGAAAAAGTCCAGTGAACCACTAATAAATTTTGGAATTTCAGGATAGTTTTGATCTCTCTGAATACTGTGAAAGGTGAAGCGTAGTTAATTTAGTAATGGAAAAAAAATAATTTTACCATTCATACCCTGCTGTATTTGTGCATTTTGAAACTTTCTCAGTACAAACATATACTTTCTCAGTAGAAACATCAAAATAAGATTGAGAAATCTACTTGTTACTCAATATCATGCTTCTTGAGTCACATTAATTCATAATGATTATATACTTTTAATAAACTGAGTAAAATTAAAGTAACCATTTATTAAAACTATAACACTCAGTTACCATTTCATGAAACCTGTCAGATATTTATGGGATATACAATTGTGTACTTACTTAAAATATAGTAAGTCTACTACTTCTGTTTCATCTTTTCTTGTTCTTTGTAGCCAAATTTGTTCTTGCTATTTCCTCAAATATATGAGTTTAATTAAACTACTGTTTCATAGGATAAATAGTGTTTCTCAGTGGTATTATATTGACTTTGACAAGAGGTAGATTCACTTACATAATGTGCCTTTTGCCAGGGAAATTTATTTTGATTATATACATATTGTTTAGAAAAATATTCACCCAGTGTGTAATCTAAAATGGATTTAATACTGTCCACATCATTTTCCAATCCATGTAATAAGTTTAGAAAAGGAAAATTCATCAAGAATTAAGATGAATCTCTCATTTCCTTTTTTTTTTGTTTGTTTGTTTTTCTAACAATTCAACCTGATGGTTGATGGACTTAATAACAAGCCCATGGATGTTGCCAAAATACATAAGGTCAAAGTATGAACAAATTATTCTATACTCAGGGTGTCGGATGAGCTCATAAATAAGGAATTCTGTAGATTTCCATTAGTATCTAAATTCCATTTTAGTATATTCTGAGAAATGTTAGTATTTTCACAGAAAATTATTTTGCATCACATGTGAATGACCAAAACTTTAAAAATCACTGTGTGAAATAGAGGGATATAACTATACTTGTCCTTTATCTCGCCAGTATGAGACATTAGCTACATTGCCATGCTTAGCCAAAAATTTTGATATTTGTATTTAGAAGAAGCACTACCTCAAAGATTATTTTTTTGTTAACAAAATTCTTCAAGACAGAAAACAATAGTTGACATGAGATGTGAAAAATATTAAGAAAATTGATGTGAATAATGTATTAATAGTTATAAGTATGAGGCATTAATATCTGGACACCAAAACTTGTATTTAGGAAATGTATTCCAAATTATTTTTTTTTTGACAAAAACATTAGTATGATTTAATGGATGACTACTCTCACATGCATTGCTATCAACTCTTGATTTCTCTTCACGATGCACAACAAGAATTACTCTTATGGTATGATGATACTTTACATCTTGTTACTATGTTCTAAGTATCCTACTATACTATATGTTGTTCGGTATCAATCTTCCTTAGTTGTTCATCAAGGAACTAGTAAACATCTAATTTTTATGATTAATAATTTAAAACAGATTTTTAAAAGTAACTTTTGTTCATCAGAAATAATTGTTGATTTAGAGGCTTACTGCAGAATCAGGTCCCCCTCTTTAGTTCTTTCTGAATTCTGACTAGCTGGTTTAGCTATTCTGACTAGTGTCCTCTCCAAGCTGCCTGACTTAAACCAGCTTTTCTCAGCTTCTGACTGAATTATGTTACTTGGACTTAAACTAACTCTAGTAATAAGTTCTAATATTCTGGCTCCTTCCCATTCTCTGGATCATTCTGTCTTCATCTGAGGCTAGCTTGTTCTCTCAGCAACAAGTCTTTGTAATGGTGTCCTAGTTAAGCCTGCCACGTCTCTCTGCCTATTCTTATGTAGATTTTCTTTCCCATCTGTTTTCATGAGAGTTGGGCATATACTATCTCCGATTCATTCTGTCAAATCTTCTGATTTGTTACTTTGCCACTCAATTAGAATTTACTTTCCAAAATGACTGTTTCCTTCTACCAATTAACTTTACCTACACTGTTTCAGATTAAAGGTGTATACTAATGGAAGGTTTTTATTCCACCCAGAGCACCCATGTTGCTGGATTAAAATTCCTCTACACAGGTCAATATAGTTTTGCAACACTAACCTCTGTATTCTTATTATCTTTTAAAATGTAGCATATAACTAGATTGAATATTAAAGGCAAAGTAACATTGAAAAGCGTAATATTCCACAGAACATGAGCCAATCCACCTTTGCAAGTGAACACGTAGTGAGTTTTGTGAAGACAAATTTCATGTGGTCATTATAGAATTCCTGTAGAATAGGAAATATTACAGCATAGGAGATATATATTTTTTTGTTATTTTTCATTAATAAAAAATAAACCACTGTGGGACTATATAAAGTAATCTTGAATGTTAACTAGGTTTGAACTAGAGTCAACTATGGTCTATGAGAGAAGAAGGAGGAAGGATTATTTGAGAGAGAATGATTTTTCTTCAAGGTATGTAGCCAAGATATAAAGAAGTCAGAAAAAAGCACTACTACTTATTTGCCTGCCTGCTTTTACTTCTTACTAGTGAGTGTGTCTATCATTTGCTGGTATCAGAGTACAGAGTCTTCATTTTTCTACCATGTACTAAAGACCAGAACCTCTCTAAAAATCCTGCAGGCCTTTAGGGCCGTATTGTTACTATTCAGACATTCATCTATATGAACTTTGCAGATAATGAGTTCTCAAACTCTTCAGTGAGCATGTTGTTTAAAACAATCCAGTAAACTCCACTTTTTAATATGTATTCGTTTAAATTGTTATGTTACACTACAAAACCCTAAGTAATATAAGGACTAATATACACACATCAAAGTCTATGGACAAAGTATTAATATTGACCACAGAAACCTGAAAGAGGTACAGCTATAACAGCAATTAAGTTAGCAATAAAATGCAATGTGTTCATTATTCTAAGTCATGCCAACTCTTAGAGCAAGCAAAAAGTTCATGTAAAAAATGAAAACACACTAATGACAAGTAAAAATGCTCACACCTGTGATACAACCTTTTTAGGAAGCTAATTGAAAAGGATCACAAACTTGTAGCTAGGCTTGACATCTTTTTTTTTTTTTTTTTTTTTTCAATTACACATGAGTCTTTATTTAAGCTCATGCTGGGGCCACATCATCATCACTGATGCAGCAGGACAGGAGGGTGAAGCCAAGAGCCCAGTATCTATCTTTCTTTCTTCTTTTCTTTTCTTTTCTTTTCTTTTTTCTTTTCTCTTCTCTTCTCTTCTTTTCTTTTCGTTTTCCTCTTTTTTTCTTTCTTTCTTTCTTTCTTTCTTTCTCTCTCTCCTTCTCTCTTTCTTCCTTTCTTTCTTCCTTTCTTTCTTTCTTTCTTTCTTTTTTCTTTCTTAGATTTTAATTAGATATTTTCTTTATTTACATTTCAAATGTTATCCCCTTTCCTAGTTTCCTCACCGAAAATCCCCTATCCCGGCTTGACAACTTTTAAGACCTGTATCATAAAAATAATACCTAAAACAACCTGATTAATTATTTAGTTCATAAATTATGAGACCTTGTATGTTCAGATAATTTTACTTACATTTTTATTAAACACCTTTAACAGCATGTTTGTGTATAATGTCCCTTTGAATGTGAGGGCATATGTTCCCCAGTGGGGATATGGATTTCAGAGAACATCTTCCTGTGTTGGTCTTCACCTTTGATATTGTTTGAGACAGGGTCTATTTGTTATGTGGCAGGATGCCTGGCCAATGCACTGTGGGAATTTTCTTGTCTCTAAGCTCATCTTGCTATAGGATACTATTACAGATAGACATACTTTTTGTAGATTCCAGGAATGTAGATTCTTTATGTGGGTTTGTACAGCAGTATTCATACTAGTAAACTGTCACATCCGCCCTCAACCAGCAAGAACGATGCAACCACCAGTTATTCTATCAACAGTTTATTCAGCAATCTTCAGTCTTCATCTCCCTCCTCCTTCATCTCTCTCCCTCTTCATCTCTCTCCCTCTTCATCTCTCTCTCGACCCCCGGGCCTCTCACTCTTATATACTCTCAACCCTAATCCACTCCCGGCAGGCCACATCACCTCACCAGGCACATGGCTTCAGCCAATCAGGGCGGCAGGGGTGCATCTCCAACAAATATAGACTTGTTTACACCACCAGCTCTGCATCCAGCAGGCGCCATCTTTAAGGTGCTGCTCCGGCAGCCTAAGGGGGAGTCTACAGCCTCCTACAGTAAACCAATACTCTGCTTGTTCAGTAATCAATTCAGTTTTTCAATTAAGCAATTTTTAAAAACCTACAGACACAATAAAATGAGTGAGATAATTCTAAACCCACGTGACATTATATACTATATGAGTTTAAAGTTTAATGAGGTCGTTGCATAAAATCACACTACAGGGGATGAAGAGATAGCCCAGTACTTAAAAGGACGCGATTGCTGAGGACAAGAGTCCCTAGGAGCCAAATACTTACTTGTAACTCTAGCTCCATGGAATCCGAAACCCTCTACTGCACTCTGAAGGGACCCACAAGCATATGAACATATATATACATGTTCAGAGACACACAAATGCACAGACAGAAAGACATTCACACAAATAAATATTTTTTTTTTGGAAAAAAGCTACAAGTTTTTATTTTTAATGCTGGGAAAAATCATTTCTCCAAATGTTGGGGCCCAGAAAGCCCCTGAAATCCTGTTCCTGGGCCATTATCTATCACTCTTGCTTCCTCCAGTATCTTGCTTTCGTTCCTTAATTGACTCGGGACATTTCACAATGGGGACATTCCTTTCCTTTTACAATGAGGACACTCCTTTCCGGATCCTTTTGCAAAGGGGACATTCCTTTGAACTTACTGTGATACCTAACACTGCCAGAGGCCTGTGTACCTGAACAAATTCCGTTTGAAGTTTTTAGCCGTATAAAGCCATTTCCCTTGAATAAACAAGGCTTGAAGAGAATTTTTGTCTTGCCTCCTTTCTTCTCATTTTCTGGTCCCAAAATTTGTCATTGTAGCTCTTTTCCCTCAAGAACTCTGTTGTTTAAGTCCTGCAGGTCGGGGCAGCTGGCACCCAACGGTGGGAAGGGGCCAGTGAAGTTCACCTCAGTGGTTTTGGTTGATGGATGAATTTTGTATGGAATACGTCTTGTGGGACGTATTCTGAAAGACCCACAACATGAGGACTCCCCCACGTTCTGACTCAGGAGAGGCGACACCCCAAAATCACCAACGAGAAACTGTCTTGCTGCAAACTGCAAGAGGATTTTTATTCAAGAGCGCTCTCAGGCCCACGGTCATACACCACACAGAGATAGAGGACCTTGGCACCCTGAGTAGCTAGGTAAGGGGGTATTTAAAGGAAGAAACCACAACTCAAGGAAGTGGGGAGGGCATTGTTGGAAGATACCAAAGATACCAGTTAAGAGTCACAAAGAAGTGCAAAGTCACAAGTGTCAGGTTATCTCTTAAGACAGTTTCTAAGAGCCCCTAACAATCTAAGAGCCCCTAACAATAGCACATTTGCATTGCAGGTTCCAGTAATGGTCAGGGTGCCATTCTTTGAATTGAACCCAGGAAGCAGGTGGGTGGAGGAATGACGCTATCTGTTTTATGACCAGCACACCTCGGAGCACTGGGCCACAGAGGCCACATTCCCAAGCCTGGGCTTAAAGGCCTAAAATTTTGTTTTTACGTTTTACTTCTTTCAATTCCATACAAAAATACATCTTGCGGGACGTATTCCATACAAAATTATATTTTGACTAGGGATCCTGGTAAGTTTGAGGTGATCATTGGGACAGATGTTGAATAGGCATAAATTATTTGTGGAAAGGTTGAAAATAGCTTTTAAGGCTCGAGGGATAAAGGTTAAAACACATGATTTGCTTGCATTCTTTGATTTGTTAAAGAGTAGGAAAATGAACGTAAACTGTTTCAGAGCTCTCCTAGGAAAAGGAGACCAGTAGACTTCTGTCCCCTCTCTGGCTCCTACTGAAGGAATGCTTGGTTCTGGGTCTCTTATGTAGTATACCTGGGTCCCTTCAGGACGTCTAATCTCTTCCCTCTCTGACAATTGTTTGTCCTTAGCTTGCCAATCTGTCCATGTCTGTCAAAACTGACTGTTTTATGTTAAGTCTGTGTTTTCATTTTGTGGTTTGATTGATTGTTGTTCTGAGTTTCATGTTGAAAAGAAAACATGGTTAAAGCTTTATCTGCTGGTTGGTCAGCCCTTGATTTAGTTTTAACTCATATCAGAGAGAGAGAGACAGAGACAGAGACAGAGACAGAGACAGAGACAGAGACAGAGACACAGAGGGAGAGGGAGAGAGAGGGAGAGGGAGAGGGAGAGGGAGGGAGAGAGAGAGAGAGAGAGAATGAGAATTACAAAACATTCTCAATTGGCCTTTGGAGCCCTGCACATGTAGTTAGAAGAAGCCCTGATAGGAGCTTATTGTCTGTAAAAGTTGCTCTTAAAGGGGCCAACAGCTTCTCAAGTTCTATGATAAGGGAACTGACTGTTTCTCTTAGAATAATCTCTGTGAGTATGATTATTGGGTTCAGCAGGTGACAAGTTGCTCCTTTCTTTAAATTATAGCTAGAAAAATTAAGAACTTTGTCTGGTTTAAACAAGTAAATGTACACAGCCATCGACTGGTTTTAAAAGTATAAATATGTCCTGCATATCTTGGTTATAAATTATTGGTTTATAAGTTATTGGGTATGATTAAAAATGTATAATATTGGTGACAGAAGTTGGCTTAAAACTGGTAACTATGAGTGGGAGTGATTCAGAACTACATGTGGCATGAGCCATCCCAAGGAAACAGGTCTCTAAAGATAAGTTTAAATTGGGTAACATTCTGTAATTCTTATCTTAGAAACCAGACTTATAAAAGATAGGATTTAGGGAAGTGTCTCTTTCAGGTATTAGAGGCTACACTGTTTTGCATTCCTTTGCAGGAACAGGCAGCCAAACTTTGTAGCATCTGGATGATTCACTTGGTGTTTTTGGAGATACTGGATTGTTAGATGTTGAGTTTTGCTTTCCAAAGTTCTGGCTTGCTCTGTGCTGCCCTCTCAGAATGACCCAGGCTCAATAACTGCAGTTCAAATATAGGGAGACACTTAACTTTGTAATGTAAAAGTAATGCGTTTGGTGTGGATTTTAAAGAAAATAGACTGTTTACATTGTTAACATTGGGTTTTGCTTCTCAAAATTGTGGTTGTATTCTGATGTTACAAGAGAAACTTAAAAATTATAGTTGAACTGCCAGTGTTTCATTGGTTGTAGTTTATAGTTTGATCACAGGCTCATAATTTTTAGATTGAAAAGGTCAGTTCAGGAATTTTGGGAGGGTCATGAAACATTTACCCCTCCAGAAAGGGGAGGCTCATCAGCATTCCTCAGACCACAGGATGGGAATGGACCTGCAGGTAGAGACACATTCTGCAGGATGGAGAGTTGCCCACCTCAGACAAGGGAAGTCCTTGTCACCTCATTCACTACAATTCCTCTTGTTTTTGCATCGAACCAGGCTCTACATGGTTCACTCAGGGGGTCCCTGGTAAGCTAAGACTCCCCAGAGTCTTACAAGCTCACCAATATTTATAATTAGGGTGATTGCTAGAGTAATAAAAGTTAAAAACAGCTCTGGCCAGTATGGGCCCACTGTCCATTTTCACACAAGTTTTATTGGATATAGGGATAGAAGCAAATTTAACACTTCCAAGATTGGAAAGGAGATTTCAGTGGGAATTTATCTGGTATCAAAGATGTTCCTGATAAACTGTTTCAGGAATTTGTGGATAGGCTAGTACAATTTTTTGAGACCCCCAAGCAGGAATTCCTTTTGTTAATTTTCTTATGAGAATGCTAATGCAGCTCACTGTGGCCATCCAACCATACAAAGCAAAGACACACTTATCTGGACACATTTATCTTTTTTGCAGAAATTGGACACTTATACAATCAGGGTCTGGGTAGGGCCTTGCAGGGGACTACAGTACAAACAATGCTTTCACAGTGCCAAGGTGATAAGGAATGTTTTAAGTATGAGGGCATAAATCTTTTTTAGGAAAGACTGTCCAAAAATTAGAGGCATAGACAAACAGAAGAACCACTGCCTTGGAATTTATCCTCACTGCAGGAGAGATAATCATCAGGCCTGGCCTCAGGCAATAGACTCAGATTAAGAAATATTTACATTTGAGTTAATGCAAAGCTCAGAGCAGCCTCAGTGAGGCTGGTGTGGCTTTCTTTTGTTTTGAGGACCCTGCCTGGGAAAGTTTTTTGGGCCATCACCTTGCCTCCCTGCACCTGGGAATTACTCTTAGGCCAAAACATCATTATTACAGATTTCTCAAGGAGTTGTTCAAAACAAATTTCAAACTTAAGATTTAGGAAAGATTAATGAGGCTATGGAACTTGTAGAGACATTAAAATCTGGCCTGCTTTCTCCACATAGACTTATGGAGGATAGCTATTTATTCCTTTGCATCCTGATAATTGTAAAGGGTTTGCTTCTAGTGAGCTAATTTTAAAGAACCCATGAAGCAGTATCATTGGAAAGTTTTGCTTCAAGGAAAGGCTCATAGCCTTACATCGTGAAAAAAAAATGTCTCTGCTTCAATACAGTAAGTTAGGGCTCTGAATTTCTCAGTGTATATTATTCATGGAGTTTTATTACAGACCTTTGCTCTTATACAATGGGCTTTAAAAACCTTGGAGTAGTTGTTGCTCCAGAAAAGATTCAAGGGCAATATCTTTTTCAATATTTGTGGCCTCAGTAATATGCTAGACAAATTGTGGCACAGAAAATTCAAGAAAGAAAAGATGATTTGCTTACTTCAAATTATTTTCAAAAGCTTCCAGGAGATGTTTTTTTGGCTAAGACTTCACTTTAAACTTACCACAGGAGGACTTAAGCCTTTGTTGGATGTTATCTAGGGAGATGCAAATTAGTGAGAGGCGAATACCTTTGTGGAAAGTAGAGGAAGCTTCTGAAATCCATTGTTATTGATTGCAATCAATTGTAGTCAAATGTTAGTTCTTGTTACCCAATGTGCCCACAGCAATTCTTTGGCAAAACAGAGGATTAATATGGGTTCATCTCTCTCCAACTCCAAGTAAAGTTTTAACATCCTGTTGTGAAGCTGTTGTGGTGTTAATAAAAAAAGAAATTGAAATATGTAAATTCGACTTGAGACCTTTTCAGGTTTTCTAGTTGCAACTGCTTTAATAGGAGAAGTAACTAAAAATTTAATTAGTCATTGTTTTTCTATGCTTGGTGTTCAAAAATCAGATTAAAACTGTATTGGAATTGGCTATTACAGTTAAGCAACTGAGATGTCTTGTCGACAATTTAACATTACCTATATTACTGGGATTCCTTATAATCCTTAAGGAGCAAGTATTGAGAAACAAATATTGTAGAACTTTAAAACAATATCTCATAAAGTAAAAAAGAGGGACTTAGATCCCTGTACACCACTAATTTCTTTAAATCGTGTTCTTTTTGTTTTAAAAATTTAAAAATTTGGATACCAAGGAACTCTGAGTGTCTATACAACAAGGCATACATATGGTGAAATGGAAGGATCCACATACTGGCACATGGCATGGTCCTGATCAGGTATTTAATATGGGGAAGAGAACATGTTTGTGTTTTGTCTGCAGGATGCTGAAGGAGCGTGCTAGCTGCCAGAGTGATTGGTGATTCATGCTGATGCTGGGACACGGAATGATGCTGACATGAGCTTTCAGAATGCCCTGACAACAGAGACTTAGAAGCTGTTTTAGACATATGTTACTGACCCACCTTTGCTTGGCTGTATCCCAGATTGTGCTTCAAGCTTTTAGACCTTGTGGGTCTGAAAACATGGAAACTGACGAAACTGCCTTTAAAAACTTGATCAAAAAGAGAAGTTATGATGACTCTTCTCTTTCCTTTAATGTAATCTAACTCAATCATGGACTGATCTATAAATCAATCCAATATTGGAAATAACAGTCTTCATTTGGAAGGCTGGTTCTGGACGTTTATAGAGACATTTGAAAGTTAGTTGCAATTCTCTGTGATGTTATGTTAGCAATAGATAAAATTGGGACAGGATCTGGATTTCAATCAAAGGTTACTGTATGTGTTAAGGCTCCCAATCTCTTATTGATTGGTCATGTTAAAATTAGTTTTTCTTCCATGATATTTAATTTAAGTTGTATTGATTGTACTTTTCCAATTGTGTTAATGTATTGAAACCTGACAGAAACCTGACATGTCTGTTATAATGGTCTACCAACCAGCTTTGTTTTATTGCCTATGAGTATTACAGGACCTTGCTATTCTGAAAGAAACTTGCAGGTTCTGGAAGAAGAAATGTCAGGAACTTTTTGATAACCCCACGTGGAACACCTGGGATGGAATTCTGCCCTACAGTCTCCCCACCCTTGGCCCAGTGCTTGGCTTACTAACCCTACTATCACTAGGACGTTTTCTTTTTAATAAAATTATGACCTTTATTAAGGGACAATTAGATGCAATTAAGGCCCAGTCCTTACAGATTCTTTACCACAAGCCGTCTCTGGGGGATGGTTTTGATGACATTCTTACAAATGGCTTTAAAATAACCCACCTCATGCTTGGCCCTTCACCTTTCCAGTGAGATGGACAGGATAGCCTGTGATGGGCAACTGAGAGGAGGAAGCCACCCTTAGTATGAATGGCAACCTAAGACAGGGAACCCCGCTAAGCTGATGAGGTACGACCCCTATGATGGGTCAGTCCATTCTGGGCATAGTTGTCCTTTCAAAACCTCTCTGACCTAAGACAGGCTAAAGTCCCTTTGGAGTGTCTAGGGTCAAGCTGATTTAAACACTGCCTTGGATATATATATATCCAACAGAAGACCTGTTGGAGGCCGGAAAGCCCCTGGAATCCTGTCATGGGCCATTATCTAACACTCTTTTGCTTCCTCCACTATCTTGCTTCCTTTCCTTAATTGACTTGGGACATTTCACAACGAGGACACTCCTTTCTGGACCTTTTTTACAATGGCGATATTCCTTTGACCTTAATGTATTACCTAGCACCACTGGCTTGGCCTGCGTACCTGAGCAAATTTCGTTTGCAATTTTTAACTTTAAAAAGCCCCCCCCCCATTTCCATTGAATAAATGAGGCTTGAACAGAATTTTTGTCTTGCCTCCTTCCTTCTCGTTTTCTGATCCCAAAATTTGTTGTTGTAGCTCCTTTCCCTTCAGAACCCTGTTGTTTAAGTCCTGCAGGTTGGGGCAAACAAACAAACAAATTACATCTAGAAAAACCGAAAACCTCACTTTTGATGATGGAAACATCTTAGTAATTAAAGACAAATATTATTTTTAGATAACAATTTAATTAAGTCACTCAACAATATAAAATATGTAGTCATTCATGTACGTATAAAAATTGATTACATGAATAATGCACTTATCAAACATGCAACTTAAGGTTAACAATACGCTTTCCAATTTCATCAATGAAATATTTTTTAAAAGGAAAAGACAAAACAAACTCTTATATGTATTTAAAAATAATGTGAATTGGGAAAAATGAATCAGATTAGATGTATTTATTAATATTTTATTATGCATATGAAATTCACAAATAAGAATAACCCAGTTAATATAAGTCAGTGGTAGGATTACTCTAGGATATTGGTGATGCCTATATAGAGAGATTGGGTTTGGCCTGGAATGAGAGATGAGGGATGTTTCTATGATGATGGAATTTTTCTGTATGTATTTTTGGAAAGTGTTAGATAGAGAATATATTGTAAGCATTATTATTAAGTGTTAGCAGAGAATTCCAAAACCCATCTAAATAAGTAGTTTTGTGTTTTATCATATGTAAATACATCCAAAAATACCAGAGATACAAATTGAACCACCTTATAACATATTTTTTAAAGTCTTGCTTCCTGATCCACCAATCAAATGATCTCATTTGTTTTCACTTCACTGTTCTTCTACAAACACAATTTATGACATTGCCTAATGATTGACCATTCTTTTCTCACAGAACCTAATGGAAATTTAACTAACCTTGTCAATGGTGTAGTTATAAAATAAAATAGAATATTTTACCCATCTTATGACTTTTCAAAGATTAAATATTATTTCTATAGCTAACAGATATTTGCATGAAATATTTCCTGACAAAGATATTCATAATTGCTTTTGTGTATAAAATAATTTGAGAAGGCCATAATAGATCCATGAGTCACACAGGATTCCTTTCTTCACAGAGTATGGTGTTGTTTTTCATTGTAAAAAATATACTGTATAGGACATTTCTTAAATCTTCTATGTTATTATTATAATTTTCCTAGTTTACACAATAGTGATTCACTAATTGCTTCTCTAAATCCATCTTTCTCTAGCCCAGCAGTTCCCAGACAGTGAGTCATGACACTTTTGTGATTCAAGTGACCCTTTCATAGAGATTTGTAAGACTTTCAGAAGACAAGATATTTATGTTATGATTTATAACAGTACCAAAACTACAGTTATGAAGTAGCCATGAAAATAATCGCAAATTTGGGCCTACATGAGGAGCAGTATTATAGGGTAAGGTTGAAGCATTCAAAAGTTAGAGAACCACTCCCTCTGAACAAAAACCACTGTAATTACTTATCCAACATCCACATTAACTTCACTAATCCATATATAATAAATACTTGCATTTTATAAATTAGAGATAGCAAGAATCCCTGTGTACATAAATCAATATTTTTAAATCTATCATAAGCATTATTATTAAGTGCTGTTTTCATTCAAGTTCTAACTGGTCTTGATTTAGATTGTACATATGAACAGTTCTGTTTAGACAGGCATGTTCATTTAGTTCATCAGTTCAGTGTCAAAAATAGCAAAGGTATTGAATTGATGTAACTAAACAACATACTGTGATTCTAGACTTTAATTTTGATTTCCCCATGATAAGAGGAACATGGTTTGGTAGCTTTTACATTTGTTTTCTCACTTTCATTAACATTCCTACTCAAGTGTTCTCTTGATTGTGAAAAGGAAATCCCAAACATCTCTTGAATAAAACTGTGGCATTCCAGACAATTCATCAAGATTTAAGGAATGCAGAGTCTGAAATAATGACTGGAGATATTTCTTCAGAGAAAAATTCATTGCAAAGTTCAGTTAACATCTCTCCATTAAATGAATGGTTTATAGGTTTTTCAGTATTTAATTCATATAACTAGATATTTCCTGTTTAGTCTAACACAAAACAATGTTCACTGGCAACCTAGATCACAACTGCATGGCTTCTAATATATAAAAGATGAGACACAAATAACTAGCAAATGCTAGCTGCTGTACTTTACATATACTTTCTAAATCAACAAATTACTTTGTTTTCATAGCTGGCGAGGTAATTAAGTACAGTACATTGTACTATGAATGTCCACTGCACCATCACTTGGGAACGCTCTGATTAGTAGTTATTTCAGGTTTAATGATTTCCATTCTTTAAACTCTCCAATTGTTTCTATTCACTAAGAAATAAATCACCTCTTATTAGGTTCTACATAAATTTCTATATCTGCATTGATTTTTTTTGCCCTCTCTTTACCATCCTTCACTTAATCACAGAAAAGCTCTGTCCAGTTTGCCTTAAATCTAAGAAATTATAGTCCTTTGCATGCCATAATGTACATTCTTTTCATCGATAACATCTCTATGCTGAACCATAGTTAACTATGTTAACCCATAGTTAAACATACTACTATCTACAGATTTGTTCCATTGTCCAATCTCTAATGAATCCCTCACTCTGTATTAGCTCCTTCCTTTTGTTATAACACCACAAAATAAGTCTTATTATGTAACATATTATGGTTGTTATTATTGAATTTTCAATATACTCTAGTATCTATATTTCAGCAGATATCATTTTGTTAATGCACATATTATGTCTCACAAAGTTTTTTTTCTAGACTCTTGAGCACATTATTATCGAAATTAGATATTATTCCTATTTTATCATTGGCAATTTGAAGACTTTTTTTAAAAATTAGCAATTACAAAGCAGTAATGGTGGCAGATCTACAATGAAAACTAGTTAAATTACCAACCTTTTGCATCACTGCAAAACTGTAAAGCCCGTTAAGAATAAACGAATATATCATTTATGTCGATTATAAAACTGAAATTCAAATATAATAATGTACAAATAATAGTTTTCATTCCTATCCCCACGAGATTATAATGATATATTAGGTAATATAGATAGAAATAAACAGATGTATGTGTGTACAAACACACACACACACACACACACACACACACACAAAGAAATATATGTGTGTGGAAAAGAAAAAAAGAGAAAAAGAGAGAAAAAATGGTACTCATATTCAATGTATATACTTTATTATTCAGTCTGTCTATCCTCTATCTACCTATCTATCTATCTATCTATCTATCTATCTATCTATCTATCTATCATCTATCTACCTATCTATCATAAGTAATTTATCTATCATCAATCTGTCTGTCTGTCTCTCTATCAATTATGGGTCGATCTATATATCCACTCTCTTTGTAACTATTTTGTCTTGCAAGAGAAAAGAATCATCGATAAAGAGAAGAAAATGTGAATATATATTCAAACTTCGTATTATATATTACTAACGGAAATAAAGTACCTTCAAAACACTTTACATATGCCAAAAGATTTGTACATATTATTTAAGATATTATAGATCAGTTCAATATTTGCCAATCCTTGTATAGTAAAACTACAGACACATGGACCTTGAGTGGTATTTTCACGGTCTCTCTCTCTCTCTCTCTCTCTCTCTCTCTCTCTCTCTCTCTCTCTCTCTCTCTCGTCATGCAGAAATTTAGTGTCCAACATAATAGTACTGAGATGTGGTGGGACATTTAAGGAGAGAATAGATCCTTAAGGATTAAGGTCCTCCTTGGTGGAGTCTCAGGAACTGGATCAGTTCTGAGGAAAATTGCTTATATTGTCTGGGTTTCTCCTGTTGTCTCTTCCCTATGTAATGAATTCACTTCCCATTACTTATGGAAACAGCATTTAGTTTTCATCATGCAAAGAGAAGTGAAAGCAGTTTATGTGTAAATTACCTAGTCTATGATAGTCTGCTACAGTAGCAAAATCAAATATTCTTACTTATAACACAAGTTCAGGTTCTATTAGTTCTCTGTTAAGCCAAATCGCACAACCTTGTCTTAGTGACTCCATCCCCAACTAATCTTGACAGCAAAGAGTAAAAGGATCATAGTATTGTATGATGTACTTTTCATAAAGCCCTGAGGAAGAATGCCTATGCTATAGAAATATCTAATAGCCATTGAACATTACTGCTCATTTAAAAATATTTCAATCTGCCAATGATCAGAATATTTCGTTATGCCTGCAATGCAAACATAGACAGAATATCTTCTCTTTCTTAATTGGAGCACTGTTCTTTGAACAGGAATTTAACTTGTATTCTCACATTGCAAAAAGTAAAATAAATATCCACTTATTATTATATATCACACATGTACTTTTGGGTCTGAGTTACCTCACTCAAGATAACATTTTTTAGTTCCATCCATTTGCCTGTAAAACACAAGATGCCCCCGTTCTTAATAGCTGAGTTATATTTCATTGTGTAAATGAACCACATGTCCTGTATCCATTCTTCTGTTGTGGAACATCTTGTTTGTTTACAGCGTCTGGGTATTGCAAATAAGGTCACTATGAACATAGTTGGACATGTGTCCTGTGCAATGGTGGGGCATCTTCAGGGTATATGCCCAAGAGTGGTATACCTGTGTCTTCAGATAGATTTCCAATTTTCTGAGGAACCTCCAGATTGATCTCCAAAAAGGTTTTACCAGTTTGCAATCCCACCAGCAATGGAGGTGTGTTGCTCTTCCTCCCCATCCTTACCAACATATGCTGTCACCTGTAGTTTGATCTTAGCCATTCTGATTGGTATAAGGTAAAATATCTGAGTCGTTTTGATTTTTATTTCCCTGATCACTAAGGACTTTGAAATTTTCTTTCAGTGCTTCTCAGCCATTCACGATTTCTGTTTTGAATTCTCTGTCTAGTTCTATACCCCATGTATTATTGTGCTGTTTGTTTTCTTGATGGTTAGCATATTGAGTTCATTATATATTTTAGATATTAGTCCTCTATTAGATGTGGTGTTAATGAAGATTGTTTCCCTAATCTGCATGTTGCCAAGTTATCCTAACGACTATGTCCCTTTGCCTTACAGAAGCTTTCTAGTTTCATGAGCTCCCATTTATCAATTCTTGCCCTTAGAGCCTGAATCATTGGAGTTTTGTTTAGGAAATTTCTCCCTGTTCCAATGAGTTCAAGGCTCTTTCCCATTTTCTCTTCTACTAGATTCAGTGTATCTGGTTTTTTGTTGAGATCCATGATCCACTTGAACTTGAGCTGTGTACAAGATGACTAATTTGGATCTGTTTTTATTTTTCTACATACTAACTACCAGTTAGACCAGCACCATTTATTAAAGATGCTTTATTTTTTACATTGTATATTTTTGTCTTCTTTGTTAAATATCAATTGACCGTAAATGTGTTGGCTTATATCTCAGTCTTCAATCCTAGTCCACTGATCTACCTGTCTGTCTCTGTACCAATACCATGCAATTTTTATCACTATTTCTCTGTAGTAGAGCTTGAGGTTAGGGATGGTGATTTCTTGCAAAAGTTCTTTTATTGTTAAGAATTGTTTTTGCTATTGTGGGCCTTTTGCTTTTCCAGATGAATTTGAGATTTGCTCTTTCCAAGTCTTTGAAGAATTGTGTTGGGATATTGATGGGGATTGCATTGAATCTATAGACTGCCTTTGTAGGATGGCCATTTTTACTATGCTAATTCTGCCAATCTGTGAGCATGGGAGCGCTCTACATTTTCTGAGATCTTTGATTTCTTTCTTGAGAGATTTGAAGTTATTGTCATATAGATCTTTCTTTTATTTGGTTAGAGTTACTTCAAGGTATTTCATATTATTTGTGGCTATTTTAAAGGGTCTTGTTTTCCTAACTTCTTCCTAGCCCATTTATCATTTGTATAAAAGAATGATACTGATTTATTTGAATTAATTTTATGTCCCGCCACTTTGCTAACGTTATTTATGATCGCCAGGAGTTCTCTGGTAGAATTTTTTGGGTTGCTTATGTATACTATTATATCATCTTCAAATAGTGATACCTTTATTTCTTCTTTGCCAATTTGTATCCCTTGATCTCTTTTTGTTGTCTTATTTCTCTAGCTAGAACTTTGAGTACTATACTGTATAGATATGGGGAAAGTGGGTATATTTGTCTTGTCCCTGATTTTAGTGGGATTGTTTTACCTATCTTTCCATTTAATTTGATACTGGCTGTTTATTTGCTGTAAATTCCTTTTATTATGTATAAACATTTTCTAATCATGCATACACTATACTGTTTTATCACTAGGAACATTGTTTACAGTAGAGAAGCACATGTGAATTGGAAGTTTCTGAATAGGTGTTGGATGATGCAGACTCAGGTGATGTTGGCTAATACAGATTTTTGTGGTGTTTTGCTAAGGCTTGGGAGGACACACGATGTTTGAAGGGAGTATAAATAGGACTCAATGGATAGTGACTTTGGCCATGCATTGTTGGCTTTGCAATGCTTTCTTGGTCTTTCATCTTAGTTGATCTTTGCTTCATTGAGAGAGGTAGGATAGAGAATCTCCTGGAATCTAAGCTGATTCAGCTGGAAGACCTGGCTGTTTCTGCTGGATCATGACAATTCTACTGATTCATGTTTGTTATCCTGACACTGCTGAATTGGACTGCTGGAATCCTGATGGAGATTAGAATAGCCTCAAAGACTTACTTCTAAGCAAGTCCACATGCCCTTGTCATATTTATGATCTTTTCTCCCCTATCTTTGGATGGTGGGCTAGATGAGGGGAAGAAGCATTTGAAAACACTTATTAAAAGTAAGTTTAAAAAATCTAAGCTTATGCATAACATTCATCAAAGACATGGATAAATCATATGCAGGGTAGAAAAGAACAATACAGATATGGATGGATGAACAGTAATCGATTAAATAATTTAGTTGGCTTATCAAACTTTCAAATTACAACTGTAATACAAACCTACTGAAATACAGATATTTAAAGTGAGTTTTACTATTATTTAAAAAGTTTAACACACCCCTCTTAATCTTATGTAGAAACAATCTTAACAAATTCTGTGATTGAACTTTTGTACAATGAAGGCTTTCTTATTAAGTATGTCTTCTGTTCAGCTTTTATTCCAAATCATATTACCATATTAAGACTCCTTTGTAATAGTTGTTAAATTATGCAATATGAGTATCTTTCTTTAGTCAAAGGAAAACACTCACATTATAGTTGCATTATTCTCATCATGGAAAATACTAAGTAAATTTTCAAAGAGAAATTTCAATTCCCTGAGATAAAGCACACTTCCTTTTATGCATCAGGAATGATGTAAATTTAAAGAAGGTTTGAATTTTTCTTCTTTAACCATTTACTTGTTAATACATACCATACCTAAACATTTTAAAAACACATTAATATCTGGCATATCAGCCATATTTCAGAGAACGGAGACAGTAAAGATCAAGCCATATAAGCCTTTCCTTAAAAGAAATTCTAGATGAGAGAGGATTGAAAGAAGCCAATGTTTAACTACCAATTTTTTTCTTTAAATAATAATGGTCTTACTATCTTCTTTAATCAAGAGGAGCTGTGGTAACATCTTATAAAACATAACAACTATGCAAACAAAATACACCAAACCATTAAACAAAAACAGAAGCAATAAATAATATTTTTCATATACTTTCTCAATATAGAGAATGACCTGTATATAATTAGTAAGATAATTGGAAAAACAGAAAAAAAACTAAGATGATTCATATTATATTGTTATTTAGAATGTAAAATTAATCACTAGTATAAATTTAGATGAATGTAGACGGTAAAGGGATATAACATAGCAATAATATTTCTTTAGGAAATGCAGCTCAGTGGGTAAAGATGTCATGCCTTCATCACTGCATGTACACAAATGCATTGAGATTAAGTAGATTTTAGTTTGAATGTTCTCCTTAAAAATACTTGTTGTCTAGGTTTTAGCTGATGGGATTCAATAATGATTGACAGAATTCAATAGTGCCTTTAATACAAAATCGTTTGACTTGGGAAGGAAGCTCTAAACATGATGAAAATGATAAAACAGAATTCAAATTCACTATGTTGAACATGTATAACCTTGAAGTTAGCAGACTATTGACTTTAGACCATCAACACCTGTCCCTCTGCTAAATTATGAAGTGATGAAACATTATAGCCCACAAGTATAAGAAAGCCGTTTTAGAACAAAAATCCATGTGTCTGCTTAAGAAAATATTTGTATCTTTGTAAAGGTTACTATAAAAGTTTTCAGTGTGTAGTTTTGAGCATAATATTTATCCATAAGCTCCATGTCTGTCTCATAAAATGATTTTAAAGTAAACCTTATGTCTTTACTATTAAGTTTCATTTCAACATCTTTGTTCATGATTTATTGCATAAATTTTTTAAATTGATCATGAAAACTAGTTTTCAATAACATTCTCCTTAGTATATTTTGACAAGCAAGGAAGTAGTCGTGCAAAAGGGATTTATTTACTTCAAAAGAGGCAGGTGCACATTCTGTCATAGTATCTGGGAAGTAAAAGAAACTCAACACAAATCAGAATCTACCAGGGGATGTAACAAGATGAACAAAGATAATTGTGTCTTTCATAACTTAGAATAAAATTCAACTGTTCTTTAGCTGACCTCTACCAGTGGAAGTTCTTTCACACAGGATTTTCAAATCACATCTGATTTTCAATATCGCTTACTTGTGTAATGAATAGCAAACTTAAATTATATTATCATAATAAATTTGCCTCAAATCTTTTTTTAATGACTCCAGAAAACTTTACCTCATACTACATTTGGGTGAAATAAAACAGAGAAACAAATATGAAACTGCTATTGCAATATTTTATTCACCAGTTGCTGAAAGCATACTTTCATCAATTTTACACCAACTAAGTGCTTTTGTCAAGTCCCAAACTGTTTTAATTAGTAGTACTTTATACATTAGTGTGTGATTCATCAATGTAAGAAAAATGGACAATAAGTCACAGATAAATGAATAGTAGTTCAATGTCAAAAACAATTTAGGAGTCTGAGATCTGTAGCTACTATGATGAATTGCAAGCAACATTTAAAAACATTTATACTACAGTGGCAAGTGATGTTTAAGTTGAGAAGTTCTTATTTTGAAGTACAGCAAAGTGAAATATATTATATAGAAAAATATATTTTCAAAATCTTAAATCAACATTATTAATAGAAATGTATCTTTATATTAATGTATCAAGGTTACTAATACTTTACACATAGACATATCTAAAATCTTAACATTTAAAATAAAATCTAAATCTATAGTTTTAAGTCTCTGCCTATAAACATGGAATTAACAAGGTGCTGAATTTATTCTGGACTATTTATTCTGAAATGTTGAAACAGATGTGGAATTAAACAAATATTTAGCCTAAAAAAATCTATTAGTAGTAAATGTCAAAGATTCATTATATAACTTATAGTTGATCTGCATAAAAACATGGAGAAAAAAATTTTGTTACTTTTGTCTTATTTATTTTATTTTACTTTTGTGTATTTCCTCTTTTGCATTTAGTCAGTTAGATTAAATGCAATTGATATATTCATTTATTAATACATGTGTTCAGGTATTCAGTAACTTATTTTTCTAGATGTGGGATCATAAAGGAACAAACACATAATTCTACTACTGTTTCACACAAGAGAAGGAAAACATTTAAGAGCATACGCAGTGAAGTCTGAGGAACTTAGCATCAGAGAACATGGATGTACCCACTGTCTGTGTGCTAATATATAAAAATTGAAGAAAAAAATATGTGTAGAAGTACAATCCAAATCAGTGTTGAGCACATTTGGTCGAAAGATTCACCAAGTTTTTTGCTTGATGTTAAATGTTCTACATTGGTTCTCAAATATGAAAGTATTTTAAATTTGGAACAAAGAGAGAGAATATTTTATAACATATCAAAATTATTTAGTTATTAATGTCTAGAAATATACTTTTAAGACAGTTTACCATGCTATTTCCATTAGATGGTTTTGAATTATAATAGCATATTTAAGTACTGTCAAGACAATGTGAACTGAGAAATTAAGTTGCACCTGAGTATTTAAAAAATTCCACTAAAATATCGTGCAAAAATGCATTTATTATTGCATTCTATGAAATCACTCATACTGAAATAAATATTTCCTAACTCTTCATTCTTAAATATTGCAAATCATCTGTTCTCATTTTAAACA
This sequence comes from Mus musculus, assembly GCF_000001635.26. NCBI lineage: Eukaryota > Metazoa > Chordata > Mammalia > Rodentia > Muridae > Mus > Mus musculus. Next base: position 49,137,602 of record NC_000081.6, on the reverse strand, counting down.
CTGGTACTGGCTACTTATTGCAATTTTCTCTATAAAATAATGCCAGCAATATGTTCATATTTTCATATCTGTTGCCATTATATATGCAATATAACATCATTATTTAATAATGGTATCAATTAAGAAAACTGAAGTCTAATTTTTATGTTGAAAGAAAGCAGTATTATTTTACAAAACTTTAAATATTCTGTATTTGAAGCTTATTATGAAACTTATTAAAAAATTCAAGTTGGGAATGATACTACTCTTGGGTGACTTAAAATACAACTCTGATTGCCCATGAATGTTTTGACAATTATATTTTCATATTTTACTGACTCATTTTCTTTGAGGTAGAAATATTAAAAAATTAAATTACTATGGTTGGCCTATATAAAAAGGCTTAGGATTTCTTCAGGTAATAATCACTAAAGTGAATGATAATTCTACTTTTCATGTGAGAACATCAACTCTCCCCATTCTTATTGCTCCATCAGAAAAATTTCTATATCAAATAAAACTGTCACTCACTGTGAAGTTAACATGCATGCCATTTCAATTCAGATATCCCAAACCTCCATTTATTTTCTGGATATCATTGTTTTAAATTCAATGGACATCTAAATTTATGAAGACCTAAACAACAACTCTTTTCTGTTCCCTTCTTTAATATCATTTACTGCTCAATATGCTTTCTCTTGTTGAATGTAAAAGTCCTGCAGTATTCTGTCTCTCTTCTCCACCATCTCCATACTATGTTTTTCTTCCCTCATCATGATTGAAGTGATTGAAGATCACAATCTATAAATTCTCTTTCCATGTCCTCAGGTTCCTTCTACTTAAAGGTTTATATTGGTTTACTTTATCATGACTTTATATTTTTGAATTTTATACATGTTCTTTTCAACACTTCTTATCTAAGTGCATTCTCAAACTCCCTATAGCCTACAATATTTATGAAAATAATGTAAGAAATATGCTTTAAGTAATTACATTTCCATTGCTCAAATACAAATACTGAATCATAGAATATAAAACTCCAAGTTCCTGTGTATGTTCTCTAGAATACATCAGTATCAAGTGCACCCTATAATCTAATCACAAAAGTGAAGACACATGCAAAACTCCATAAATTTCAATACTTTTTCACATGATAGGTCTACCTGTATTAACATTTAATACTAATTCTTTTTAGCATTATAACATCTCATTATATTTTCCTGATAATGTCAATGAAAATGCTTGGATGAAGAAATAAAAATATTAACTTTCCTTCTCCATTAAAAAATTTCAAAAAAACTGAAAAAACTATCATTTTAGAAAATAAACCAAAAATCTTGCAGTTATGAGAACAGCAGTTATGAGGAACAGACTCTGAAGAACAGTATCTCACTGGCAGGAGATTTTGGATAGCTGTTGTGACTCATAGAATAGCTCTCTCTGGAGGATTAGAACAAAGTATATGTTTTTATGTAGCCTAAAGAGGATTTGTCCCAGTATTGGGGCAGTTACTCAGACTGTTGAGAACTTTTACACAACATTGGTCATGGCCTCTTGGCATGATCTCTAACACTTAGGGCAAACAGTTGAGTTATGAACAGCTTGGAAAGAGATGATAATGAATGTGATGGTTTGAGGGATATTTTCAAAACCTTTGACATATTCCTAGGAAACTAGAAAGCCAGACAGACATGCAAAGCTGTGCACAAGTTCAGGAGAGACTCCAGGAGCCTCATTCACTTGCCTCGGTAATGACCTGCAGAATCTATTCAAAGCAAGTAAAGGAAGCCTTGAGTTGTCAACTATTTATACAAGTATGTTGATTATAGATATTTAAGTAGATCTCTATATAATGTTTACCTCCCAATAAGTGTAAAAGAACAGAAAGGGCAAAGGGCAAAGGGCAAATTGAGCAAGAATTACAAATGTAATTAAAAATTGATATGAAAGGCTAGAAAATAATAATAATAATAGTTAAGGAAAAGAAAAACAAGCTCTAGAAAAGAGAGGTAACCAGACACTGAGTTACACAACTACATATTACATAACAAATAAAATGTTTTACTTAAAAAAATAAAAGAAATATATAAGGGGAAATCTTTCTTTATTAAAGAAATATCACTGGGATTAATGGACAAAGATATAAATGATCTTCTCATGGTTCTTGAGCTCCGTTGAAGGGATGTCCTGTTAGCAGACCCAGGGCTCAGTACTGGGGCACTGAGGAGCAGATGGAGTGAAGAGAAAAGTGAGCCAAGGGATGGATAGCTTGTTTTGTTGTTGTTGTTGATGATGATGGTGTTGTTGTTGTTGTTTGTTTTTTCTATATATATTTGAATAAAAGTCACTTTTTGAGGGAAAAAAGAAAATTGGTGTATCCTTGCACATTTTCTCACCTAGAATGTTTACTTGTAAATAATAACTAATAATATTAAATAATATTATTAATTCCTAGAATAATATTTTTTGAAGTTATCTTTGATAATTTATTAGACCACAGAGAATATCTGAGGTTATAATTTCTATGCCCAAAAATAAATTTCCAATTCTGCCTCAGGCTCAGGGAACATAGCAGAAGAGGAGACAAGAAAATTCTCAGGGACAAGGGCAGGATGGCTGCAAAAAGTATTCATATTTGAAACAATAAAATAAAATAATACAAATAAGGGAGCTTGGCTCTGGAAGAAGTTAAGGGTTAATGAAGTGGAACTTTCTGGTTTCTTTGGAGACTCAGTTGTGTCATGTGGTGATTTTCTGGAAACTGTCTTTTTATAATTAATTAATTAATTAATTAATTAATTGTTTTACACTCTATATTTTATTACCCTGCCCTGTCCATCATTCAACTGTTTCACATCCCATACCTTCTCCCCACCTCCTTGTCTCCACGGAGATGCCCCCATTCCCCACCCCACCTGACCTGTAAACTCCCTGGGGGCTCCAGTTTGAGGGTGAGGTGCATCATCTCTGATTGAACACAGACCTGGCAGTCCTCTTCTGTATATGGGTTGGGGGTCTCATATCAGCTGGTGTATGACACCTGTTTGATTGTCCAGTGTTTGAGAGATCTTGGGAGTCCAGATTAATTGAGACTGCTGGTCTTCCTACAGGGTCACCCTTCTCCTCAGCTTCTTTTTCAGCCTTCTCTAATTCAACAACAGGGGTCAGCTGCTTCTGTCCATTGGCTGGGTACAAATATCTGCATCTGACTCTTTCAGCTGCTTGTTGGATCTTCCAGAGTGTGGTCATGCTAGGTCTCTTTTTGTGAGCGCTCCATAGCCCCAGTAATAGTGTCAGACCTTGGAATCTCCTCTTGAGCTGGATCCCACTTTGGGCCTGTCACTGGACCTTCTTTTCTTTAGGCTTTTCTCCATTTCCATACCTGTAATTCTTTCAGACAGATCAAAGTTGTGACTGTGGGATGGCAACCCCATCCCTCACTTAATGTCCTGTCTTCCTGATGGAGGAAGGCTTTATAAGTTCCCTCTCCCTACTGTTTGGCATTTTTGTCTAAGGCCCCTCCCTTTGAGTCCTGAGAGTCTCTCACCTCCCAGGTCTCTAGTACATTCTGGAGGTTTCCCCCAGCCTCCTATCTCCTGAGGTTGCCTGTTTCCATTCTTTCTGCTGGCCCTCAGGTCTTCAGTCCTTTTCCCTCACCCAATACCAAATCAGGTCCCCCTCCTCCCCTCTGCTTTTCCACTTTCCCTCCCAGGTCCCTCCCTCCCTCCCCACTTGTGATTGCTTTCTTCTCTCTTCCAATAAGTATTACTTCATAAAACATGCACATTCTATTCATTCTGCTTCTCTAGGCAACCTTGCCTTACTCAGGTACCAACAATGATATAAAACCGAATGACAATCACTTGACTGCACTTAAAAGGCAGTTGTACAAAACTATATCATGTATTACAATGCCAATACAATTTTTATACTTTTAAGAAGAAAACAAATGTATACAAATATGGACATTTTAATTTTGATATACAATGAAATATAAAGATGTCATATATTAAAGCTCAATATTTTAATGAAAATATTTATATCATACTAAGAGTAAAATGATTGTCTCATGGTCATGATCAATATTGTCATATTCTTAGCCTATACCTGAGTATACAAATATGAGAAAAGGTATTGGAGATACACTAAGAGACTAGGGATTTATTTTCTATCTCATTTTAAAAATTAAATTACTTTATTTACATTCCAAGTGTTGTCTCCATTTCTGGTCCCCACTCCCTAAGTTCCTCACCCTTTTCTTGTCCTCCTCCCCTTTGCTTCTGAGACAGTGCTCTCCCCCCACCCCCAGTCACCCACACCTACCTCACCCCAACCAACATGTTCCTTTCCCTGGGGTATCAAGTTTCTACAGAATTAAGTGCATTCTTTCCCACTGAGTCCATACAAGGTAAACAGATCAATTCATGTAAGCTCTTTAGTTGGTGGCTTAGTCTCAGGGAGCTCAGAGGGTTCTGGGTTAGTTAATACTGTTGTTCTTCCTATTAAGTTGCAATCCCCTTCAGCTCCTTCAGACCTTCCTGTAGGTCTTCCATAGGGATCTCCAACCTAGGTCCAATGGTTGCCTTTATATGCAAATACTTGTTACAATGTGTTATTTGTCCAACTCAAGGTTTCTGGTTTCTCAAGCACTATAAACAATGAATCATTGCTGAGACTCATCTCAAATATCCTTCTGTTTCCCAGAGTCAGCATGAATTTGGATCTAGGTAGGACATCTGGGATAGGAACCACGAGTCCTCTGGATAGACCAAGATTTACTGTTTCATGTCAGTGCTCCTGCAGCAGGTGACCTCAGCTGCTGCCAAGTTCTACAACAGCTATGCTAAAGGTATGCATGTTTGTTGTTGATGATTTGCTCCCAGTTCTGGATGACAGCTACTCCACATGCTCCAGCATCTCACAGATGGAGTAGATGTTGGAGAAGACCAACTGAAGCACTGGATCTGGGCCTCGGTGGCACCCAAATTGGCCTGAGAAAGCCTCTGCTCCTTAACATAAATATCTTGTGAGCAAGGATATTTGTAGTTGTACTTAATCTTCCTGGCTTAAAATTTTGAAAAAATATTTTTGGAGAGCTGCTCCTGTGTTAAATACATGCTGTTGTTAGCAACATGCTATGATGTTCCTTAAAAAGATCAAGTGGAAATGAGAAGAAAATGGAAGCAGTAACATGGGAGTGAGGATGCAATCTGGGCTGGAAACAGTCAAGATTAAGCCAGATGGCCACTTAGTCACGTAATCATTCTGCCCAGGATTAAATGCTTATTGTGAAAGATACTTACATTTTGGAATTTTGTTTTTATTTTCATTTTTGTGGGTTTTTAAATTTTGTTTTTTTTTGCTGTTTTTTTTTTTTTTGAAAGTGAGACAGAAAGTGGGTACGGAGGTCTTGGCAGAGTTTTAGACTGGAAAACATGACCAAGTTCATTTATTAAAAATAAATTTAACCAAAGTAAGAATGAAGTATCAACTGAAAGACCCACAACATGAGGACTCCCCTATGTTCTGACTCAGGAGAGGTGACACCACAAATCACTCACAAGAAACAGTCTTGCTGCAAACTGCAAGAGGACTTTTATTCAAGAGCGCTCTCCGGCCCATGGTCATACACCACGCAGGGGTAGAGGACCATGGCACCCCGAGTAGCTGGGTAAGGGGGAATTTAAAGGAAGAAACCACAACTCAAGAAAGTGGGGAGGGCGTTGTTGGAAAATACCAAAGATACCAGTTAAGAGTCCCAAGGAAGTAAAGTCACAAGAGTCACAAGGAATACCTGGTAATTGTTTGGGTTATCTCTCAAGACAGTTTATAAGAGCCCCTAACAATAGCACATTCTTTGAATGAACACTCTTTGAACCCAGAAAGCGCTTAGGTGGAGGAATGTCGCTATCTGTTTTATGATTAGCATACCTTGGAGCATTAAGTCACAGAGGTCACATTCCCAAGCCTGGGCCTAAAGGCCTAGAATTTTGTTTTTACGTTATACTTTCACAACAATGCCTACATGTCTTATGCATTATGTAACTTAAGAAGTTACCATAGAGTATGAAAATGAAGAAGTGCTCAATTGAGAGAGGTAAAAGAAAAAATATACATATTATAATTTTGCTATCAAATATATATATCTTTCATAAATTATAGATTTATGTACAAAATAAATTATATAGTAAATATATTTCATATCTAAAACCGGGGTTGTGTACTTTGATAGAAACTTACATGTCTGCTTTTCATTAGTGGAAACACAAATTACCATATGTGTAAATTTTAATCGATTTTCTTTATTTGTACAATGTTTTTATTATACAATTTTAGCTTATTCAGTTGAGATTTTTCTACTCCTTTAATTATACTTATTACATATGCATTGTATAGTGTCACAATCTTCCTATACTTTGAAAAAGTCTACTCTTTAATACTGAATTTTGGTGCTTCCTCTTCCTGTAAGTGGCCAGAGGTGACCTGTGAAGATGGTTCACTACTCTCTTGACTCAGAAAGCCCCACAAAATCATGCAAATCAAGGGGTACAGACCTTAGGGTTCACTTTAAGAACACCTGGGAGACTTCCCAAGCCATCAAGGGTATGCATATCTGCAAAACTACCAAGTATCTGAAGAATGTCACTTTAAAGAAATGCCATTCTGGTGGATTCAGTAGGTGTGCCCAGGTCAAACAGTGGGGCTGGACACTGGGACTGTGGCCAAAAAAGGGTCCTGAATTTTTGCTGCACGTGCTTAAAAATGCAGAGATTAATGCTGAACTTAAGAGTTTAGACATAGAATCTCTAGTCATTGAACACATCCAGGTGATCAAGGCACCTAAGATGCGCTGACAAACCTAGAGAGTGCTTGGCTGGATTAACCCATACATGAAATCCCCCTGTCACATTGAGATGATCCTCATTGAGAAGGAACAGATTGTTCCAAAGCCAGAAGAGGAGGCTGCACAGAAGAGAGAGATAGCCCAGAAGAAACAAAAACTCGTGGCACAGGAATAAATTCAACATAAAATAATTGCAGATAAAAGAAAATACTGAGAGACCATTGTGCCATCTGTGAACAAAGACAGTGTTATTTCTTTCTGTATGATGTTTATTCCTTTTTCTTATGCTACTGTACTGCCAATGATGTCTGCTGCAATGTTGAATACTAGTGGTGAAAACGGAAAAAAAAAAAGAAAAAGAAAATACTGAATTTCATAATAACCTTAAGTGTGGCTGCTGTAGCAAAGCCAAATTTTCATAATTTATTTCAAAGGACAAAAATATCTGATAATTAAAATACTTCTATGTAAGGTGTATTAAAATTAACTTAATGTATACTTTAATTGAACTTTATGAATATTACACCATAAAATATATGAATCCTAGACTTCTTTCATGAATGTTCTATGATGGTATACTACGAAAACAGGTTTTCAATAACATTCTATAATAACCGATTAATTCATTGCTGTTTTCTTTGACACACTAGCTGTAGCAATTATCCCATTATGTTTAGAAAACTCTATTCATGTCATCCTAATCGAAGGAAGAGATTATAAATTTGAATCCACTTCTTTGCTTTCCTAATGCAATTTTGAAACTACAAACAGAAATAGACAAAAGCAAATAGAAATCTATAATAAATATGTATGAATATATATTTAAAAATTTATGTTATACTTAAGTATACTGCTTATATTCAAGCTCCACTTGCACATTCTTAAACTTCGTATCAATTCAGTCTTCCTTGAGAAGGTTAAAGTTCTGAGAGTGACTTTAGCTCTAAACAAACAATTTTAATTATCTATTTATCATTTGTCTTTACAAAGCTTTCCCAGAAGTCTACCTGTCTCTTTTTGCCTGAACTCCAGTTCTTTCTGCAATTAACACTACCAGCAAAATAACCTTAAAGATTTCTCCTTCACCTGTAAGGAAGCTGCCTATTTTCAAGATCAGAATCTTTTAATGACTCAAAGTAAATCTTGTTTGCATGTTTTTCTCTGGGTAACAGAGTTCTTTTTAATCATCCTTTTAAACAGAACTATACACTAAGTGGTTAACACACTTGAATTTCATGTACATACAGTTCTCTTTTTCATCTACTTTGACAGTATGACTTCACTAGGAAGACTCTAGTTTTGAAATCCTCCACATTTTTGGAGATCAATTTATTTATTAGTTTACAAAGTTTAGCAACATAATCTGTTTGACAACTTTTTAAATTTTAATTTGTTAATTAGTCAATAAAGATTCTTAAAATTTTTCTACTCCTCTAGGAGTTATATACCAATGGTAAATTCTAGTATTCTCTCACAGGATCCATTTGACTCACTTTGTTTATTGCATATTTATGTGCACTTTGCTTTTTTGTGCTTCAATAGAGGTGTTGGCAATAAATGTTAGCTAAGAGCCCAATTCAGAGGTGTTGGCAATAATTGTAAGCTAAAAGAGTCCAATTTAGAAAGCCATCTCCTACAGCTATAGCCATTTCCATGTAGAATACTATCTATGGTTTTTTGGGGGCTTTTTTTTAATGTTTTTTAACATTTCAAGTTTGATACTGAAGTCTTCGATTATTTGTGATAGATTTTGGTTTAATTTCATTTTTTACACATGTGGGCATACAGTTTTCCCAGCATCAATGGCTGAAAAAGTTGTCTTTTTTTTTCTCAGTGTATGCTTTTAATATGTTTGTTGAAAATTATATGGCTGTAGTTATGTGCAAATATGTTTGGCTCTTCTATTTTGTTTCATTTGTTTATAAATCTATTTCTGTGCTAGTACCATGCTGTTTTATTACTACATGTGTAATATATAATGTCAATCTTTTAAAGAATACTTTTTTGCATGGATCTACTTCGACTGTTTATGGTCCATTTTATTTCCATTTTATCTTTTGGAAACTTTTCTATTTCTGTAAAGAAATCAGTGATAAATTTTACTGGGATTGAATCTATACATTATTTTGGGTAATGTGATTTTTTATATATAAAATTATGGCAGGTCTATTTAAGAAATCACCATCAAATGTAAATGAACCACCAGAAATTTCATGATGTCAATGAAAAGTTGAGGTTAACACAATGTGTACAATGTGTTGGAAAATGCTTACCAAGCAAGTAGTAATGCTCATTAAAACACATTTAAAATTTATGTAGAGTAATGATAAGTTATTTCTCTAAACAGAATGATATTTTAATGAAAGGAAGATTATGGATATAACTTATGGATACTGCAATTAGTGTGTGGTGATTTTTTGATTTGATTGATCCTATTTTCTTTTATACATTAAATTAGAAAAAGATTGAATTTAGAGAAACAAGTACAAATATATTATCCATATCCAACAAATTGGAAAAAATTACAGATAAAATACTTCAGTATGTGCATTAAAGTTTATTGGACGTTTATTGAAAGTTTATTTTAAAACATATAATTTGTCTGTATTTTTTAACTCTCTTCCTTTTTAAAATCTGCTTTTTCTGGGAGGCATTCTCTGTTTCATAATACAATGGTTATAGGATATAGACAATTTCTTGCTTACATTAGTAATTATTTGATACAATTTATAGGACATTCCTTGTTTAATCTTTAGAAATTGAGAAAAAAATATTTTTGCATATAAATTAATACATGTCACAGTAATTAAATAGTGTAAATATGTTTATTTTATTTTCCCAATGCTTAAAGGAATAGTAGCCATTTGTCATAATGGAGACAGCAATAGGCATTTGGAACTGAATCTATGAAATAGCTGTAGTATTAAAGTCACATTAATATTAATAATTCACCTTTGCACTAACCTTGGGCAGAATGAGCATTGAAAGATTGCTGCAATGGTATCTGCAAATAAAGGAAACATTAAAAATCCACATCTATTTGGTCTTTACTAGGATGTCTGCTGAATACATAGTTAAACAAACTTTTATTATTATTTAAGTATTTATTAAATTCATATAATGGAAATAAAATTGTTTATAGGTGCAAAATACTTTTTAATACCTTATAAGTCTTGTAACAATATAATTGATAGGATAGAAATTATAAAAGCAAAATACAGAAGATAGGCTAATTTGTCCACATAAATATTTACAAAATATCTGGTATGATGTCATGTGTTCACCATGTAAACATAATCGTTATCCCCACATATTGTTTAGTCAAGCTGAAGTGCAAAATCACACTTGAACATACGCAAAATATAAACATAGAGAGCAAAAAGCATCCTATGAGACAAAATAAGAGATTGTTATTGGTATATAACTACTAGAGGAGTAGAAAAATGTTTGAGAACTTTTATTAACAAATTTGAATTTTAAAAAACTGAGAAGAAAATAATGTTGCTTAAGACTGTAGTTTCTTTAGAACTATCCTGGTTTATCTGGATTCAATATTTGTCTTAATGTAATGTACCTTAATCAAAGTGTTCTGTTGCATGACTTAAGAATGTCTGTTTATAATTTACAAGTATATGATTCATAGTTTTCATTATCTAATCCAATTAAACAATCTACTGAACATCAACAAATATGTTTACTATATTTCATTGTGTTATTTTTCCTGATAACACACGTTTATGTTTAGTATAGGCACTTAAGCAGCTATGTACATGGTCTCAAGAATGCACAGTTTTTAATACCACCACAGACTCTCCAAATAGACATTGTTTATACCTTCTAGGTTAAAATATACAGTTACATAGTCTTCACTGCACTGTCTAATGATCTGTAATTGTTTCAAATAAATATTGGTATTATAACTCCCAAGTTTTTTGGGCTAATAAACTGCAGAACATATTAAATCAATTCAAAGACTTCTCTGATAACAATATAACAAAAGTTAATTATAATTTTGTTGTAGTATCTGATACATTAACTTAAAAAATAACACCCAATTAAATGATGAAGCAATTATTTGAAATCATAAATTATTAATGATAAAAATGATTAACTAGTACATTTTCTATTTTCCTGTGTACCCCCATATGTATGTAGTTATTCCCTCTTTATTTTTCATTTATTAAATATGAGTTAGGTAAAAAATGAAATTCAATACGTTCTGCACATGCAGTCTTCATCATACAGTGGGCAGAAAGGTCTTATAGATGTGGCTTACTCTTGCATGTTCATAGTGACCCCTCTTGCAATGCTCTTTGTACATTTCTACCCTATGCAGTCAATCCCTTTGCATTGTGATGGGAGCAGTACTCATTTTCTAGTTCACAAAACTGTGCTCATCTAATGTCTTACAGTTAGTTTTCTATATTTGCTTCTACATTTCAAATTACTGTTGCTTTTTCCTTTTCTGCCTTTATCTCATTTCAAGTTGAATACAGCATACTATATTATAAGATCCATAAAATTTAGTTTCTGGTATAAAATCTGATGAAGTGCTACTTATGAATCTTCTTTTATATATCTTTGGTTTATATGTTTGCGTTGGGTGAGGTAAGACATAATCAGGAAGAATTAAAAAACTTCAAAACCGATTTTATATTACAAATGCTATAAACCTACAATTTGTTTTAAATGATTTGTTCTGAACTATCTTATACATTTTTTCAGTCCACCAAAATTGATAATAATGATATTAATTTAAAAAAAGATTCTGATGATAAACATAAATGATTTGAGGAAAATGACAATAAAATATTGTATCTTTACCATACTAACATTTTATTTTCTATTTAGATTACCCAATTTATCAGACTAATAGTTACTATTTATAATAGAACTATCACTCATATAACTTCAAGAGTTTAAAACATTTCACAAATTTGGGATCTAGAGAGATGGCTCATAAGTGCTGAGTCATTAGAGGATCTGTTTTTCATTTCAGGAAAAACAGAAAAGTTTATAGCTTTCTGTAACGACAGTGCTATGGGATCAGATACATTCTTCAGGATTCCGTGTGCACCAGTTATGCAAATGGCACATAGACAACTAGGAAGTCAAAAACATTCATACCCATTAAAAAATTGTAAATTGGTACTTTATATTTTATTCCACAGTAATGATAGTCTTATAATGAAATATTTTACTTTAATTTTTTTTCCAATTTTTATTAGGTATTTAGCTCATTTACATTTCCAATGCTATACCAAAAGTCCCCCATACCCACCCACCCCCACTCCCCTACCCACCCACTTTCCCTTTTGGGCCTGGCGTTCCCCTGTACTGGGGCATATAAAGTTTGCCTGTCCAATGGGCCTCTCTTTCCAGTGATGGCCGACTAGGCCATCTTTTGATACATATGCAGGTAGAGTCATGAGCTCTGGGGTACTGGTTAGTTCATAATGTTGTTCCACCTATAGGGTTGCAGATCCCTTTAGCTTCTTGGGTACTTTCTCTAGCTCCTCCATTGGGAGCCCTGTGATCCATCCATTAGCTGACTGTGAGCATCCACTTCTGTGTTTGCTAGGCCCCGGCATAGTCTCACAAGAGACAGCTACATCTGGGTCCTTTCGATAAAATCTTGCTAGTGTATGCAATGGTGTCAGCGTTTGGATGCTGATTATGGGGTGGATCCCTGGATATGGCAGTCTCTACATGGTCCATCCTTTCATCTCAGCTCCAAACTTTGTCTCTGTAACTCCTTCCATGGGTGTTTTGTTCCCACTTCTAAGGAGGGGCATAGTGTCCACACTTCAGTCTTCATTTTTCTTGAGTTTCATGTGTTTAGGAAATTGTATCTTATATCTTGGGTATCCTAGGTTTTGGGCTAATATCCACTTATCAATGAGTACATATTGTGTGAGTTCCTTTGTGAATGTGTTACCTCACTCAGGATGATGCCCTCCAGGTCCATCCATTTGGCTAGGAATTTCATAAATTCATTCTTTTTAATAGCTGAGTAGTACTCCATTGTGTAGATGTACCACATTTTCTGTATCCATTCCTCTGTTGAGGGGCATCTAGGTAGTTGGTAAAAAACAAAGTTAGATTTTGATCATTCACTTCTCCCTCCACACTGAGCATACTAAATAATATATATATTTTAATTTCAAATGTGACAGAAATTTTAGATTTGCAATATGTTCATAAAATATATATTTTATTTTTCATTATATCTACATATTTATTATATTTTCTATTTTACTTTTCTAAGGAAATATTGTTAATAAATACAGGTAGTATTATGAGAGCCATTATAATATTTTACATGTATTTTAAGTGAAAATTGTGAATAAAGGGGGAAAGTGCTCTTAGGTGCTGACAATTTAATAATAGGAGTGTGTAAAACATTTAAAGAAATAATATAAAGAATTTACAAGTTGATTTTATTATTAAATTAAAAATCTTCTGAATAGCAAGTAAGAAAATTATCATATATCATGACTAAAACACATTTTCCTGCTATACATCTGATAGAGTAATAACTAAGAGAATATTTAAAGAACTAATAATGTAAATCTAAAACTTGGATAGCTTAACCAACACGCAGTGAGATGAACAAGTATAAATGTCCAATATGTCAAGTTGACACACAAGACCAGCCAGTACAGGGCAAATAGTTGAAATATTTTTTGAGAAAGTGATGAATTAAATATAAACTTACGAGACTCTTAAATTTTATTAACCATTATATGTATGAAAAGTAAAACCACTATGTTTTGTATTAGTTTTTAGTCAGAAATATTAAAAACTAGTGCATCCTGTGCTGGTTTGAAAATGCAATAATCTCTCGTGAAATACAAAAATTTTTAATATCACTAACAGAAACAGATTGTCAGTTTCTTGTAAATTTTAGTCTGTAATGTCCATGAGACTAATTATGCCATGCCAAGACATTTACCTATGAAGAAGCAAGGATAATACACATCATTGGAATAATTTCATTTGAATATAAAACACAAAAATAATTTTCTGAGAATGTAGGAATATTTGGAAAATTGCTCTTCCTTGAATGGACAAATACACTAAAACTCATAAAAGTTTTATTAGTTTTATCTTAACAAAATTTTAAAAATATTAAATAATTTTATTTACTTACATTCCAAATATTTCCCCCCTTCCAGATTGCCCCTCCTTAAATTGAGTTCTTCACCCTATACTCCCTCCCTTTTGCTTCTGAGAGAGTGTTCTTCCATCCACCCATCAACCCCATCACTCCCACCTCACTCCCAGCAGCATCCATCCCCCTTCCCTGGGATATCATGTTTCTATAGGATTAGCTGGATCCTCACTCACTGAGGCAAGACAAGGCAGTCTTCTGTCATTGTATTCAGGGGGCCACTAATCAGCCTATGTATGCTCTTTGGTTGGTAGCTTAGTCTCTGGGAGCCCTTAAGGGTCCAGGTTGCTTGATACCCTTGTTCATCCTATGAGGTTGCAATCTCCTTCAGCTCTTTCAGTCCTTCTCTAACTCTTCCATAGGAGTCCTCCACCTCAGTCTAGTCATTGGCTGTCTCAGTCAACTGCTGGTAGAACTTCTCAGAGGACAGCCATGCTAGGCTCCTATCTGCAAGCACAACCTTGAATCAGAAATAGTGTCATGGTTAGGTGCTGGTGCATTCCAAGTTGGGCAGGTCACTGGATGGCCTTTTCTTCAGTTTCTGCTCCATTTCTGTCCCTTCATTTCCTTTAGACATGGTCTCTTCATGTTCCATCTCCCCGCTGCTGGGCATTTCATCTAAGGCCATTTCCAACCAGTCCTGAAAGCCTCTTACATACCAGGTCTCTGGAACTTTCTAAAGGTCCTCTTCCACTCCTCCCCCTCCCCTAACCCCCTCCCTCCCCTCCGACCCAGTTGCTGTATATTTCCATTCATTCTCATGGCCTTTTGGCTTCTCTCCTGTCTCCCCCATGACTGATCATGCCTTCCTTTCCTATTTCCCTACATTCTTCCACCCAGTTCCCTCCATCCCTCTACTTCCTGTGATTATTTTGTTCCCCATCTAAGTGTAACTAAAGTATCCTTTCTGCTTCTTAAGGTCTTTGAGTTGTACCATGGGTATTCTGAACTTTTGGCTACCTATCTCCGACTATTCACTTATCTGTGAGTACATACCATGTATGTCCTTTGGTGTGTTATTATCCTCACTCAGGATTTCCATCCATTTGCCTGCATAGTTTATGATGTCCTCATTTTTAATAGCTGAATAGTATTCCATTGTGTAAATATAACACATTTTCTGTATCTATTCTTTGGTTGAGGGATATCTGGGTTGTTTCCAGCTTCTGACAAATTAAAATTCATGAGCCCTAATTTCTGGACATGTTGTGTACCTATACTCATTCTTATATGCTAAATCCACAAATAAGGGTTTCTTTCTTGCTCTATCTCAAATCTCCATCTAATTTGAGAAAGATCTCATATGTGACGTTAACAGGAAATACAGAGAGATCCTAGAAACAGTATTTCTAATTAAAAATGAACATTTTAAGAGTTTGTTTTTGAGAGCTTTGTATAATCAATTTTAGTAATATCTAAATCCCTCTGATTTGAAAACTTTGAATACATTGAATGTGATATGGATATGAAATGATTTTCTGAGGGATGGCAATATAAAATTTATTACAGGGGAAGAGAAAAGAAAGCCAAAATTATGTAAATGTTATAATGAAAAAATTTTATTAGGGTCAGGGTTTGACTAAGTTATCAAAGCTGTTGTGGAACTCACACTGTATTTCGTCCTGGCCTCCAAATCACAATCTTCTTGAGGTAGACTGCCAAGTATTGAAGATGCCACAGCTGAAATTCATTTGAATAACTGACTTACTTATAAAATCTAGGATGTTAAGAGGTGGGAAGGGTGTTCATGAGAAAGGAGTTAGTTCTAGTCTGGAGTATGTGGACTCAGTAAGAGAACTGTCTATTTTTCTAACTTTCAACAACAACAAGAAATCATGTATTTCTTGGACTCTAATCCCCTTGGGGAATCATATTTTAGAGAATTCCATTATTTCATTATACTTTAACACTACTAAAGTATCTGTAGATCATTTTTTTGCTGCCATTGTTTCTCCTCCATGCAAGAAAATAAAAGACAGAAGTAAAATAAAAGAAATATTTTTGCTAAGGGAACAATATGTATTTAATCCATATCAAATTCTATATATCATAAAATAAACCTTATTTTTGCAGCTCCATAAAGAGACACAAAGGATCAATATTTGATGATGATAAAGAAGATATAAATATGGAGACAGAAATCATGGTTTCTTCACAAGGAGGCAGCTCTAATAGTGACTCATTAACTGTACACCCAACCGATAAAACCAATACCATATGCAGTAATGAGTAACTTCCTCATTATTTAGAATGCAACTCAAGCTTAGTCATGGTTAGGAACTATCATCAGAGGCTTCAAATTCATTGCCTTGTCATGGCCTTACTAATCACTATATCTTAAAAACACATTTTCTGAAGATCATAACGTGCTGCTAGTTTGGAAAATGATGGAAAGTGCAAAACAGAGAAGAAAAAACAGAACTCAATTTCTTCTTCTTTCATCCTTTTGAACTCTGCATGCATTATTTCTTAAAAGTATAAAAACAAATTGTCTTGCCCATTCCCCTTCTCCAGCTCCATTCAATGCAGCGTATCTCTGAACGTCTTGTTCAGTTTCACAACTACCTATGTGCTTTTGGAATGCTCAGTCTTAGGTGACTGACAGCAAAGGATTGCTGTGAATTTAAGACCATCTTGAGTGACCTCCAGATATTACACTGCTACACAGAAAATCAAGCTATGACAAAAAAGTGATTACAGAAAAAACAGTATTTCAGAATGAGCATTTGTAGAGAGGTTATTCATTTGTCACTGAAAATTAAAATCACATTACCAAGAAGACAGATGGAGTTATGATATTCCTTGTTTAAGATATGTGATAATATTCTTAAGATATGTGTGTATTCTTATAGGTAAAATATAGAGCTTAAGGCTAGAATGTAACAAAGGAATATTTTAAAAGAAGCCTAAAGGGGATTTGACCTTCCTTCCTCCCTTCCTCCTTCCCTCCCTCATCCCCCTCTCTTTTTCTCTTTCTTTCTCTTTCTCTTTCTCTCTCTCTCTCTTGCTCTCTCTCTCCCTCCCTCCCCTTTCCTTCCCCTCCCCCCCTTTCTTTCTTTCTCTCTATGACAAATGCTGCTACTTTTCTTGGGCCCCCTCACAGAGTTTCTTCCTCCATGCCCTTTCTCCTTCTCTTCTGAGATAGTAGAACCCCCCCTGAGCATCCCTTCACCTTGACACATCAAGTCTCTGCCAGAAGAGTCATATCCTCTCCCACTGAGGCCAGACAAGACAGGCCTGTTGGAGAAGTGATACCAAGGTCAATTTTACCAATAGTCTCTGCTCCAGTTGTCTGAGAACCACATGTCTACTGAGAAGCATGTCTGGTACATAGTGCCACAGGCCTTGTTCCAGTTCTTTTATGTTTCTTGGTTGATGATTCACACTCTGAGAGCTCTCAGCAGTCTAGGTTAGTTAACTCTGTTGGTCTGCTTGTGAGTGTTCCAACCCCTTCAGGGCCTTCAATATTTCTCCCAACTCTCCCACTGGAGTCCCCTACTTCACTCTAATGTTTGCCTCTGGGTATAAGCATCTGATCCAGTCAGTGGCTGGGTAGAGCCTATCAGGAGACAGTTGTTTCTGTCTACAAGCAAAGCAAAGAAACACTAATAGTGAATTGGCGCTTCCCCATGGGATGAGTTTCAAGTTGGACCAGTTATTCATTGGTCATTTCTTCAGCCTCTGCTCCATTTTTGTCCCCACATTTCTTTTAGACAGGACAAATTTTGGGTCCAAAGTTTTGTGGGTAAGTTATTGTCCTTATAGCTCCACTGAGAGACCTGCCTAGCTACAGGAAGTGGTCTCTTCAGGTTCTATATCTCCACTGTTATGCATCTTGGCGAAGGTCACCCACATTGATTCCTGGGAACCTCCCTGATCTCAGATATCTGGGACTTCCTAGAGATTTTCCCTCAACACCACATCTGCAGTGCAGATTTCCATTCATTATCCTGGCCCTCTGTACTTCTCACCTGTCTCCCCATACCTGATCCTAACCCCCCATTTTCCTCCCTCTCCCTTCTCTGAGCCATGTCCCTCTATCTCACTGCCTCCTGTGACTATTTTGTTCACCCTTCTAAGTTTGATTCATGTATCCTTGCTTTGGCCTTCCTTTTTGTTTAATTTCTTTGGGTCTGCAGAATGTAGCATGGATAGCTTGTACTTTTATCTACTATTTACTTATCTATGAATACATACCATGCATGTCCTTTTGGGACCAGGTTACCTCATGCAGTATAATATTTTCCAATTCCATTGCCAGCAAAAGTCATGATATCCTTGTTTTTAATAAGTGAATAGAATTTCATTGTGTAAATGAGCAACATTTTCTCTGTCTATTCTATGTTTGAGGGACATATGGGTTGTTTCCAGTTTCTGGCTATTACAATTAAAGCTAAAAAGGCACATATTGAGTTTGGGAAACAGAGCAGTGGTTTTTCCTTATACTTCACACAATAGGCCTGGTGGAATATGAAACTATTGTGCTTGATTCTTTGGTGATATTGGAAGTGGGGTTGAAAGAAGCCTAAAAAGGTAGAAAAAGGTCACAGTATGGTTACTGTCTTTGAAACAAAGTAGATGTAATTATTTATTAGAAAATATAAGCATAATGAGACTAGAAAATATAGACACCAAGAGATTGTTTTTACCATAATACTCTAGTGGGGGTAAATGTATGTATATTCATGTGTGAAGGTATGGCAAAGTAGATGGCTCCAGACTCAATGAGACATCAAGGAACTCATGATATCACCTATCAATGCCATGATACTGCATCCAGTCTTTAATCCAAGACCACTCTCAAGATATTAGATTATTTGGATACTAAGTTTAAATTCCTTTTGGTCAAATACTCTTTACTTATCAAGTACTTTGTCAAAAATATCTACCAATTCAGAAATGCACTAACATATTGCATATGAGAAATTTATGTATTCAATATTTACTTTGAAATTATATATTTACATATATGTATACACACAGACACACGCACACAGACACACACACACATATATATATTTTTCCTCATCACAGAAGAACAGAAGAGCACAATGTAGAGAATAAAATTCAATAGGTGTGGAAAATATATTGCTCTCAATGTTTAAAAGGATATATAATTTAATAAAAGAGAATCATCCTTTAATTCATCAATTCTAAAGATGTTACAAATTAGAATACTGAGTTGATTTTTAGCTACAAACCATCTGCCTATGATTTTGTATGTCATTTCTCAATAAAAACCCATTTACTTCATTCCACAAATATTTACTAATAACTGTACACTGGTTTCATATAAAATTGAAAACAAAACAAAAAAAATCCCAAGATATGAAGATATTCTAAGTTCTCAAGAAAAGTCTAAGAGGGAAATATTTTTCTGAGCCACCATTTTCATGTCTAAATAGCAATGTAAGAATGAAAGGAAGGATAAATAGATATTTATGTAGAATATAGAACTGAAATCTGAAAGACAGAATGCAATGCTAGAACAATTTTATGATACATTTTTATTATTTCCACATGCTGTTTTAAGTATAGTTTCATAATTCCTTGACATAGAATGTGAAACATATTCCTCAAATAAAACTATAATACATTCTATTATCCTTAAATTTTCTGATTGGATTATAAATCTTGTAGCCATAAAATTTCTAGAAGACTGTATTTTACCTATGGCTTGTGTGATTCAACAAAGCAAATTGTGGGCGCTTGATTGACAGTGCTCCCATAAACTCATATATTTGAATGTTTGGTCTCTAGTTGATGTACTGGTTGGGAAGTATTGGGGGTGTGGCATTATTTGAGGAGGTATATCATTGGATATTAGATTTGATGTTTCAAAATCCCAAGCCATTCTCAGTTTACTCTCTCTGCCTCATGCCTCTGAATCACAACATAAGTTCTCAGTTATACTGCTGCAGTACCATGTCTACCTGCCAGCTGCTATGTTTACCATCAAAAGGTTCATGGACTCTGAACTTCTAGAGCCACTAACCCCAATGAACGAACATATTTTTTCTAAATTGCCTCAGTCATAGTGTCTCATCTCAGCAATAGGAACGTAACTAAGACACAAGCTATTATGGGGGAAAAGACTTATGTGCCACAAAACTGCCACCAGCATAAGCCACTAGCTAGTCAAACAGAGTTCATAGAGCCGATCCCTACCAGTAATCATGTGAACTTAGAGGCAGGCAGGCCTTGCTCAGCCTTTGAGGTGAGTCTCTATTTGGAAAACCTTGTAATTGCAGCATTAAAGTTAGATAATACTGGCTCTAGCTGGGCATGGTGGCACACGCCTTTAATCACAACACTCGGGAGGCAGAGGCAGGCAGATTTCTGAGTTCAAGGCCAGCCTGGTTACAAAGTTAGTTCCAGGACAGCCAGGGCTATACAGAGAAACCTTGTCTCGTAAAAAACCAAAACCAAAACCAAAAAATAAAAGGCTGGCCCTAACTTTCCACTGAGAAACTACAGTAAGGCCATTGTGTGCTGATTTATACTAGAGTTTGGGGGGTACATTTTAATAAAGAATAATATAATTCTAATTCAAACCCAGCTGTGAAATACCTGGAAGAAAATCTAATAGTAGAAGTGTGACTCTTACATTTATTTTCACTGCTGATGAAATTTCACTATCTACAAACTGTCAAACAGTCAGAAAGACTGATGGATGGGGGAAACAGAGACTGCAGAAAGTTTCATCTAGAGAAACAACCAAAGGATGGCCTAGTAGGATACTATATGTCAATACAGTAATCTGAGTTTCTATCAAGCCAATAAAAAGTACTGCAAATTTTTTAGTAGTGTTTTGGTCTATATTAATTTTTAAAAGATCATCCTGATAGCTACAGAAATGTATTAGAGGAGATCAAAAGATGTAAATATGTTTTGAGAGGCTATTAGATTAAAGAAGAGAATTACATGTAACATGGATTTGATATTAGTGGAGATTTTAGAAATATCATCATAAGATGCAAAGGAGATTCATAACCATCATGTGGATCAAACATAATATGTATTGACTGAGAACAAGTACATAAGATAAGAAAATGCAGAATGTTTTTATACAATGGCAATGTATGACATGAAATTTTTCTCAAATAACCTGTTAGTATATTGTTTAATTTTTTGTATTAGTATCATAAATATATTAAAAAGAGAAGTAGAAATTACTGTTGATTTCAAAATACAAAATGCAGCAAGTATATTTTTCTTCATCAACACCATCATCATCAACATCAATATTTGAGCCACAAAAGTAGCAGTTTTTAGTGAATATGTGGTTACAGAATTAAGTTGAAAACTACATGCAACAGTAGTTTTTCTAAAAAGTTCACATGGAAGAAAGGCAATTTTTCTATTTCTCAGTAGCTTGAGATTAAAAAAGAAAATCAAAGCATAATTTTGTAAACTTCATTTCATCAAAATATTACTTGACTAAATGATTTTGTTTTATTTGCCTCATGAGTGACCTGGTTTAATGTACTTAGAACAATTATGCAGGTGCCTCAATGTACCAGGGGCCTGGTATCCTAGGTAACTGCAGGAATATGAAAGCTCATATCCCTCCTAGAAAACTAGCTGGTTCAATGTCCAATTTATGCTTAAGGTTAAACAGTAAAGAAGCAATCTCTATTTTACGAAAACAAAATCCCCTCTTGATCCTTTAGTTTCTTTAAATGTCATTGATGGATTAGCTTTAGGAAAGTAATTGCTAAGGCTGACCATTATTTTATATTTAGACTGTGAGGATTAAAGTGAGATCAAGTAGGTGCGGGAGGAAAATGGTCACAATTAGGCAGCGATGCTTACATTCATTTTAATTAACTCTGCTTTAGACTTTCTATCCTTGAGAGCTTTTCAAATAAGTTTCCTGACTGAGCCTCTTATTTAGCGACTGAGTACATCCGTCTCTATTTTCCTCCCACTTTGATCTCTTTTCTCTTTCAGACATTTCACTGTCGCTCTTTACTAAAAGAAATGTTGAGCATATGTTTCTTTTAAAGATTAATTTCTGAGATTGAGTGCAATGCAGTCATGATTAAAATGAGAGAAGGTATCTGATTTAAAAATGATATTCAAAATCTTTGACAGATATCTTTTTAAAAATAAGCATATAATGGTGTATTATATAAAGGTATAAATCATTCTTGAGAATTTTACACAGCCATAAAAAATTTATGCTCCCATTATAATGTATTCATATAACATTTTACATTTTACTGTAATCCTGGAAAGAAAAGTAGAAAGCTGTTTGGTTACATCACAGAAAATATCAAATGTTCTTAATGTTTAAAGGTATGTTAAAAAAAATAAAAAAAAAAAAAAACTAGAGAGAACCTGACAGCTTCTGGAACAGGCAGAAGCACAGAGGCGCTGAGGCAGCACCCTTTGTGGGCCGGGGACAGCCGGCCACCTTCCGGACCGGAGGACAGGTGCCCACCTGGCTGGGGAGGCGACCTAAGCCACAGCAGCAGCGGTCGCCATCTTGGTCCGGGACCCGCCGAACTTAGGAAATTAGTCTGAACAGGTGAGAGGGTGCGCCAGAGAACCTGACAGCTTCTGGAACAGGCAGAAGCACAGAGGCGCTGAGGCAGCACCCTTTGTGGGCCGGGGACAGCCAGCCACCGTCCGGACCGGAGGACAGGTGCCTGCCCGGCTGGGGAGGCGGCCTAAGCCACAGCAGCAGCGGTCGCCATCTTGGTCCGAGACCCGCCGAACTTAGGAAATTAGTCTGAACAGGTGAGAGGGTGCGCCAGAGAACCTGACAGCTTCTGGAACAGGCAGAAGCACAGAGGCGCTGAGGCAGCACCCTGTGTGGGCCGGGGACAGCCGGCCACCTTCCGGACCGGAGGACAGGTGCCCACCCGGCTGGGGAGGCGGCCTAAGCCACAGCAGCAGCGGTCGCCATCTTGGTCCCGGGACTCCAAGGAACTTAGGAATTTAGTCTGCTTAGGTGAGAGTCTGTACCACCTGGGAACTGCCAAAGCAACACAGTGTCTGAGAAAGGTCCTGTTTTGGGCCTTCTTCTTCGGCCAGGAGGAGGCCCAAATACAAGATATCTGCGCACCTTCCCTGTAAGAGAGCTTGCCAGCAGAGAGTGCTCTGAGCACTGAAACTCAGAGGAGAGAATCTGTCTCCCAGGTCTGCTGATAGACGGTAACAGAATCACCAGAAGAACAATCTCTAAACAGAGTCAACTATAACTACTAACTCCAGAGATTACCAGATGGCGAAAGGTAAACGGAGGAATCTTACTAACAGGAACCAAGACCACTCACCATCACCAGAACCCAGCACACCCACTTCGCCCAGTCCAGGGAACCCCAACACACCTGAGAACCTAGACCTAGATTTAAAAGCATATCTCATGATGATGGTAGAGGACATCAAGAAGGACTTTAATAAATCACTTAAAGAAATACAGGAGAACACTGCTAAAGAGTTACAAGTCCTTAAAGAAAAACAGGAAAACACAATCAAACAGGTAGAAGTCCTTACAGAAAAAGAGGAAAAAACATACAAACAGGTGATGGAAATGAACAAAACCATACTAGACCTAAAAAGGGAAGTAGACACAATAAAGAAAACTCAAAGCGAGGCAACACTAGAGATAGAAACCCTAGGAAAGAAATCTGGAACCATAGATTTGAGCATCAGCAACAGAATACAAGAGATGGAAGAGAGAATCTCAGGTGCAGAAGATTCCATAGAGAACATCGGCACAACAATCAAAGAAAATGGAAAATGCAAAAAGATCCTAACTCAAAATATCCAGGAAATCCAGGACACAATAAGAAGACCAAACGTACGGATAATAGGAGTGGATGAGAATGAAGATTTTCAACTCAAAGGTCCAGCAAACATCTTCAACAAAATTATTGAAGAAAACTTCCCAAATCTAAAGAATGAGATGCATATGAACATACAAGAAGCCTACAGAACTCCAAATAGACTGGACCAGAAAAGAAATTCCTCCCGACACATAATAATCAGAACATCAAACGCACTAAATAAAGATAGAATACTAAAAGCAGTAAGGGAAAAAGGTCAAGTAACATATAAAGGCAAGCCTATCAGAATTACACCAGATTTTTCACCAGAGACTATGAAAGCCAGAAGAGCCTGGACAGATGTTATACAGACACTAAGAGAACACAAACTGCAGCCCAGGCTACTATACCCAGCCAAACTCTCAATTATCATAGAGGGAGAAACCAAAGTATTCCACGACAAAACCAAATTCACGCATTATCTCTCCACGAATCCAGCCCTTCAAAGGATAATAACAGAAAAAAACCAATACAAGAACGGGAACAACGCCCTAGAAAAAACAAGAAGGTAATCCCTCAACAAACCTAAAAGAAGACAGCCACAAGAACAGAATGCCACCTTTAACAACTAAAATAACAGGAAGCAACAATTACTTTTCCTTAATATCTCTTAACATCAATGGTCTCAACTCGCCAATAAAAAGACATAGACTAACAAACTGGCTACACAAACAAGACCCAACATTTTGCTGCTTACAGGAAACTCATCTCAGAGAAAAAGATAGACACTACCTCAGAATGAAAGGCTGGAAAACAATTTTCCAAGCAAATGGTATGAAGAAACAAGCAGGAGTAGCCATCCTAATATCTGATAAGATTGACTTCCAACCCAAAGTCATCAAAAAAGACAAGGAGGGACACTTCATTCTCATCAAAGGTAAAATCCTCCAAGAGGAACTCTCAATTCTGAATATCTATGCTCCAAATACAAGAGCAGCCACATTCACTAAAGAAACTTTAGTAAAGCTCAAAGCACACATTGCGCCTCACACAATAATAGTGGGAGACTTCAACACACCACTTTCACCAATGGACAGATCATGGAAACAGAAACTAAACAGGGACACACTGAAACTAACAGAAGTGATGAAACAAATGGATCTGACAGATATCTACAGAACATTTTATCCTAAAACAAAAGGATATACCTTCTTCTCAGCACCTCATGGTACCTTCTCCAAAATTGACCACATAATAGGTCACAAATCAGGCCTCAACAGATTCAAAAATATTGAAATTGTCCCATGTATCCTATCAGATCACCATGCACTAAGGCTGATCTTCAATAACAAAATAAATAACAGAAAGCCAACATTCACATGGAAACTGAACAACACTCTTCTCAATGATACCTTGGTCAAGGAAGGAATAAAGAAAGAAATTAAAGACTTTTTAGAGTTTAATGAAAATGAAGCCACAACATACCCAAACCTTTGGGACACAATGAAAGCATTTCTAAGAGGGAAACTCATAGCTCTGAGTGCCTCCATGAAGAAACGGGAGAGAGCACATACTAGCAGCTTGACAACACATCTAAAAGCTCTAGAAAAAAAGGAAGCAAATTCACCCAAGAGGAGTAGACGGCAGGAAATAATCAAACTCAGGGGTGAAATCAACCAAGTGGAAACAAGAAGAACTATTCAAAGAATTAACCAAACGAGGAGTTGGTTCTTTGAGAAAATCAACAAGATAGATAAACCCTTAGCTACACTCACTAAAGGGCACAGGGACAAAATCCTAATTAACAAAATCAGAAATGAAAAGGGAGACATAACAACAGATCCTGAAGAAATCCAAAACACCATCAGATCCTTCTACAAAAGGCTATACTCAACAAAACTGGAAAACCTGGACGAAATGGACAAATTTCTGGACAGATACCAGGTACCAAAGTTGAATCAGGATCAAGTTGACCTTCTAAACAGTCCCATATCCCCTAAAGAAATAGAAGCAGTTATTAATAGTCTCCCAGCCAAAAAAAGCCCAGGACCAGACGGGTTTAGTGCAGAGTTCTATCAGACCTTCAAAGAAGATCTAACTCCAGTTCTGCACAAACTTTTTCACAAGATAGAAGTAGAAGGTATTCTACCCAACTCATTTTATGAAGCCACTATTACTCTGATACCTAAACCACAGAAAGATCCAACAAAGATAGAGAACTTCAGACCAATTTCTCTTATGAACATCGATGCAAAAATCCTTAATAAAATTCTCGCTAACCGAATCCAAGAACACATTAAAGCAATCATCCATCCTGACCAAGTAGGTTTTATTCCAGGGATGCAGGGATGGTTTAATATACGAAAATCCATCAATGTAATCCATTATATAAACAAACTCAAAGACAAAAACCACATGATCATCTCGTTAGATGCAGAAAAAGCATTTGACAAGATCCAACACCCATTCATGATAAAAGTTCTGGAAAGATCAGGAATTCAAGGCCAATACCTAAACATGATAAAAGCAATCTACAGCAAACCAGTAGCCAACATCAAAGTAAATGGAGAGAAGCTGGAAGCAATCCCACTAAAATCAGGGACTAGACAAGGCTGCCCACTTTCTCCCTACCTTTTCAACATAGTACTTGAAGTATTAGCCAGAGCAATTCGACAACAAAAGGAGATCAAGGGGATACAAATTGGAAAAGAGGAAGTCAAAATATCACTTTTTGCAGATGATATGATAGTATATATAAGTGACCCTAAAAATTCCAACAGAGAACTCCTAAACCTGATAAACAGCTTCGGTGAAGTAGCTGGATATAAAATTAAATTAAACAAGTCAATGGCCTTTCTCTACACAAAGAATAAACAGGCTGAGAAAGAAATTAGGGAAACAACACCCTTCTCAATAGCCACAAATAATATAAAATATCTCGGCGTGACTCTAACGAAGGAAGTGAAAGATCTGTATGATAAAAACTTCAAGTCCCTGAAGAAAGAAATTAAAGAAGATCTCAGAAGATGGAAAGATCTCCCATGCTCATGGATTGGCAGGACCAACATTGTAAAAATGGCTATCTTGCCAAAAGCAATCTACAGATTCAATGCAATCCCCATTAAAATTCCAACTCAATTCTTCAACGAATTAGAAGGAGCAATTTGCAAATTCATCTGGAATAACAAAAAACCTAGGATAGCAAAAACTCTTCTCAAGGATAAAAGAACCTCTGGTGGAATCACCATGCCTGACCTAAAGCTTTACTACAGAGCAATTGTGATAAAAACTGCATGGTGCTGGTATAGAGACAGACAAGTGGACCAATGGAATAGAATTGAAGACCCAGAAATGAACCCACACACCTATGGTCACTTGATCTTCGACAAGGGAGCCAAAACCATCCAGTGGAAGAAAGACAGCATTTTCAACAATTGGTGCTGGCACAACTGGTTGTTATCATGTAGAAGAATGCGAATCGATCCATACTTATCTCCTTGTACTAAGGTCAAATCTAAGTGGATCAAGGAACTTCACATAAAACCAGAGACACTGAAACTTATAGAGGAGAAAGTGGGGAAAAGCCTTGAAGATATGGGCACAGGGGAAAAATTCCTGAACAGAACAGCAATGGCTTGTGCTGTAAGATCGAGAATTGACAAATGGGACCTAATGAAACTCCAAAGTTTCTGCAAGGCAAAAGACACTGTCTATAAGACAAAAAGACCACCAACAGACTGGGAAAGGATCTTTACCTATCCTAAATCAGATAGGGGACTAATATCCAACATATATAAAGAACTCAAGAAGGTGGACCTCAGAAAATCAAATAACCCCCTTAAAAAATGGGGCTCAGAACTGAACAAAGAATTCTCACCTGAGGAATACCGAATGGCAGAGAAGCACCTGAAAAAATGTTCAACATCCTTAATCATCAGGGAAATGCAAATCAAAACAACCCTGAGATTCCACCTCACACCAGTGAGAATGGCTAAGATCAAAAATTCAGGTGACAGCAGATGCTGGCGAGGATGTGGAGAAAGAGGAACACTCCTCCATTGTTGGTGGGATTGCAGGCTTGTACAACCACTCTGGAAATCAGTCTGGCGGTTCCTCAGAAAATTGGACATAGTACTACCGGAGGATCCAGCAATACCTCTCCTGGGCATATATCCAGAAGAAGCCCCAACTGGTAAGAAGGACACATGCTCCACTATGTTCATAGCAGCCTTATTTATAATAGCCAGAAACTGGAAAGAACCCAGATGCCCCTCAATAGAGGAATGGATACAGAAAATGTGGTACATCTACACAATGGAGTACTACTCAGCTATTAAAAAGAATGAATTTATGAAATTCCTAGCCAAATGGATGGACCTGGAGAGCATCATCCTGAGTGAGGTAACACAATCACAAAGGAACTCACACAATATGTACTCACTGATAAGTGGATATTAGCCCAAAACCTAGGATACCCACGATATAAGATACAATTTCCTAAACACATGAAACTCAAGAAAAATGAAGACTGAAGTGTGGACACTATGCCCCTCATTAGAAGTGGGAACAAAACACCCATGGAAGGAGTTACAGAAACAAAGTTTGGAGCTGAGATGAAAGGATGGACCATGTAGAGACTGCCATATCCAGGGATCCACCCCATAATCAGCATCCAAACGCTGACACCATTGCATATACTAGCAAGATTTTATCGAAAGGACCCAGATGTAGCTGTCTCTTGTGAGACTATGCCGGGGCCTAGCAAACACAGAAGTGGATGCTCACAGTCAGCTAATGGATGGATCACAGGGCTCCCAATGGAGGAGCTAGAGAAAGTACCCAAGGAGCTAAAGGGATCTTCAACCCTATAGGTGGAACAACATTATGAACTAACCAGTACCCCTGAGCTCTTGACTCTAGCTGCATATGTATCAAAAGATGGCCTAGTCGGCCATCACTGGAAAGAGAGGCCCATTGGACACGCAGACTTTGTGTGCCCCGGTACAGGGGAACGCCAGGGCCAAAGGGGGGGAGTGGGTGGGTAGGGGAGTGGGGGTGGGTGGGTAAGGGGGACTTTTGGTATAGCATTGGAAATGTAAATGAGCTAAATACCTAATAAAAAATGGAAAAAAAAAAAAAAAAAAACTAAGTTAGCCCTAGTGTGCTATTTCTAAGTAAATTAGAACATGATGATATGCAACTTTCAACATTTGTAATGAGTGGAACCACCTTTCAATCATGAGTAACTCTTTAAGACAATGTATTGCTGAGGCACAACTGGTCTCATAGAATGAAAACCTTAATGCATCATTATACAGATGAATGATTGTTGTATATTACTCTGTTTGCCAAAACCTACTGAAAAATAATTTCCTTTAATAATGAGTGACAAATCCATGTGTAGAAATATTTAGAACACATTTTGATATTGTGTCAGTTTAAGCAGGTTCCCTCCAATGGCGTAGGCTGTAATTCCCACTCTGAAATGTTTTTAAACTGAACACGTTTATACCACTTTTGCACCAAAAGTTATCTTTTCTGGATAGTCATGACCTTTCTCCTCTAGAAGCCTGAATAACAGCCTGCAGTATTAGGAAACCTAGAGAGGAAGGAGGGAGCCTCAATTATAGCTTGATTTTGATGGGTGTGATGATCAATCAGTGTGGTGTCTTAGCCAGCTAAACTTTTCCTATCTACTTCTTGTGGGAAGCCAGGAGTATGGCAATGGCTTGTATTGCTCAGAGTATATGATCCCCCAAGCCCTATTAGTCAACAACCATAAGGGAGGACATGAGTTCTTTATTAAATACCCTATGGTTATGAGAGGAATATTTTATACACATAGAGGGCAAATCCAGTTAAACTACCCACCTGAAAATCTCTCTCTCTCTCTCTCTTTCTCTTTCTCCATCTCTTGCTTCCCCCCTCTCTCTCAAACATAAGTATCTGTCTAATATATTGTATACACGCACATGTATTTATATACGCTTACCCATTATCTTTTCAAATATCTTTATTCTTAATTAGACCAACCTTCACCTCCACTTCTTCCTTACCATCCCACCACCTACACAAATTAACCCCCACCAAACAATAATCATTCTCCTTTTATTGTTCTGAGAAGACAGAGGATTCTGGAAGGCAATGAGGACAGCTGCAAAAGAGTGTCTTTTAAACATTGCAGAGTGTCACCCTCATAGATCCATGTCCGCTGAGACTGCTTGCACAAGACCGACACAAAATCAAGATAAGATAATCAATATTCTAGTATAGACTGAACAATGGCCCATGAGGCCTGCATCCAATCTAAAGGCTACAGACATATGATGGCTACCCTGAGAGGAAGAATTAGTTTAATTTAAAATTTTAAATTAAAACGTTAAAATGTGCCTCTGGTGGTATGTTAGTTTTTAAGCTTTATGGTAGAGACCTTGTGTAGCATGACCAAGTATTTGGTTCTAAATGCAGTACCAGAAAACAAACTAAAACAAAAACTTGCAAAGAAAAGAAAAAACCAAGAATAACAGTTTCTTTTTAAGAATTATGAATTCATTGAGACTTCTTCCTCAAATTGCCTGAATGTTGGCCAATGGAACATGTTTTAAGAAGCATTTTTCAGTCTCCTAGAACTAAGGACATGTATCTTTTCTCTAACTCTAAATAAGAAACTTTTTTTATGTTTTAAATATTCTTAAATTACAGAAATCCTTGTTTATTACATTATCAGAGACATCATGGGAAATGTTATGTTAAGAATAAGATTATCTTATCTTTATTAAGCATTAAAGAGTTGTGGAAGAGAAAACATAATAAAATATTTTGTTTGAATATATATATTGTGTGTGTGTATAAAACAAGAATTAAGGGAAAAGAGGGCATGATTTGAAAAAAACTATAAGGAGATATGTATAGGAGAGTTTTTAGGAAGGAAAGATAATAATGGTGTAATTGTATTGTGCCATACCCACTCCAGTAGTGACTCGCATGACAGGCCCAAAAGCTTGGACACAGTCCCGAGGCGAAAAGCTCATAGAAACTTAGTCTCCTGGAACCATGGCATCCTGTAAAACGAATGCTCCAAATCTGTTCTTGCTTTAGTCAGTGAACGGATCTGTGTGCTTTCCTTCAATATTGTTTTATTATAAGTGCCTCTAAGGATTGATGTTTATAAATAGCTTAGATTAGCCTCCACCAGTGTTTCAATGTCCTAGGCAGTCCTTGAGCCGTCCCTGGGCTTGGAATTCAGTAAGAATGGTACCTATTCAGTAACATTCAGAATTGCCTCTAGTATTGTAAGAGAGATAGTGAAAGAAATCAGGCATTACTATCTACTACATAGAGTTAGAGATCTCAGGGCAAGCTTAGCAAAGTTTAGAATTCTTATTATAGTTATGTATAGCAGACTACATCATTTATTAGTAGAAAACCCACACATAATCACTTAGAATAAAAGCCAAGTCACCCCCATATACAGGAATTTACAATGGTTTAGAATGTAGGTCAGGCTGTGGTTTAAGGAGGAACTAGAATATTGCATTATTCATGAGAAGGTTAACAAGAATGGAACGCCCTAATTAGAACTATGGCATGGGCATGAAAGCCCTTGCCCCAGGAGTATAAAGACCTCACACCTGGCTTCTAAGGATATAGCTGACCTTAGATAGAGCTGATTTTGTCTCAGTTATTTTATTTCCCAGTTTCTGCCAGTCTTTGTGTTTACATTCCTCTGTTTTGTGTAAGAGTCATTAAGCGTCCGGTAACCTCATTGCACCTTGGCTGATGTGTCATCTAACTTCCCTATTTTCTTCTGTATTATGAGGTTGTTGCTCGATTGGAAAAATTACATTCAAGTGCAACATAATCCCTTATGTCCATTCTGTTCGTCACTTTTCGCCAAATCCTACCCACCTGTACTGGGACCCAGATTTCTCCCACGGATTGTGGGGGGAGGAGGCGACTGAGGCTGATCCGCAGCAATATTATACCCTCAGAATATAAAGAAATTACATAAAGATATTATCTTTGTTATAAAAAACAAGGAAAATTACTATGTGACATAACTTTCACATAAATTATTTCTGATTCACAAATATTAGGATAATAATGATTTGGAAAAAAACTGAAGCATTAAAAAGATTTCATATACAGGAAAATAAATAAAGATACAAAAATAAATGTCTATTTCCTCTACCTCTCAGATGACAAATATGTCAAGTCAGGAAATTTTAAACTATGACAGACCAGGTTTTTGTTTTTAAAGTTTTCTATTTCAAGGACTATGCAAAGTAACATATTTTAATGCAAACAAAAATGTTTCTGTTTTCACCAAAATCAACATTCATTTAGAAGTGATAGATACGTAAGCAAACATTTAATGTGCTTTGGATTTGCTTCACTTTAAAGAAAATCATTCAATAATTAATGTTTTTGGTTGTTAAATTCTTCTGATTATTTCCTGTCATTTAGTTGTTACAATAACGCAACACAGTTATCCTTTTCTTGCTTTATGTACCTATTTAGGGTCAAGTTACCTATAGTAAAAGAAACATGTAAGAGAAAGACATATAACGTGCACTATTATGTGGATTGTAATGTTAGCAAGTTCAACTTTATCCTCTCAACCTATGTATTTGGTCTTCACAATAGAAGAGGAGGTTATCATCTCAGAGAGAGTTAATACTTCCTATTTTTTCGAATTCGATATTTTCCTAATTTACATTTCAAATGTTATCCCTTTCCTATTCTCCCCTCCAAAAATTTCCTATTCCCACCCCCTCCCCTGCTCCCCAACTCAATCACTCCCACTTCCTGGAGCTTACATTCCCCTATACTGGGGTATAGAACCTTCATGGGATCAAAGGCCTCTCATCCCATCGATGACCAACTAGGCCCTCCTCTACTACAGTTGCAGCTAGAGTCATGAGTCCTACCATGTGTTTTCTTTGATTGGTGGTTTAGTCCCAGGGAGCTCTGGGGGTTACTTGTTAATTCATATTGTTGTTCCTCCTAGGGGGCTGCAAACACCTTGAGCTCCTTGAGTAATTTCTGTAGCTGCTTCACTGGGTATCTTGTGCTCCCTCCAATGGATGACTGTGAACATCCTCTCATGTATTTCCCAGGCACTGGCAGAGCCTCTCAGGAGACAGCTCCTGTCAGTAAAAGCTTGCTGGCATCTGCAACAGTGTCTGGGTTTGGTGGTTGTTTATGGGATGGATCCCCAGGTGGAGCAGTATCTGGGTGGCCATTCTTTCAGTCTCTGCTCTAGACATTGTCTCTGTAACTCCTTCCATGGGTATTTTGTTCCCACATCTAAGGAGGATGGAAGTATCCTCACTTTTGTCTTCCTTCCTCTTGAGTTTCACGTGTTTTACAAATTGTATCTTGGGTATACTTAGCTTCTGGGCTAATATTGACTTATCAGTGAGTGCATACCAGGTGTGTTATTTTGTGATTGAGTTACCTCACTCAGGATTATATCATCTAGTTGCATCCATTTACCTAAGAATTTCATGAAGTCATTGTTTTTAATAGCTGTGTAGTATTCCACTTCATAAATGTACCACATTGCCAGGGACTCCAGTGGAGTCAGCTTGACAGATGAAAGTCTGAAAGCTTTCTCATGAGGAAAAAGTTTCAAGGAAACTTACTCCCGGATCTTTGGCTATTTCCCTAACCCATAAAATTAATTTTCCAAATCCACTTTAGTCTAGTGTATGGATCCACGTGCACTCTATATAGCTTTACCTTATAGTAAATGCCTTTTAAGATTGTATTCTAACATAGCTAAAGCCTTTTCCCAGTGTTCTTAGACTCCAGATAGCAGGAAGGAGCTTAACCCCATTCAGTAAACAATTAAGCACTTGCCATTTTACTCAGCTGTTTACAGATAAAGACTAAAATTCTCACTGAGATAGAAATTCTTATTACAGACTACATTCCATGCCAAGAGCAAATTAGTATACTATACTGAAAATAGACAGTCTTCAGATATTGATAAGAATTAACGAGGCCTAGAGAATTTTGGGGTCAGTGACACTACATTATTCTTGAGGCATGTCAAGAGTTAACTACCTGGGGCTATTAACAATTAGTGTAAAACTCTTGCCTGGCAAAAAGTGCTAATCTCTAATGTAAACATTTATCTGGTCCCTACAAATTCCCTTTGTAGTCACTCCCCTTGCATCTGTGCTAATCTCTAGTGTTATACATTTATCTGGTTCCTTTTGAAGTCACTCCTTTTGCACCTGGAAAAATTCAATGTGCCTTGTTCTACAATTTATTCTGTATTATATAAGTCTGATGCTCGACTGGAAAATTACATTCAGATTCAACACCTTTCTTGTGTGTTTAACTGATTGTCATTTTCATCCTAATCTCTTGCCCATCTACTCTAGAGACTCTTTCCTACGCAGGCACAGGGGACCAGAGGGCCTGCGGCACCACATTTTCTGTATCCATCCCTCTGTAGAGGGATATCTGGGTTCTTTCCAGCTTCTGGCTATTAAAAATAAGGCTGCTATGAACATAGTGGAGCATGTGTCCTTATTACAAGTTGGAACATCTTTTGGGTATATACACAGGAATTTTATTGCTGGATCTTCCAGTAGTACTATGTCCAATTTTCTGAGGAGCCTCCGAACTGATTTCCAGAGTCATTGTACCAGCTTGCAATCCCACCAGCAATGGAGGAGTATTCCTCTTTACATCCTCACCATCTACTCTCACCTGAGTTTTTTAGCCATTCTGACTGGTGTGAGGTGGAATTTCAGTGTTGTTTAGATTTGCATTCCCCTTATGATTAAGGATGTTGAACATTTTTTTCAGGTGCTTCTCAGCCATTCAATATTCCTCAGTTGAGAATTCTTTGTTTAGTTCTATACCCCATTTTTTAATAGGT
Source organism: Mus musculus (assembly GCF_000001635.26). NCBI lineage: Eukaryota > Metazoa > Chordata > Mammalia > Rodentia > Muridae > Mus > Mus musculus. Next base: position 49,102,932 of record NC_000081.6, on the reverse strand, counting down.
TTATTTGGTTTTCTGTAGTCCAACTTTTTGAGTTCTTTATATATATTCAATATTAGCCCCCCTATCCGATTTTAGATTGGTAAAGATTTTTTCTCAATCTGTTGGTAAACTTTTTGTCTTATTGACAGTGTCCTTTGCCTTACAGAAGCTTTGCAATTTTATGAGGTCCCATTTGTCGATTCTTGATCTTACAGCACTTGGTGTTCTGTTTAGGAATTATTCCCCTGTACCCACCATATCTTCAAGGCTCTTTCCCCATATCTTTTTAAGTTTCAATATCTCTGGTTTTATCTAGAGTTCCTTAATCCACTTAACTTGAGCTTTGTACAAAGAGATAAGAATGGATCAATTTGCATTCTTCCACATGCTAACCACCAGTTGAGCCAGCATCATTTGTTGCAAATCCTGTCATTTTTTCCATTGGATGGTTTTAGCTCCTTTGTCAAAGATCAAGTGACCATAGGTGTGTGGGATTGTTTCTGGGTCTATAATTCTATTATATTGATGTATCTGTCTGTAGCTGTATCAATACCATGAAAGTTTTATCATAATTGCTCTGTAGTACAACTTGAGGTCAGGGATGGTAATTCTACCATAGGTTCTTTTAATGTTGAGAATATGTTTTGCTATTTTGTTTTTGTTTTTGTTATTCCAGATGAATTTGTAAATTGATCCTGATTTAACTTCAGCATCTGGTATCAGTCTAGAAAATTGTCCATTTCATCCAGGTTTTCCAGTTTTGTTGAGTATAGCCTTTTATAGTAGGATCTGATGATGCTTTGGATTTCCTCAGATTCTGTTGTTATGTCTCCCTTTTCATTTCTAATTTTGTTAATTCTGATACTGCTCTCTAGTTAGTCTAGCTAGGGTTTATCTATCTTGTTGATTTTCTCAAAGAACCAGGTCCTGGTTTGGTTGATTCTTTGTATAGTTCTTTTCATTTCCACTAGGTTAATCTCACCCCTGAGTTTGATTATTTCCAGATATGTACTACTCTTTGCTGAATTTGCTTCCTTTTATTCTACAACTTTTAGGTGTGCTGCCAAGCTGCTAGTATAAGTTTGTTTAAGTTTCTTTTTAGATGCAGTCAGAGCTATGAGTTTTCCTCTTAGAACTGCTTTCTTTGTGTCCTACAAATTTAGGTATGTTGTGGCTTGATTTTCATTAAACTCTAAAAAGTCATTGTTTTTTTTTTTCTTTATTTCTTCCTTGAATGAGTTATCATTGATTAGAGTGTTCTTCAGCTTCCACGTGTATATGGACTTTCTATTATTTATGTTGTTATTGAAGATCAGCTTTAGTCCATGGTGATCTGATAGAATGCATGGGATTCGTTCAATATTTTTGTATCTGTTGAGGCCTGTTTTGTGACCAATTATATGGTCAATTTTGGAGAAGGTACCATGTAGTGCTGAGAAGAAGCTATATCCTTTTGTTTCAGGATAAAATGTTCTAAAGATATGTGTTAAATCCATTTGTTTCATAAATTCTGTTAGTTTCATGTGTCTCTGTTTAGTTTCTGTTTCCAGAATCTGTCCATTGAGGAGAGTGGTGTGTTGAAGTCTCCCACTATTATTGTGTGTGATACAATGTGTGCTTTGAGCTTTACTAATGTTTCTTTAATGAATGTGGATGCCTCAGCATTTGGAGCTTTTATGTTCAGATTTGAGAGTTCATTTTGGTAAATTTTACCTTTGATTAGTATGAAGTGTCCCTCCTTATCTTTTTTGATAACTTTAGTTTAAAAGTTGATTTTATTGGATAGTAGAATGTCTATTCCATATTGTTTTTTGGGACTACTTGCTTGGAAAAATGTTTTCCAGCCTTTTACTCTGACGTAGTGTTTGTCTTTGTCCCTGAGATGGGATTCTTCTATGCAGGAATATTATAGTAGCCTATTTATGTAGCCAGTTTGTTAGTCATTGTCTTTTCAGTGGGGAATTGAGTCCATTGATATTAAGAGATATTAAGGAAAAGTAACTGTTGCTTCCTGTTATTTTTGTTGTTAGAGTTGGGATTCAATTCTTGTGGCTATCCTCATTTTGGTTTGTTGAAAGATTACTTATTTGCTTTTTCTAGGGTGTAGTTTCCCGCCTTGTCTTAGAGTTTTTGCTTTATTATCCTTTGGAGGGCTGAATTCATGGAAAGATATTGTGTGATTTTGGTTTTCTCATGGAATACTTTCATTTCTTCATCTAAGGTAATTGAGAGTTTTGCTAGGTATGGGAGCCTGGGCTGGCATTTGTGTTCTCTTAGGGTCTGTATAACATCTGTCCAGGATCTTCTGGCTTTCATAGTCTCTGCTGAGAAGTCTGCTGTAATTCTAATAGGTCTCCCTTTATTTGTTAATTGACATTTTCCCTTATTGCTTTTTTTTTCCATTTTTTATTAGGTATTTAGCTCATTTACATTTCCAATGCTATACCAAAAGTCCCCCTATACCCACCCACCCCCACTCCCCTACCCACCCACTCCCCCTTTTTGGCCCTGGCGTTCCCCTGTACTGGGGCATATAAAGTTTGCATGTCCAATGGGCCTCTCTTTCCCGTGATGGCCGATTAGGCCATCTTTTGTTACATATGCAGCTAGAGTCAAGAGCTCCGGGGTACTGGTTAGTTCATAATGTTGTTCCACCTATAGGGTTGCAGATCCCTTTAGCTCCTTGGGTTCTTTCTCTAGCTCCTCCATTGGGAGCCCTGTGATCCATCCATTAGCTGACTGTGAGCATCCACTTCTGTGTTTGCTAGGCCCCGGCATAGTCTCACAAGAGACAGCTACATCTGGGTCCTTTCAATAAAATCTTGCTAGGGTATGCAATGGTGTCAGCGTTTGGATGCTGATTATGGGGTGGATCCCTGGATATGGCAGTCTCTACATGGTCCATCCTTTCATCTCAGCTCCAAACTTTGTCTCTGTAACTCCTTCCATGGGTGTTTTGTTCCCAATTCTAAGGAGGGGCATAGTGTCCACACTTCAGTCTTCATTCTTCTTGAGTTTCATGTGTTTAGCAAATTGTATCTTATATCTTGGAAATCCTAGGTTTGGGGCTAATATCCACTTATCAGTGAGTACATATTGAGTGAGTTCCTTTGTGAATGTGTTACCTCACTCAGGATGATGCCCTCCAGGTCCATCCATTTGGCTAGGAATTTCATAAATTCATTCTTTTTAATAGCTGAGTAGTACTCCATTGTGTAGATGTACCACATTTTCTGTATCCATTCCTCTGTTGAGGGGCATCTGGGTTCTTTCCAGCTTCTGGCTATTATAAATAAGGCTGCTATGAACATAGTGGAGCATGTGTCCTTCTTAACAGTTGGGGTATCTTCTGGATAAATGCCCAGGAGAGGTATTGCTGGATCCTCCGGTAGTACTATGTCCAATTTTCTGAGGAACCGCCAGACTGATTTCCAGAGTGGTTGTACAAGCCTGCAATCCCACCAACAATGGAGGAGTGTTCCTCTTTCTCCACATCCACGCCAGCATCTGCTGTCACCTGAATTTTTGATCTTAGCCATTCTGACTGGTGTGAGGTGGAATCTCAGGGTTGTTTTGATTTGCATTTCCCTGATGATTAAGGATGTTGAACATTTTTTCAGGTGCTTCTCTGCCATTCGGTATTCCTCAGGTGAGAATTCTTTGTTCAGTTCTGAGCCCCATTTTTTAATGGGGTTGTTCGATTTTCTGAAGTCCACCTTCTTGAGTTCTTTATATATGTTGGATATTAGCCCCCTATCTGATTTAGGATAGGTAAAGATCCTTTCCCAATCTGTTGGTGGTCTTTTTGTCTTATTGACGGTGTCTTTTGCCTTGCAGAAACTTTGGAGTTTCATTAGGTCCCATTTGTCAATTCTCGATCTTACAGCACATACCATTGCTGTTCTATTCAGGAATTTTTCCCCTGTGCCCATATCTTCAAGGCTTTTCCCTGCTTTCTCCTCTATAAGTTTCAGTGTCTCTGGTTTTATGTGAAGTTCTTTGATCCACTTAGATTTGACCTTAGTACAAGGAGATAAGTATGGATTGATTCGCATTCTTCTACATGATAACAACCAGTTGTGCCAGCACCAATTGTTGAAAATGCTGTCTTTCTTCCACTGGATGGTTTTAGCTCCCTTGTCGAAGATCAAGTGACCATAGGTGTGTGGGTTCATTTCTGGGTCTTCAATTCTATTCCATTGGTCTACTTGTCTGTTTCTATACCAGTACCATGCAGTTTTTAATCACAATTGCTCTGTAGTAAAGCTTTAGGTCAGGCATGGTGATTCCACCAGAGGTTCTTTTATCCTTGAGAAGAGTTTTTGCTATCCTAGGTTTTTTGTTATTCCAGATGAATTTGCAAATTGCTCCTTCTAATTCGTTGAAGAATTGAGTTGGAATTTTGATGGGGATTGCATTGAATCTGTAGATTGCTTTTTGCAAGATAGCCATTTTTACAATGTTGATCCTGCCAATCCATGAGCATGGGAGATCTTTCCATCTTCTGAGATCTTCATAAATTTCTTTCTTCAGAGATTTGAAGTTTTTATCATACAGATCTTTCACCTCCTTAGTTAGAGTTACGCCAAGATATTTTATACTATTTGTGACTATTGAGAAGGGTGTTGTTTCCCTAATTTCTTTCTCAGCCTGTTTATTCTTTGTATAGAGAAAGGCCATTGACTTGTTTGAGTTTATTTTATATCCAGCTACTTCACCGAAGCTGCTTATCAGGTTTAGGAGTTCTCTGGTAGAATTTTTAGGGTCACTTATATATACTATCATATCATTTGCAAAAAGTGATATTTTGACTTCCTCTTTCCCAATTTGTATCCCCTTGATCTCCTTTTGATGTCGAATTGCACTGGCTAATACTTCAAGTACTATGTTGAAAAGGTAGGGAGAAAGTGGGCAGCCTTGTCTAGTCCCTGATTTTAGTGGGATTGCTTCCAGCTTCTCTCCATTTACTTTGATGTTGGCTATTGGTTTGCTGTAGATTGCTTTTATCATGTTTAGGTATGGGCCTTAAATTCCTGATCTTTCCAAAACTTTTATCATGAATGGGTGTTGAATCCTGTCAAATGCTTTTTCTGCATCTAACGAGATGATCATGTGGTTTTTGTCTTTGAGTTTGTTTATATAGTGGATTACATTGATGGATTTTCGTATATTAAACCATCCCTGCATTCCTGGAATAAAACCTACTTGGTCAGGATGGATGATTGCTTTAATATGTTCTTGGATTCGGTTAGCAAGAATTTTATTGAGGATTTTTGCATCGATATTCATAAGAGAAATAGGTCTGAAGTTCTCTATCTTTGTTGGATCTTTCTGTGGTTTAGGTATCAGAGTAATAGTGGCTTCATAAAATGAGTTGGATAGAGTACCTTCTACTTCTATTTTGTGAAATAGTTTGTGCAGTACTGGAATTAGATCTTCTTTGAAGGTCTGATAGAACTCTGCACTAAACCCGTCTGGTCCTGGGCTTTTTTTTGGCTGGGAGACTATTAATAACTGCTTCTATTTCTTTAGGTGATATGTGACTGTTTAAATGGTCAACTTGATCCTGACTCAACTTTGGTACCTGGTATCTGTCCAGAAATTTGTCCATTTCGTCCAGGTTTTCCAGTTTTGTTGAGTATAACCTTTTGTAGAAGGATCTGATGGTGTTTTGGATTTCTTCAGGATCTGTTGTTATGTCTCCCTTTTCATTTCTGATTTTGTTAATTAGGATTTTGTCCCTGTGCCCTTTAGTAAGTCTAGCTAAGGGTTTATCTATCTTGTTGATTTTCTCAAAGAACCAACTCCTCGTTTGGTTAATTCTTTGAATAGTTCTTCTTGTTTCCACTTGGTTGATTTCACCCCTGAGTTTGATTATTTCCTGCCGTCTACTCCTCTTGGGTGAATTTGCTTCCTTTTTTCTAGAGCTTTTAGATGTGTTGTCAAGCTGCTAGTATGTGCTCTCTCCCGTTTCTTCTTGGAGGCACTCAGAGCTATGAGTTTCCCTCTTAGAAATGCTTTCATTGTGTCCCAAAGGTTTGGGTACGTTGTGGCTTCATTTTCATTAAACTCTAAAAAGTCTTTAATTTCTTTCTTTATTCCTTCCTTGACCAAGGTATCATTGAGAAGAGTGTTGTTCAGTTTCCACGTGAATGTTGGCTTTCCATTATTTATGTTGTTATTGAAGATCAGTCTTAGGCCATGGTGGTCTGATAGGATACATGGGACAATTTCAATATTTTTGTATCTCTTGAGGCCTGTTTTGTGACCAATTATATGGTCAATTTTGGAGAAGGTCCCGTGAGGTGCTGAGAAGAAGGTATATCCTTTTGTTTTAGGATAAAATGTTCTGTAGATATCTGTTAGGTCCATTTGTTTCATAACTTCTGTTAGTTTCACTGTGTCCCTGTTTAGTTTCTGTTTCCACGATCTGTCCCTTGATGAAAGTGGTGTGTTGAAGTCTCCCACTATTATTGTGTGAGGTGCAATGTGTGCTTTGAGCTTTACTAAAATGTCTTTAATGAATGTGGCTGCCCTTGCATTTGGAGCATAGATATTCAGAATTGAGAGTTCCTCTTGGAGGATTTTACCTTTGATGAGTATGAAGTGTCCCTCCTTGTCTTTTTTGATAACTTTGGGTTGGAAGTCGATTTTATCCGATATTAGAATGGCTACTCCAGCTTGTTTCTTCAGACCATTTGCTTGGAAAATTGTTTTCCAGCCTTTCACTCTGAGGTAGTGTCTGTCTTTTTCCCTGAGATGGGTTTCCTGTAAGCAGCAGAATGTTGGGTCCTGTTTGTGTAGCCAGTCTCTTAGTCTATGTCTTTTTATTGGGGTATTGAGTCCATTAATATTAAGAGATATTAAGGAAAAGTAATTGTTGCTTCCTTTTATTTTTGTTGTTAGAGTTGGCATTCTGTTCTTGTGGCTGTCTTCTTTTTGGTTTGTTGAGGGATTACTTTCTTGTTTGTTCTAGGGCGTGATTTCCGTCCTTGTATTACTTCTTTTCTGTTATTATCCTTTGAAGGGCTGGATTCGTGGAAAGATATTGTGTGAATTTGGTTTTGTCGTGGAATACTTTGGTTTCTCCATCTATGGTAATTGAGCGTTTGGCCGGATATAGTAGCCTGGGCTGGCATTTGTGTTCTCTTTGTGTCTGTATAACATCTGTCCAGGCTCTTCTGGCTTTCATAGTCTCTGGTGAAAAGTCTGGTGTAATTCTGATAGGCCTTCCTTTATATGTTACTTGACCTTTCTCCCTTACTGCTTTTAATATTCTATCTTTATTTAGTGCATTTGTTGTTCTGATAATTATGTGTTGGGAGGAATTTCTTTTCTGGTCCAGTCTATTTGGAGTTCTGTAGGCTTCTTGTATGATCATGGGCATCTCTCTCTTTATGTTTGGGAAGTTTTCTTCAATTATTTTGTTGAAGATGTTTGCTGGTCCTTTGAGTTGAAAATCTTCATTCTCATCCACTCCTATTATGCGTAGGTTTGGTCTTCTCATTGTGTCCTGGATTTCCTGGATGTTTTGAGTTAGGATCCTTTTGCATTTTGTATTTTCTTTGACTGTTGTGTCGATGTTCTCTATGGAATCTTCTGCACCTGAGATTCTCTCTTCCATTTCTTGTATTCTGTTGCTGATGCTCGCATCTATGGTTCCAGATCTCTTTCCTAGGGTTTCTATCTCCAGCGTTGCCTCGCTTTGGGTTTTCTTTACTGTGTCTACTTCCCTTTTTAGTTCTAGTATGGTTTTGTTCATTTCCATTACCTGTTTGGATGTGTTTTCCTGTTTTTCTTTAAGGACTTCTACCTGTTTGGCTGTGTTTTCCTGCTTTTCTTTAAGGGCCTGTAACTCTTTAGCAGTGCTCTCCTGTAATTCTTTAAGTGACTTATGAAAGTCCTTCTTGATGTCCTCTATCATCATCATGAAAAATGCTTTTAAATCTGGGTCTAGATTTTCGGTTGTGTTGGGGTGTCCAGGACTAGGTGGGGTGGGAGTGCTGCGTTCTGATGATGGTGAGTGGTCTTGATTTCTGTTAGTAGGATTCTTACGTTTGCCTTTCGCCATCTGGTAATCTCTGAAGCTAGCTTTTATAGTTGTCTCTGTTAAGAGCTTGTACTTGAGGTGACTCTGTTAGCCTCTATAAGCAGACCTGGGAGGATAGCACTCTCCTTGGTTTCAGTGGGTAGAGTATTCTCTGCAGGAAAGCTCTCTTCTTGCAGGGAAGGTACCCAGATATCTGGTGTTCGAACGGGACTCCTGGCAGAAGTTGAGTTCCACTCACTAGAGGTCTTAGGATTCCGTGGGGAATCCTGTTTGGGCCCTTGCGGGTGTCAGGCGACTCCGCTGGCAAGGAAGCCCGGGGCTCGAGTGGAGCTGAAGGGGTTTTTGCCCCGGGTCAGGCCCGGGTAGTCTGCTTCCCTATGTACCACAGTCTCAGGTTCCGTGCGATTGGATTGGGGCCGGCCCTGTGTTCCAATCACCAGAGGTCTTAGGATCCCGTGGGGAATCCTGTGTGGGCCCTTGCGGGTGTCAGGCAACTCCGCTGGCCAGGAAGCCCTGGGCTGGAGTGGAGCGGAAGGGGCTTTTGTCCCAGGTCAGGCCCGGGCAGTCTGCTTCCCTATGTACCGCAGTCTCAGGTTCCGCACAATTGGATTGGTGCCGGCCATGTGTTCCACTCACCAGAGGTCTTAGGATCCCGTGAGGAATCCTGTGTGGGCCCTTGCGGGTGTCAGGCGACTCTGCTGGCAAGGAAGCCCGGGGCTCGAGTGGAGCGGAAGGGGCTTTTGTCCCCCCCTTATTGCTTTTAACATTCTATATTTGTTTAGTGCATTTGGTGTTTCGATTATTATGTGTCGGGATGAATTTCTTTTCTAGTCCAGTCTATTTGGAGTTCTGTAGGCTTCTTGTGTGTTCATGGAGATCTCTTTCTTTAGGTTAGGGAAGTTTTCTTCCATAATTTTGTTGAAGATATTTGCTGGCCCTTTAAGTTGAAAATCTTCATTCTCATCTACTCCTATTATCCTTATGTTTGGTCTTCTCATTGTGTCTTGGATTTCCTGGATGTTTTGAGTTAGGATCTTTTTGCATTTTGCATTTTCTTTGATTGTTGTGCCCATGTTTTCTATGGAATTATCTGCACATGAGATTCTCTCTTCCATTTCTTTTATTCTGTTGGTGATACCTGCATCTATGGCTTCTGATTTCCTTCTTAGGATTTCTCTCTCCCGATTTGTCTCCGTTTGTGATTCTTTATTGTTTCTACTTCCATTTTTAGATCCTGGGTGGTTTTGTTCATTTCCTTCACCTGTTTGGTTGTGTTTTCCTGTAATTCTTTAAGGGATTTTTGTGTTTCCTCTTTAAAGACTTAAACCTGTTTAGCTGTGTTCTATTGTATTTCTTTAAGGGAGTTATTAATGTCCTTCTTAAAATCCTCTACCAGCATCATGAGATGATTTTAAATCCGAATCTTGCTTTTCCAGTGTGTTGGGGGTATCCAAGACTTACTGTGGTGAGAATACTGCAGTCTGATGATGCCCAGTAGTCTTGGTTTCTATTGGTAAGATTCTTATGTTTGCCTTTTGCCATCTGGTAATCTCTGGTGTTCGATGATGTAGCTGTCTCTGGCTGGAGCTTGTTCCTCCTGTGACTCTGTAAGTGTGTGTCAGCACTTCTGGGAGACCAGCTCTCTTCTGGCAAGACCAGTGCACAGAGGGCTGTAGAACAGCCCCACTTCCTGACTACAGATATAGACCCTTAGGTCCCTGTCCAAGAACCTCTGTTTCCTATGGTTTCCTGTGTGGGCCTGCCTTAGAGAGACACTGGAGGGTAAAATGGAGATCTCATCTGAGTCCTGGAATCAGAGCACTCCCTGAAGTCAAGCTCTCCTCTGGAAGGGAAGGTGCACAGAAGACTGAGGATCAGCTCCACTTCTTGACTGCAGATGTGTCGCCTCCGATTCCAACCAGCAGAAAGGAACGACAACACTACGTTCTTCTCAAAGCAGTTTATTCAGGAACCTTTCAACATGCATGCAGGAATCTCTCTCCAGAAATCAATCTCTCTAGTAATCTTTTCCTACCTCCTGCCCCCAATCGCAATCCCTTATATAACCCCTCAACCACGCCTCATCAGCCCAGTCCACGTAACAGCAGTCCATTGGCCAGAATCATCATTCGTCATATGGTCCGATCTTGCATCATGGTGTACCTATGCAGTTCTCACGATGGACGTGGATTATTTTCAGGTGTATGAGGAAGTCAGGTGCAAGTCATTAGACTTGGCAGCAGTCCTGGGCGCCATCTTGGGACTGCTGCCACACCTGCTCCTCACACAGATGTAGGCCTGTGTCCCAGAAGCTCTGTTGCTTCAGTGGCCCAAGCTCTCCTGCCTCCTGAAGACCTGCCTTCAACTCTCCCTATTTTTATATATTATACCCCATTCATTATGCAATTCTCTCTGGTACATTCAAAACTGTAAAGACATGGTTCTATAATAACATCAAGGAAAAAACAACAACAACAAAAAAAGAAGATACAGATCTCTTGATTTCAATGTAGTGGGAAATTGCAGTTTCAAGAAGTACTGTTTAAAATCAGTAGGAAGGTAAAGAATCCAGGAATTTGTTTACCAGAGTAGACACAATTAAGTGAAACTCAAGCCAGTAAAGTAATTCAGGACAAGAATGTATTTTTTAACTGGTCTCAAATATTGGACATACTAAGAGATAATATGCTGTTTAGTATATATACAGGTTGTGTCATCTTTAAATTATTATATCACATTATATCATATATATGTATATCTGCAAATATTGAGTAACATATATATATATATATATATACATACATATATATATATCTTCAAATATTCATTATATGTTGATGGTTACATTTTTATTAGATATTTTCTTTAGTTACATTTTAAATGTTACCACATTTCCTGGTTTCCCCTATGGAGACCCCCCATCCCTTCTGCACTCTTCCTGCTTCTATGAGGGTGTTTCTCCAACCACCCATCTACTTCTCCTTCTTGCTCTTGCATTCCCCTACAGTGGGGCATCAAGCCTTCATAGGACCAAGGGCCTCTTCATTGATGCCTGACAAGTCCATCCTCTGCTACATATGCGGCTGGAGCCATGGGTCCCTCCATGTGTACTCCTTGGTTGGTGGTTTAGTCTCTGGGAGCTACTGGGGATCTGATTGGTTGATATTGTTTTTATGTGGTAAATTTTGGAGAATATACCATGAGGTTCTGAGTAGATTATATTTGATTGTTTTAGGATCAAATGTTCTATAGATATCTGTTAAATTCATTTGGTTCATAACTTGAGTTAGTTTCCCTGTGTTTTTGTTTAGTTTCTGTTTCCATTTGTGATAACTTCTGGTTAAAAGTCAATTTTTCTAATTAGATACTTTCTTTATTTACATTTCAAATGTTATCTACTTTCCTAGTTTCCTCTTCAAAACTCTCCTATCCCTTCCATGTCCTCTCCTCACTCTTTATAACCTCCACTCTACCTAGAACTTCAGTTTAGAAAATTTTACCAGTTTTTAAGGGTCAAGCATGGGTTAGCATTCTCCTGTGAAGTCAGCATAAAGCTTATGATGCTTAATCACTTCTGTCGTTACACTGATAATTAAATACATGATAATAGCTCCAGAAAGCACCTACCTTCATTTATTCCTTGTGGATCAGTGTGTATATATTGCTGTATATGCCACAAAATTCCACATTATTTGGATTTCCAATGTGGACTAAATACTAATGATGCTTTTATGCAAACCTTTTTCAGGCTGTGGAATCCAGCTTTATCTGGTTTGCTTAGGAATCCAGCTTTATCTGTTATAGTGACCAGGTTCTCAACCACTCTGGGAGAGAGCAAGCAGTGTTAGACTAGCAAGAACCTCATGCTTCAATACCATCCAGCAAAAGCTCTTTCATACATTAAATATATGGATGCATACACATTATATAAAATCAGTTCTTCTACAGCCACCTTCTAATAAAGGTTTTAGTATTAGAAGCCATATTAGAGAAAACAAATTCTATAGATTTCTCTATGGGACCAGTGATACCAGGTGCTGGCTCTGCAAGTCCACTATATCGAAGAAATCATCTCATGTTGGTATGAGAGCACTGATAACTCACACTATGAACTATTTAAAGGAATACACAAGATAAATAAAATTGAGCTGCCAGTGTTGAGGGGCAAGTAATTTTGTGACTCTCTCTGAAAAACTTCTAAGCATATCTGGACAGCTAAGCAATAAAATGATGCAGGGTGCTTGCTTCTAGCATATCTGGATAAAGAAACAAAGAGAAAAGTAAACTTGGGGAAGCTATTTCCCAGCTCAAGATATGCATAAATAATCTAAAGGCCTCTGAATCTGTCTAGAGAGAATCTGCTTTCTGGCAGCCACAGGGCTCAAGTTATCTAAGACCATATGCCACTGTATCATTGGCTGACTTGAAATATATTTTGAATTTTTACCTTGAATGATATTTGCAAGTAAAGTTCAAAATGGTTATAAAAGAGTGGAGTCTGGTAACTTGGGATAGAAATGTGTGGAAGATATTGATGAAACTTCAGACATTGAATTCTCAGATTCTGCTAAGTTATCTTTGCCTACAGCAGCAGTCTCCCATCCTGTGTTGCAGATTCATCCCCACACTAGTAGTTAGGTTTTCTCCATGTTGCTTAAGGTTATTAATACTACTTTTTTTCATAGAAATACAAATTATTCTCCATGAACACTATGTTAAGCAAGGCATTACTGGTGGTGCTTCGATCTCACACTCACCACCTGTCTTTCTCTGCAGTGCTATAGGCAGATTTATGCCTAAGTGTGCCCCTAGAAGTGAGGGGTACAGTGTGATGCATGAGGAAATGCTGAACACTACTAACGTCTTTCTTGTTTGTTCTAGTTCATAGAAGTGTTATGACTGGGATATAGATGGTGATGAAATGAAATATTTGCAATAAACAGAGAAAGGAATATAAAAACAATCTGGGATCAGTTAATAAATATGGGTCTGCTGGGCAGCTATTCTTGGTTTAACAGAGCTAAATTTCACAGAGCTAAAGAGTTGGGCCAAAGTATTTCTTGAAGAAACTTGCAAGTTTGGTGAAAAATTGCGAATTATCAATTTTCTAAAATACCTATGACTCTTCTGGTACAAAGTCAGCCATCACGTGCCCTAAGGGTAATAGGCTAAAAAGAGTAGCCTAGGCTTTTTCAGTACCACTTAGAAATATGTAGGTAGTCAGCATCACTGTCCCTTTCTGGAACAACACTGGAGGACACTGGTGAGGGGAAATATTCACACTGGCCAGCTCTCCAGGTATTCACATCTTTTTATATTTTGCTGGAGAGGAAAATAAGCCAGGTATGTGATTGGATTCTAAATCATGGGCTAAAGACAATGTTTTGGCTGAATGGTCAGAGACTTGGAAGATGCTTGATTGGAAGACTGTTGATAAAAATAACTGTGGAAGATTAATGTGGACAGAACTTGCCAAATGAGGAAAGATATTTGTGCCTTGTAAAAGTGTTCACCTAAAGTTGGCCTCAGTAGAGAAGGACTTTTTTAATCAAGTAAGATGAGACATTCTGGAGATAGTTGTAAACTCTTTCCACAGCCATCATCTTTACTGCTCACTGGCATATGAATATAGTGGCTATCGTGGCAGGAACAGAAATCATGTATGAGTTAAACAATGTGAACTTAATTTTTCAATACTAACCTTGTTATGGTTAATGATAAATGGATAATATCCAATAGTTCTAAAGCTATAACATCATTTTTGGGGTGACCAATGAGCACCCTTCCAGTTGATTAATTTTAATGGGCTACTTCTAACATCACAGAAAGAGAAACACCTTGTTCTTATCCTAATATTTATTTGGGGTATACATTTGATATTAATGCATATAATGTTGCTTCTTACAAATGAACAATGAATGGACTTCAAGAATGCCTTAAACCACCTTCACGGCACTCTATAAAAAATTGCTTCCAAAGAAAGAATTCTTTTTGCAGTTGAAGTGTAATGGTGGACTTACACTAATGGAAGTTACTGATCTTACATTTACAATAATCCTTAAGCAGCCAGTTTAACATAATAGTGTGACAGTCGTTCAGAATTGTAGTTATAGCACCAATTGGGAGATTAGGACAGAGCTTTACAGGATCTACAGCCTGTGAGTAAACATCCAAGAAATGATATCATATAGCCCAGATTCATGTAATAAGACATGCAAATTGGAATGGTAAAATTCATCATTTCCCTAGTGCACCACTGTTGTGATAAATCTCCAACCCAAATATGCCCCAGCAATGGAAACAAGACTCAATTAATATGAATACATGTTGTGTGCCTAGATTGGGCAAATCTACTGCTTCACTACCACCATCCACATCTATGAGACCCCTTAGAACTTGTAGTTTCTCAAGGCCTTGTGCTTGTGCTTCTGCTCTGCTTTTCTTCTTCTTCTGCATCCTCTCCTTCTTCTATTTTCTTCTTCTTCTCTCCCTTCCCTCCTTCTGCTCCGTCTCCCCTTTTGTCTGCCCAATCATCAGCTCTCCTTTATTTTATAAATTAAGGTGGAAAGAATATTTACTGGAAATCGCCTAAATGCTGACTCATTTCTTGTTCACAACTACTCACAGGAGAATAGAATTAACATCAAATATAATTAGCCCCAGGGCTATCCACAACAGACCACTAACAGACATTTTGCTTTAGTGTTTCAGTGACCTTATCCTCTGCTGACCTAGAAGTTTTGGTTAGAGAATGGAGAGATATTTTTGCCAGGAGGCACATTATTCTACTAAAGGGAAAGTAAAAATTTCCCTTCAGCCAATTTAGGAGCCTGCTGAACTGAGTTAGTTTTAATACAGTGATAAACCCAGATGATATGGAGGGAGTTTGACTACTAGTCTACTACGGAGGTTTATGAGAATATCTACAGTGGAGATCTTTTAGAATAATATAGATGTCAAAATATGTCTTAAGACACATTTCATTGGGAAATAATAACTCAATTAAGTCAGTAAAATAAGTGGTCCAGACTCCTTATTTCACTGAAATATATGCTGAAGGTAGAGTGAACTGAAAGGGATTTTAAAGAGAGGTATTTACAAATATCATGTATGGCTATACAGCCAATTATAGAAAAAAAGAATCATATTCTCACTTTGGCTTTTTTTTCTGTTTGTTTTGTTCTATTCTGGCTTGTTTTTATTTTATTCATTCATTTTTAATATGTCAATTCGTTTTCTAAAGAGAGAGTAAGAAAGTCTGCATTTAGATGGGACGAAAGGTGAGGGGAGGATCTGGGAGGATTTGAGAATGGTGAAGTGTGATCAGAATATATTTTATGAAAAAAATCTATTTTCAAAAACTGAGAAATAAAATGAAAACTATTGTAATTGCAATATTTATTTTTAATCTATGTTTAAGACTATGAGTATATTTGCAGACATATTAAGCATATGTTTATGTTTTCATTCTTTTTGACTCCTTTATCATTTAATATAATACAGATCAAAGTATTATAAAATCTATATTTTAACAGTTGTTATAAGAAAGGTTATGTATTTCTGGAAAAACATAATTCTCTTAGGGAAAGAAATCATGCATTTTCAGCTGAACTTGGAATAGTGAGAACATGCTAGTCACAACCATAACCTTTTTATTGCCTTCATTTGGAATAAGAGCTATAAGTGATATTGGTAGTTTTCTGTAAACTTGACAAATCTGAAGTCATCTGAGAGGAAGGAACCTCATCTGAGAAATTGCTTTCATAAGATTAGGAAGTAGGCACACCTATGGGACATTTTCTCAAGTGCTGATAGATATAGGAGAATCCAGACATTATGCAGGGTATAAGCCATGGAATGATGGTCCTGGGTTGTTTTTATCAGGAAGAAGAGTAAATGAGCCATTAGAACGTGTGAGCAGCACTCATTCGTGTCCTCTACATCTGTGGGAACTAAAAGGGGCTGGGAAGGAGGGGGAGAGGATAGCCCACATCTGGCCAGAGTTCCTCCTATGCTCTGGGCAGGCAGACAGGGGAGGGCTGCCAGACGCTTTCCATTCTGCCCCTGGTGGGCATCTAAGCCTTTGACCCCACTCCATGGGGGTGGACAAGGGGCAGCCCCCGACCTGGGGAACCCCAGGGAAACACCCTGTCACCCTGGGGATATGGGAGAGAGGGCTAAGGGAGAGAGGTTCCCACACAGGTGAGAGTAAGCACAGTGGACCTTGACTGGAGCACAGGAAGGCTTTCCAACAGGAGATTAGAAATGGCTCATTAGATGAAAGCCTATCCCATCCTCCAAGTGCAGCAGGCCTTGATGAGCAGACTGTCTATGGTTTTAGAGCTTTATTATAGAAAGGCTGGGGGAAAGAGAGAAGGTAGAAAGAGAGGGAGGGAGAGAGAGAGAGAGAGAGAGAGAGAGAGAGAGAGAGAGAGAGAGAGAGCAAGAAGGAGGAGAGGGAGGAGGAGAAGAAAAAGAGAGGAGAGAGGAGTGAGAGGGTGAGGAGTAAGAAAGCGAGGAGCGGCCAAGCAGCCCCTATTATGGTCTTTACTGTTACTAGGTAACTGGGGAGGAGTTTAGCCTGAAGGTCAGAAGCTTGGGGCATTGCCTAAGTGACTGCTAGCCACACTCTTTTCCTGTGGGGGCTGAGGGGAGTGGTAACTTCAACAGGAGCTAGGGTTCCAGGAGACATGAGAGAATGCCTTCTGTCCCATGTAGGTGAATTATCACCACCGGGTCCTGGGATTCAACATCTCAGTTCGACTGGAAACCAGGCTGTCTCTGTATAGCCCAATGCCCCACATACATCAGTTCTTTTTTTTTTTTTAATTTTTATTAATCATTCCATTCATTTACATCTCAAATGATATCCCACTTCCCAGTTACCCCCTCCACCAACTCCCTCATCCCACGATATCCCACTCCACAGCTACCCCTCCACAATCCCCCCATCCCACATCTGTCCTCCCCCTTCCATTTTGCCTGTTTGAGAGTGTTCCATCGCCCACTCACCTATTCTGGGACATCACACCTCCCAAGGACCAAGAGCCTCCCCTCTCATTGCTGCCAGGCAAGGACATCCTCTGCTACGTGTTTATCTGGAGTCAAAGATCCCTTTAGATACACTCCTTGGTTGGTGGTCTAGTCTCTGGGAGAACTGGGTGGTTAAGCCAACCTATGTTGTTCTTTCAATGGGCTTGCAATGCCCCTCTGCTCCTCCAGCTCTTCTGCCAGCTCCCCCACTAGGTTCTCTGAGTTCAGCCTGATGGTTAGCTCCAAGCATCTGCCTCTGCATTGGCCAGTTGCTGGCCGGACCTCCCCCAGCAACTGCCACACTTGGTTCCTCTCTGTAAGCAGCTCTTGACCACCACAACAGTGTTCAATTTGATGTTTGCAGACATGATGTATCCCCTGGTGGGGCCGTGCCCTGCTTGGCCCTTCCTTCAGTCTCTGCTCCACTTTTTGCCCCTGTTCTTCCTTTGGACAGGAATATTTCTGGGTTAAAAAACTTTGAGATGGGTGGGTGGCTCCATCCCTCAACCAGGGTATATGCCTATCTACTGGACGTGATCTCCACTGGTTCTATCTCCCCCTTCTCTGTGCATTACAGCTAAAGTCAATCCCATTGGGTCCAGGATCAGTTTCTTGCCTTGAAATTCCTGACTTTTTTCAAGGATATGGAAGTATAAGCAATTAATCACAGCAATAGAAGTTCTAACAGAAATATAAATAAATGTTAGATTTACAAGGAGTAGAGTTGAGTAAATATTGAGAAAAAAATCAACTAAAATATGTACTTCTGTGCTGCCCATGGTAGACATTCCAGAAATAATGACTGTAAGGATCTTCCTTTTGTTTTTGTTTTTTTGTTTGTTTGTTTGTTTGTTTGATGTTTGTAGAATGTGACTTTAATATTTTCAACTGTTACTATTCAAAAGACAGAATAATTATTTTAAAATATATTTCATTGTTATATCTCCCTTTTTATTTCTGATTTTATTAATTTGGATACTGTCTCTGTGGCCTCTGGTTAGTCTGGCTAAGGGTTTATCTATATTGTTGATTTTCTTTAAGAACCAGCTCCTTGTTTGGTTGAGTCTTTGTATAGTTCTTTTTCTTTATATTTGGCTGATTTCAGCCCTGGGTTTGATTATTTCCTGCCTTGTACTCCTCTTGAGTGTATTTACTTCTTTTTGTTCTAGAGCTTTCAGGGTTCCTGTCAAGCTATAAGCATCTTCCTTGAACCCACTAAACAGGCATGTGTTGAGTACCAACTCCTCTGGCTAAACAGGGAAGCAAGAGTTTACAACATTCTGCCTATCTTTTACCTCTATGGGATCCACCAAGTTCTGATAGATGAATGTACAGATTTCTTTCAGAAAAGCTCTTCAGATACCAGTGTTGTATTATCATCATTGACACCATGTTCATCTTGCCTACATACAAATACCTATCTTTGGCCACAGCAGCCATCTCTTAGTAAACTCTACAGGAAATTCATTTACTTTCAAGACCATTCTAAAGATAATGGTCAATGTTAACCTTCTTAAATACAATAACAATGGGTTTTCTCTCCAGATCATTACAAATCCCTATAGCCTTCCCCAGAGTTCCAAATGAGATAGTCATGATAAGCAATATCAGTTTCATGTAAGAAATTGTCTCAGATATTCTCCTGTGAGCTCCTTTAAAAAAAATTAGATATTTTCTTTATTTATATTTCAAATGTTATACCCTTTTCTAGTTTCCCCTCTGAAAATCTCCTATCTCCTCCCCATCCCTCTGCTCTCCAATCTACCCACTCCCACTTCTGGCCCTGGCATTCCTGTAGAACTTTCACAGAACCAAGGGCCCCTCATCCCATTGATGACCGACTAGGCCATTCTTTGCTACATATGCAGCTAAAGCCATGAATCCAACCATGTGTTTTCTTTGATTGGTGGTTTAGTCCCAGGGTGCTCCAGGGATACTGGTTAGTTCACATTGTTGTTCCTCCTAGGGGGCTGCAAACCCCTTCACTTCCTTGGGTCCTTTCTCTACCTCTTTCATTGGGGACCCTGCGCTTCATCCAATGGATGGTTGTGAGCATCCATTTCTGTGTTTGTCAGGCACTGGCAGAGCCTCTTGGGAGACAGCTTTATCAGGCTCCTGTCAGCTAGCTCTTGTTTTCATAGTGTCTGGGTTTGGTGGTTGTTTATGGGATGGATCCCCAAGTGGGGTAGTCTCTGGATGGCCATTCCTTCAGTCTCTGCTCTGAGCTTTGTCTTTGTAACTCCTTCCATGGGTATTTTGTTCCCACATCTAAGGAGGATAGAAGTATCCACACTTTGGACTTCCTTCTTCTTGAGTTTCATGTGTTTTTCAAATTGTGTCTTGAGTATTCTTAGCTTCTGGGCTAATCACTGAGTGTGTATCAGGTGTGTTCTTTTGTGATATCACTTAGGGTGATATCCTCCAGATCCATCCATTTGTCTAAGAATTTCATAAATTCATTGTTTTTAATAGCTGAGTAGTACTCCATTGTGTAAATGTAACATTTCCAGGTTCTGGCTATTATAAATAAGACTGCTATGAACATAGTGGAGCATGTGTCCTTATTACATGTTGGGGCATCTTCTGGGTATATGCCCAGGAGTTGTATTGCTGGATCTTCCAGTAGTACTATATCCGATTTTCTGAGGAACTTCCAAACTGAGCTCTTTCTTAATTCTTTTCTAACTGCAACCAGATTTCAAGTAGCCCTCCAGTACCATGTCAATATTATCATTGAGCATCTGGGTCCTGTGATGATTCAGTTGGGAGAGGTGCTTTCCATTCAAGCTTTACCTCCTCAGAACAACCTGTGCTGGCTCTCCTGCACTCATGTAAAGGTAGGGAGGGCTTCCACAATGTTGTCTTCTGATTTCTGCATAGCATAATATGCTCATACACACATTAATAAAATTTAAAGCATTCACCTCGGATCTTATATTTTGTGTGACTAGGGAATAGTTCTCAGTACTAAAACTTTATTGCTTGAGTCTTGTGTTACCTACCTATGCACAAATAATGCTCAATGTTAGTTATGTTATGTGCTTTCCATCTCTGCTATCACACATTTATCTACTACAGCAGTTCTGAAACCTCTTAGTGAAGTCTCTTACTTAAAGCAGTCATGAAATTTAATTTTTTGAACTATATTAGAGCTGAACACATTTACAAAATTAAATTAAATATTAATTTTGTGGATAGTCTTGAAGGAATAAAGCAGTTTGTAAGAGACTTGCTTCAGGATATTTCATTGCATAGATCAGCAAATAAGTATTTTTTCGAGTTCTAGATAAGTAAGAGGAAGATGCCAGACTTTGGCTAAATTTGTTCCAGTATTGCATGAAAACCCTTAGACTGTTACACACTTTCTACATCTCCCACCAGTCATCTTACAAATGATGAATGCTTGATACCTTGAATTTGTTACGCACAATATGATGAAATTGTAAGCCTACCTTTTTACAGAAATGTCTGTCTTCTAGTTGCAGGTGATAAAGATGGCAAAGAAAGCCTGGATGCCACAGTAGATCTAGCAATAATTTGGATGAAGTGAGTCTTTTGCTTCCTTTCTTGGAGACTGGGACATTTAAAAGCTGAGCCATCAACCACATTCCAGGGCAGGCCCCATGCCCAGAAGTAGCTCTTTAACTAAAAAATAATGAGTTTGTTTGTTTGTGTACTTTTGTGTGGTAATTTTTGGTTTGTTTGCTATTCTTGGTTTTTCTCTTTAGTTTCTTATCTGTTTTGATTTTGTGTTTGTTGTTATTCTTTTTGTTGATTTCTTTTTTAAAGATGAAGAAAATACAGTTCGGTTGATATGGAAGCAGTGAGGGTTTGGGAAGAGCGTGGGGAGGGTAAAGAATATGATTCTGATGTATGATTTATAATATTTTTAAATAAAATTAAACAATAGCAGAAAAAGATGTTATGTCCAGAGGCAGTTTAAATACCTTTATGTCAAGTGCTGGAAAGGAATCCTGCTGTGTCTCCCTCCACTGTAAACTCCATGAGCTTACTACTGTTGAATCTTTAAAAATGTGGTAGTGAACCCATCCCCAGTTTATTATCAGCACTTTACTTTATTACAGGCAATGAAGTCCATGTTTCTTGTTTAACCAGTGAAGGAACCAATTTAACCCTCTCATCTTGAATAACTAGTATCAGCACCAACAATATTGGTTGAAAGTTGATCCTGAAATTATCACTTAGACCTGTGTAAGGTTGGGTTGACGATAAAATGAGGTAAGCAAGCAGATAATCAGAGGATATGTCCCAAGGAATAACAGGAAACTGATGGAAGAATCAAGGGCTCTGCTCACTCTCAGATATCATCTGACAAAAAATGAGATGAAGTCATATCTCATAATTTGACCTTTTAGGAAAGAGGGAATAAAACATGCATACACTTGCAACACTAGATCACACTCTATTTTGGGGCATTGAGTTCTGCTCAATCTCTTCTTTCTCTGATTGAGATTGAGAATCATTCTACATCAGTCAGAAATAAGAGTATGAGACTGATGGGAGGACCTGTGAAAGGTTTTTGATTATCCACTGTGATGGTTTGTATTTGTTTGTCCCAGGGAATGGCACCATTAGGAGGTGTGGTCTTGTTGAAGTATGTGTCACTGTGGGCATTACATTTAATACTCTTGTTCTATCTGCCTTTGGAATAAGAGGTAGAACTCTTCAGCTCCTCCAGCCCTGTGTCTTCCTGGACCCTGTCATGCTCCTACCTTTATGATAATGAACCAAACCTCTGGATTTGTAAGTCAGCCCCAATTAAATATTGTCCTTTATAAGAGTTGCCTTGATCATGGTGTTTGTTCATAGCAGTAAAATCCAAGACACCAAAGAATCACTTTGAAACCAGTTGCATTTGCAAGAATATTCCCATATGAGTCCACTGAACAACTACAACTATTGAAGTACAGACAGTGTCCATCTTCTATCCAACTTCTGATATTTAGAAGAACTCCATTTTGTTTTTTTTTATTATAAAATAATGTCTACACTGATATCTTCTATAGAGTCTATATAATTAAAATACTATAAATACTACAAAATCTACAGATTTTAAAGTTCTTTAAATTATTACTTTTTTATTTCCTATTATTTCCATAAAGTGATTATGTCTTCTCCTTATTCAACAATGAAGTGACTTAGCAGTCAAAGACTGCTTCTCTTTATATTTTTAATACTCATTTTTTAATTTCCTTAACAACACTGATCCTTCTATTGGTTAAATTCTGCATTCTCTACACCAGTAGTGCAATTGTTATCAACTAGAATGATGGAATTCTCTTGCCCATGGATGTGGAAGGTACATGGTATGTGTATCTTATGGGGACAATTGTCTGGGACATATCTTTTGACATTTTTAAGTGAATAGAGCTCAATTGTGTCAGATTTCTTTAATGCCATCTACCTTGTCTGGAAAGTCATTGGAGGAAGGCAGATGGGGATGGTGGTATGATTTTTTTTTTTTTTTTTTTTTGCTTGCACATGATATAATTATTTCAGAGACTGGAGACATTTAACAGTGTGCTGCACTTTAAGCACTTTGAGATAGTCATCATCTTTGATCAATGTTTTAAAGCTTCACTGCTGAGAGAAAGGATGAGAAGCAATTACACAGCATTATGAGGGTATGCCTGCTCAGGGCTCATCATGGTTTCATTATTGTACCCTTGTAAGAGAAATATGTTTTCTAACATTCTAAAATAATTATTCTATTTTATTTGTCTGATATAAATCTTGTATCTTTTAATTAAACCCATTAATAAAGTGTCTATGTTTCAGACTAAGCTACCTGTTATAAACATATTTATATATAAACAACTCATGGTAACAATGATTTTTTTCATGTTTTCAAAGATTTTGCTCCATAGTATTTGAGTCCTTTGTTTACGGGCACTATTCCTAATACAGAAAATTCATTACTGAACACAGTAGGCATATTTAGTAGTTAGTTATCTAAACAAAAACTCCTTAAACAATTCCATAAATAGTAAGGACAAAGTCACATGAAAAGTACATAATGCATTTAAACTGATGTCATGGGTAATGAAAGCAACTTACAGGAGGAGGGATGAAATTTGGGCCAAGGGATTTCAATGTTTGGGTTTTATAGTAGCAGAAAAACTATAGAAAATTGGCAGTGGTAGCGTTAGGTAACTGAACCTCTCATAATGCTGAGCCAGGAAACAGAGGTAGTGACGCTGGAACTGCAGATATAACTTTCAAAGGCTTCTCCCTTGTTATCTATTTCCACATCTAGGTTCCTTCTCCTCCTCCTAAGGTTATCACAACTTCCAAGTCAGTACCACTGGCTTAACGGGCTACAATCCACAGACCAAAAGAAACTGGGTAATAAGGAGGGCCCAAGGGAGGATGTGTGAATCTCACTCAGAAGGGGAAACAAAATAGTCTTCAGAGATGGATGACAAGAAGGGGCTGAGTGGGAGAGGGGGTGAGAAGTGGTATGGGTATGGTGATCATGTGTGTGGACAGGGCAGGAGAAGGCTAAGAGTAAAAATGAAAACCAGTCGGAGTATCTCTAGGATTACCTGGAGACCTGGGATAGGGGAGGTTACAGGCAGTCTATGGGGGAGACTCTAGCTGAGATTCCTACCAGAGGGGGACCTGGCTACTGTCGGATATGCTCACCTGGTTTATCCAGGGAGGACTTCCAGTGGAAAGAAGGGAACATCAACAAACCCACAAAACACTCAATCCAAGATCTGTCCTGCCTACAAGATGCACAGGGATAAAGAAGGAGCAGAGACAGAGGGAAAGGCTAACCAATGACTTGTTCAGCATGAGACCTATCCTATGGAAGAGAGCCCAACCCCAGACACTATTCGTGGTAGTCTGATATGATTGCAGGCAAGAGCCTAGCATCATGGTAAGTACATTTATGGAATTTAATTAATCTATAA
The DNA here is from genome assembly GCF_000001635.26 of Mus musculus. NCBI lineage: Eukaryota > Metazoa > Chordata > Mammalia > Rodentia > Muridae > Mus > Mus musculus. The sequence goes on along the minus strand of NC_000081.6, from coordinate 49,078,932 downwards.
CTAAAGGTTAGCCAACTTCTTCATTTAAAAAGAATCAAGAAAGTGTCTTTAATGTTAGATGCTAGTAATTATTAATACTTTTGAATTTTATGAATATAAACTATAAGATCAGAAATATAAACTTACGTAAATACCTAATTTCTTTCTAGACTCTCACTTACCAAGGAATCTCTGCTGTTATTATACAAAATAGTATATTTTTATCCAATGATTTTACTAAGCAAAATACACTCATAACTTTGGGTATCACAGAATGGTATTCAGTCTGTCATTTATGCAATGTGTACACACACATACACACATATGACAAACATAGAAATAATGGTACATATAGGAAGTGTATATTTATGAAATTTATAAGAATAAAAAGAATATTAATGAAGAAGGGTGAAGCAAATGGAGTACATGTAAAACATATGAAGACGTTAGGTCAATGAAATGAGGATGGAAAAAGCTTACGAAGATGGGCTTGTGCCTTTCTTATCATATAAAGCGGCTATACATATTGTTTCTGACTTTTCTTTATTGCCTCTTATTTCATAAAACTCCATAATAAAATCCTTCAGTGGTTACAGGAAAGTAAAAATCTTGTCAAAACAAATTAATGACTTTTTTCGTTAACACAGTCTCTCTCTCTCTCTCTCTCTCTCTCTCTCTCTCTCTCTCTCTCTCTCTCTCTCTTCTTTTCTTTTTATGAGTTATTGCATATGCTAGAAAGATTTTGCTGACAGGACCCTTACTCAGCTACGGACCCCATAAACTACACTCATGAACTTCTTGGTAAAATAGCACATATCCTTAAACAATGGACATAAATAAAGTCTTTTCCCATAAAGTTGCTTCTTGTCATATACTTACAAAAGGGATGAGAGGCATATGTCTAATATTGCATTAAACATTTCCTTAAATGTTTTAAGAAATATGTGCATGTTTAAGTTATAATATAGTTTCATTTTTAATTAAACTCATTTATATTTACATAAAAATTTGTACCAATCTTAATACATATATATATTTTTTAAATATAGTGTGTGTGCGTGTGTGTTTGTGACTTTTAGAAAGGTACCATGTAGAGGAATTACCCTTCATTACCTGACTGGCTAATAAAGATGACAAATAGTTGATCACTGGCCAAAAATGAGGAGGTAGTTTTTCTGGACAAGATAGGAAAAGGAGGCAGAGATCAGAGGAGGATAGAGGGAGAGTTGTGAGAAGAACGATGAAACAGAGAAGAACATGGCCTGGAGAAACTGCAATTAGCAGGGGTTTCATAGCTGTGGAAGAAAGTGGTGTAGAGGCATATTTGCCCAATGTAGGCATGAAGTTTCTAAATATATAACAGAGTTGCATTTTCCTTGCATGAGCTTATTGGGATTAAAGATTTACCCCAAGAAAGTTGCATTTTTCTTGAATTGACTTATTGTGTTTGGAGATTTACCACAACAATACCATAATAGAGCATTAGAGCCCACAGAGTCAGTGTTATAGTCAGTTGTGAGCCATCTAACATGTTTTCTGAAAGCAAAATGCATATCTTCATGTCTGTAGTATTTATTATAACCACTGAGCCATCTCTCAAGTCTCAAGTTTGAACTTTTTATATCAAAATGTAGGAGAATAAAACACAAAATCATTCAGAAAAAAAGAATCAAGCCATATTAAATTACTTCAAGTAAGACTACTGTTGAGAGTTCTACAAAAAAAAGCAGTTGCCTTCAGGCACATAAAAATATATTCTATCTCTGAAAGAAAATAATCTACTTGACACATTAAAACACATTTTAACTCCACATAAAGAAGACATCTTGTAAAATTCTCAGTTTTTCCAAACAACAATACAAACAATCCTCTTAGGTGGTTGACTTGCCAATTCAGGTGAGCATTTGAAAACGCATGAGAAACCTGTCATCCACTCATATATGTTTATGGTTTATGAATATTCATTTTCTGTCCCTATGATAATATTGGAAACTCATATTTTCGTTAAGTGATAGCTATAAATATGGTTTGCGTCTTTCATTATCATACTTGACTAAATCAGATATAAGCATTTCAGAGAGTCTATCTTCCTAATAACAGATAAGACTGAAAAAGTCAACATGTAAAAGGAGAACTCAGTGACAAAATAATACAATGTTCTCAAAAATGACATAAATTATAATCATCACTGTTAACATTTTGCTTACATCTCTAAATAGTGACTTGTGTAAAAGTATTATACTGAGGAATTCTTGCTTTTAATTATAATATTAATATTATTTATACATAGACATTTTTTAGCCCCAAGTTTAAAGGAAACACAATATAGTAAAAATATAACATTACATTCCTAAATGCCAAAAATGACCAATTTCAGTAATTTTTAGTTTTGTTTAATTATTTCTTTATATACTGTGATGATCATGCATATGGCAGATATTATACACATGAATCTTCAAATGTTCTCATTATCAACTTAGTTTCTTTCATGAAAGCAAACGATATTCTGAACCATCATTTTATGAATACCCATTTTTAAGTAGCATGCAAAATATCATTTCATTGCATGACATTATTCATACTTGTCATTATATTTTTTCTTTCCTCATCCATTCATTTTGTCTTTCCTCCTTTCCCAAAGCCCCATCTTGCATAAAACTATATATAAAACCATATATGTGTGTGCGTGTATACACATATAACACACATATAACTATATATACATATACATTAGATGTAGTTATTGTGTGTGTATTTAAACATACATTCTGCATGTAGGGTAAAATGTGATATTTCTCTTAGGTACATATAGTTCAATCAGTTATGCCACTCCTTAACTTACAGAGTCTATTTTTTTCTTGCCATAGATACTTTTATAATTTGAAAACTCTTTTGCATAACTTTCTAAATTGTTTACACTTTAAATGTCACTTTTTCCCAGTTGTCCTCTCACAGAGTTTCACCCACATTCCCCCTTCCTTCTTCTTTGAGAGGGTGCTGCTCCCATATTCCCCCATCCAGACATACCAAGTCAGCAGGATTAGGCACATCCTTTCCCACTAAAGCCAAACAATGCAACCCTGTTGGGGAAGGGATTCCATAGTCATTCTATAGCTTTAGGGACAGCCCTACTAGAGTTGTTGAGGGACCCACACTAAGACTGAGGTAGATTTCTGCTACATATGTGCCAGGATCCTATGTCTAACCTTTGTATGCTCTCCAGTTGTTGACTCAGTCTCAGAGCTCCCAGAGGTACACGTTAGTTGATTTTCTTGGTCCACCTGAGAAGTTTCTACTTATCCCTTTCAGGGCCTTCAGTCCTGCCTTAAAGAAGATCTCTGTCTCTCTCTGTCTCTGTCTCTGTCTCTGTCTCTCTCTCTCTCTCTCTCTCTCTCTCACACACACACACTATATAGATATAGATAGATAGATAGAGAGAGAGAGAGAGAGAGAGAGAGAGAGAGAGAGAGAGTATAGATTCAGTCAAGTTGACAACAAAAATTATCCATTACAAATATTTCATCATTTTCACATTCATTTCTCTTTGACTTTGGATTTTGAATTTTGATAACACAAAACCAGAGGTATAGTCCACTGACAACTTTTAAGTCCAAACAAGAGATTCTTCTATACCTAGATACTAAGGCTTTGACCTGCGAGCCTGTTGCTGAGACATTCTTTTTCTTTTGCAATAAACTTTTATGAGGACAAATTAACAAAATGGATAAACAAATATGTCAGGAACATATAAGCACATGGATATATGTATTGCCTCTTTAATCTACTCTATTGCTCCTAGTGGCAATATAAAAGGAAAGATGCACAACCATCAACTCACTATACTAATTTAAGTATATGTTCCTAGATACACATTCAAAATAAATATTATAATGTTTTTGCACTAAAAATTATTTACTGTATATTATTATATAGATGGAATTGTGCCATGGCCTGGACTCAGTTGGTCCTTCAACCCATGGGGAACCAGGGTCTCGGTATTCAGGTGAGCAAGGAGTCAGCAAAAAGTGACAAATAGCCACTGGCACAGACAGAGTGTTGTATCTGAATGTAATTTTTCAAAGCAAGCATCAGACTTATAATACAGAAGAAAATAAGGAAGTTAGGTGACACATCAGCCAAGATACATTGAGGTTACCGGATACTTGATGACTCTTTACTCAAAACAGAAGAATGAATACATAAAGGCTGACAGGAACTAGGCAATGTAACAACCGAGACAAAGTCAGTTCTATCTAAGGTCAGCTATACTCTAAGAAGCCAGGTGTGTGATTGTTACTCTTCCGGGGCAAGGGCTTTCATGCCCAAGCCATGGTTCTAATTAGGGAGTTCTGTTCTAGCTAATCTTCTCATGAATAATACAATACTCTATCTAGTTCCTCCTTAAACCACAGCCCGATCTTCTTCCTAAACCATTGTAAATTCCTGTATAATTTAGTAAGAATATCTACTAAAAATCACTTATCCTAAGTGATTTTGTGGGGGAATTTATTCTATTAAGTAATGTACTCTGCCATCCATAACTATAATAAGAATGCTAAACTTACTTTGCTAAGCTTGCCTTGAAATTTATAACTCTATGTAGTAGATAGTAATGACTGATTTCTTTCACTATCTCTCTTTCAATACTGGAGGCAATTCATCTGAACAGGTAACATTCTTACTAAATTCCAAGCCCAGGGATGGCTCAAGGACTGCCTAGGACATTGGTGAAGGCCAGGAAGCAAAGTTCAATATAGCCTAGGTATCTGAAAAATCATTTTTTGAGGCACCTATAATAAAACAATACTGAAAGAAAGCACACAGAGCCATTCACCAACTAATGCAAGGACAAGTTTGAAGCATTTGTGCTACGGGATGCCAAGGCTCCAGGAGACTAAGGTTTTATGAAGTTTTTGCCTCAGGACTGGGTCCAAGCTTTTGGGCCTGCCACACAGTTTTTACTGGAGTGAGTGTGGCAGAATTGTATATATGTAAATGAAATATTGTCATAAGACACATTTCTAATTTAAGATTTAAAGGAGCAAAACAAAACATTTGAGATTGCTAGAATTTAAAGCTTTGGCAAAGAGAACTGAAGAAGTAGGATCCAACAATCCAAAGGAGATGATTTGGCATGGGTAAGGTCATAATTCTACAAAAGTGGGTCCAGCTAGCTGGTGCCCATATCTATGACAGAATATTATGTGTTTAAATGTAGAATGTCAAAGAAAATGGGTAAACTGAATGCAATGGTTGCTTTTGATAACAATTGCTGGTATAACATAAAGAAGAGATGAAGACAATTAAAAGTGATATAAAGTGTTTGTTAATGTGCTCATATGCAGCAGCTTGTTTAATAATCTAATTCAAATATGAACATCCAGTGATATATAGTTGAGAAAGCTGAAAGTAAAACAAGATAATAATTTTATAGCAAGTAGTGTTGGCATCCTTGACATTTTGCTTCCATAAGTGATGTTTCATTTCTTTTTATTATTACGTATTTTCCTCAATTACATTTCCAATGCTATCCCAAAAGTCCCCCACACCCTCCCCCCCCCACTCCCCTACCCACCCATTCCCATTTTTTTGGCCCTGGCGTTCCCCTGTACTGGGGCATATAAAGTTTGCCTGTCCAATGGGCATCTCTTTCCAGTGATGGCCGACTAAGCCATCTTTTGATACATATGCAGCTAGAGTCAAGAGCTCCGGGGTAGTGGTTAGTTCATAATGTTGCACCTACAGGGTTGCAGATCTCTTTAGCTCCTTGGATACTTTCTCTAGCTCCTCCATTGGGGGCCCTGTGATCCATCCAATAGTTGACTGCAAGTATTCACTTCTGTGTTTGCTAGGCCCAGGCATAGTCTCAAAAGAGACAGCTATATCAGGGTCCTTGCAACAAACCCTTGCTAGTGTATGCAATGGTGTCATCGTTTGGAGGCTAATTATGGGATGAATCCCTGGATATGGCAGTCTCTAGATGGTCCATCTTTTTGTCTCAGCTCCAAACTTTGTCTCTGTAACTCCTTCCATGGGTGATTGTTTCCAATTCTAAGAAGGGGCAAAGTGTCCACACTTTGGTCTTCATTCTTCTTCAGTTTCATGTGTTTTGCAAATTGGACCTTATATCTCACTATACTAAGTTTCTGGACTAATATCCACTTATCAGTGAGTACATATCATTTGAGTTCTTTTGTGATTGTGTTACCTCACTCAGGATGATGCCCTCCAGGTCCAACCATTTGCCTTGGAATTTCACTCACTTCTAAGAGCAAAATTGACCATTGGACATTTTATATCTCTATCATATACAATATGATATATCTGGATATCTATACATATATGAGAATAACTTCACCATTAATACACCTGTCACTTTAATTTTTTACTTGTTTCCCTGGAGAAAAAACACAATTTTTATCATTACCACCCATAGTCACACTGCTCTTTGAAATTTCAAAACTTACTCATCTTATTTTATATAGAGTGCATGATATTTGGCCTAAGTTCATCATTTCCATTTCCCAGGATTTCCCAAGGATCACTCCAAACTATGCTTCTTTCAGTTTGGCAATATTAGATTCTAAGGAAGTAAAATCATGCTTACCAGGCATTTCTCCAAAAAGAAATAGCTAAGAGATATTTTAAAATGTTCCCAATATCACTAATAATCAGAGAAATGCAATTTTAAACCTCTGTGATATATTTTGCCAGACATGTTAGGAAGGCTGTTAACAAGACTGAAATGCATTTGAGATGGATGTAGTGAAAGGGAGCCACTTTCACACTGTTGGTGGAAATGTAAATAGGTGCAGCCACTACAGAAATTGATAAGTAGTTTTCTAGTGAATACAATAGAATCACTGTGTGAATCATGCTTTTAAACCATGGCTGCCATTGTCTGTATGTGGCAAATGTCTTAAACCCTAATATAGTTAAAACACACATTCTTTCCTAAAAGAATGCTTATGCCCTTGAATTCAGTTTAATCCAGGAAATTTGTTTTCTAGTTGATTTCTATTGCAGAAAATTAATTATCTAATCCAGTAGTTTATTTTTGCCACTATTTTGACTCTATGGTGTGTTTTGAAAACTCATTCTGTGTTGTCATCTACTTTTTAAGGAGATGAGTTTATGTTGGTTCACAGTTTGGGAGCACATTACATTCCTTGCTGGGAAGTCAAAGAGTGGGAGTGGCTCAGAATTGTGGCTCCTAGTTTATCAGGCTGGTTGTTTGATCCCATGGAGCAGGAGTCAGAAAAAAGCCAGCATCTCCCTCTTATACTATAAGAACTAGTTCTCAGAAAGGAAGCTTACGCAGTAGATGCAGATGAATTTCTGAAAGTCCTATTTGGTTCCTTCAGCAATAGGGTTGCCTTACTTTTTTGTCTGGGAATCACCAAGAACACCATCAATAATGTGTATTGTCTTGGAGGTCTCAGTCTTCCCTGAACAACAGTGTGACTGGCACTTTCCCATGCCTGGCAGTGGGGTTTTTGTGTGATAGTTCATTTCATTTTCACCCTAAGTAATGTTACTTGTGAGGAGAGAGGATGTGTATGACACTGTGTGTGTGTGCACGTGTGTGTGTGTGTGTGTGTGTGTGTGTGTGTGCATGGGAGTACATGGGAGTGTGTGTATAAATGTGTGTGTATTTGTGCACATGGGAGTGTGTGCATAAATGTGTGTGTATTTGTGCACATGGATGTGTATATGTGTGCATAAGTATTTTAAATAAACATAATATAATTCTCTGAGATTTACAAAACCTTTGGTGTTATTTATCCCTGTTTTTTCCTTCTGCATCTGAGATTATCTTCATGTAACTTCAGCCTCTTAGCAGTTTCTCTTCATTAGAGCTTGTTATTATTTCTAAATTGCATGTAATGGTATAACAAATAAACTTGTAAAAATCTCTCTCAATTATCCTGTTTTAATGTTCTTGTTCAGTTCTTTAACTTCAAATCATTTTGGAAGATAACAAAGCCATTTACATCCTTTCAAATTCTAGACCAAAGACAGAAAACTATGTGTTATTTCTTTATCTGAGTCATATTTCCTATGCAAATGTCCTGGGAAAATGTATCACTTGTATTACTGAAATCCTAAAAGAAAATAAAGGATGTAAACTTTGCAACAGAAATTGGTGACTTCACCTAAGGGGAGTAAACAGGTAGATCACGTAGAAGGGGAACATGTTTCCTGAGTAAGTTTTCCAAAATTCTTGAAATAGTATTTAAGCAGACAGCTATGAATTCTCTATTTCCTCATTTTATCCTCAGATTTTATCGTCTGACTTTTCTTTAAGTACCTAAAAATCAAAGACAGCATTGTGATTATCATCTATTTTATTGCTTGATTCAATATTATAGGTTGCCTAACTGAAAACAAAAATTATACATAGAATGTAAAACAAAGACAAGTCAGAAAACCTTTTTACTTTCATGTTTACAAGACAAATGCAATTTCATTTCCTAACATATCTTATGATGTTGTCATATAAAATAGTTGCATGTTTTACCTAGCCATTGTAAAATAGTTCCTTTTTAACAAATACGTGTAAGTTACTCATCTGTGAGTTAAATGTTCTCATCTATTTTCTAATGGAAACAAAAAACAAAAATAGAATTTAATTGAGATCTTAGTACTAATTATTGGCCATTATAAGAGCTGATCCATTGTTGTTTCTGAAATATATATCAATAAAACAACAATGGAAAAGAGGTCACAATTGCATTGAAAATGTACATGTGTTACTACTCATCTCTCCTACTAATATCATGTTTTAATGATATGTTGAGACATATTTACCTGTAAAATAAATGCACATAATGTCACTATTTCCCAATATGTTTCCCTTGTGTATCCTAATACAAAGTACATTTCAAGGAATTAAGTAATACCATATTAATCTAATTATTTTCAGTGAAATAAATTATTTTTCCTCTTATAATTTTAAAAATATGTGTACTTTAATTAATTACATTTTTGTTTAAATTCTGTACATGATGTATACTGAGAAAAACAATCTGGGTCAATACATTTGAAAACTCGGAAGATTGTTTTAGCACAAAAACCACGGGATAACATGTCATTTTGGTATCATAATCCATATAACTTAATGAAGATACACTAAGAAAACCAACTAAGGGATGGATGGAGAAATTGCACAACAGCCAATAACACTTGATGTTCTTTCAGGGGACTCAGATTCAGTTTCTAGTACTCACATGGTGGCTCACAACTGGGAGTAACTCCAAATGAAGGGGATCTGTGTCTAAAGGCACAAGGAAAACATGTCGTGCACAGACATTCAAGCAAATCAGACACTCCAAACTCTTTTAAAGGAATAGATATGTCACAGAAAGATTTATTTTCATAATTTTAGCTATTACATTGAAGACAAGTAAAGTAAAATGGAAGTCAGAGAATTATTTTTAGTATTCAAGAATAGTATTAAGGTCAAAACATTGATTTTTAAAGGAGATTTTTAAAGTATGAGAATCAATAGGTAAGGAACAGTGGAAAGACTATTTTAAACAAAAGATAAAATAAGATCTAGTGCCTTCCATGATTATGTTAAAAGTGGATACCTTAAGGAGCCCTAGGAGGTAAAAGAAAAAAGAAGGGGGGGTTGGATTTATATGAGAACATAAAGCAAAGTCACTTTGGTGATTACCCATGCATAATGTCCTGAGTAGCTCTGAAACTAAGACTGTGTTGGCTTCTCAAATATAAAAGACATTGTTAGGAGATCTCAGAGACTATAATAATATAATCATGTCTCTTATTCCTGCAAGAGGTACTCAGATGTTAGCAGTCTAGGTTTTTAACATCTGAGAAACATGAAAGCACTTAGGAATCATAATGAAATAATAAAAAAGAATCATAAATGTCTGTACAGACTAAAATAAACCTCAGCTTTGGTATTCAGAAGCATTCATTCAAAAACCTGAGGACACATGGAGGGATCCATGGCACCAGATTCATATGTAGCCAAGGATGTCCTTATCTGGCATCAATGGGAGGGGAGGCCCTTGATCCTGTGAAGGCTCAATGCTCAAGCATAGGGAAATGCTAGGGTAATGAGGCAGAAGTGGGGAGGTTGGAGGGAGCACCATCATAAAAGCATGGGAGAGGAGGAATAGGAGAGGGGATTGGCAGAGAAGAAACCAGGAAGGGAGATAACATTTGAAATATAAATAAATAAAATAACCAATTTAAAAATATATATATATTTTTTTTTAAATTTGAATTTTCATATACTCCTTTTACATCAATCCATTTGTCTTCTCTGAGCCTCCACACATGTCTTTCCATGTTTGGTAAAATGTCTTCTACTGTATTTATGAGAGCATTTGAAAAAGATCCATGTACTGGCTAGTTTTGTGTCAACTTCACACAGCTGGAGTTATCACAGAGAAAGGAGCTTCAGTTGAGGAAATGCCTCCATGAGATCCAATTGTAAGGCATTTTCTCAATTAGTGACCAAGGGGGAAAGGCCCCTTGTGGGTGGGACCATCTCTGGGCTAGTAGTCTTGGGTTCTATAAGAGAGCAAGCTGAGCAAGCCAGGTGAGGCAAGCCAGTAAAAAACATACCTCCATGGCTTCTGTATCAGCTCCTGCTCCCTGACCTGTTTGAGTTCCAGTCCTGACTTCCTTTGGTGATGAACAGCAGCATGGAAGTGTAAGCCGAATAAACCCTTTCCTCCCCAACTTGCTTCTTGGTCATGATGTTTGTGCAGGAATAGAAACCCTGACTAAGACAATCCACATATGAGAAAGAACACATGGCGAATTTTCTCTCTGGGTCAGAGTTAACAGAGTATAATTTTTCAAATTATAAATTGACTTTCTGTGTATTTCAGGTCATGTACACTACAAACACACACACACACACACACACACACACACACTTACAAACAAACAGAGAAGGAAGGGGTTACAGGAAAGGAACTTGTCAAAAAAATAGGTTATCAGCAGTAGAAAGAGGGAAGTACATAGAGCAGACCATAATAATTCTATATATTCTTTAAAATGTCAAAGAATAAATAAAAATAATTAAATAATGAATTATAAAGTCAAATGACTGAATCCATTTGAATACTTCCTTAGCATTGAATAATCTAACCTATATGTAAAAATAATAAGCTACAATATTACCTAACATGCTTGTGAAAATATAGATTAAATACTAATGAAACTGTTTGAAGATGAATAAACATACAACATGATGTTAATATGTTAATATGTGTATAGCTATACTATGTATAAAAAGATGGAATTTAGTAGGACTAGAGGTGTTGTCTTTGCTAAATAAATGATTGTTGACCCACAGAGTTATTTATAAAAAATCCAGTCATTATTTGCCTTGCTTCATTGTTAAGAATCTATGAGGAGTGTAAGTATTTTGACTAAACTTAATAAGGTTTTTTTCCATATTCAATTAGAATGCTGGTAGATTTCCATTCATTTGGGCTTATAGAAATGAAGTCCTCCTGCTTGGCTTCTGTCATCCTGTTTACAAATCGTAACTCATGATTTTTTTTCTTGGATTCTTTTATATGAGGTACTCTCCATCATAAAAATCAATTATAAAAAATTTACTTCCTGTTAAGTATCTCTCACATTCTGTATTCATTCTCTTTAGAATTATATTTAATTATGTTGGGATCAGGGTTGAAAATATTGAGGTCAATTCATTTGAGACCTTAATTTAAGCAAATACCATCTCACAATTAATGTCATACATTCATAAAAAGGATAGCTTTAGTTAGTTGCAGGTTCAATATACACTCAAAGAAAAGAAATTCCACAAGGTTGAGAATATTGGAGATGATTTGGGAACTCTTCCTTCAGAGTATCATACAGTAGCACACCAGGCTATAAAATCTATATGACTAGGCTCTCAAATCTATACATTGATTTGTTCCTTTGAACCACCCAAGTTGTTGTTGTTGTTGGTGGTGGTGGTGGTTGTTGTGTGTTTGTGTGTGAGCTTCTCATAAGTCCATAATAATAAAAGGAGAAGTTGTCTTCTTAGTTGAAAGCAAATACTCATCTGATGTTTGGAATGTATTTACCCAACTGATCATGTGTCCATGTTTACTCTAAACAACATTAGGCAGGATATCTCTCATGTGTACTCCCCTATTTTGAAAACCTTAGGGAATTGTTCAAACCAGGGAAAGATCTATTAATTCACTATAATTAAAATAGGAACTAGAAAAGAAGTCATTGTGGCTCCCAATATTTATACTTTCTCCTTCATGTTCCAAACTGCAATATCTGAGTTGACTAATTTTCAGTAAACAAACCATCAGTCAATATTACAGTGAGTAAAACAAAAGTTGTGATCCTTTATTGACCTTTGTTGAAGAAAGAGAAGTTCCAACAGCTTAGCCTAAGTTCATTTCTCAATGTCCTCGTGTATAGAGTATACTAGAAAGCCGAGTAATGTCTACTTATTTAAATGTGATAGATGTTTAGGGAAGCATAACTGTAATATGAGGTTTGTTAGATAAAATCAAGTGAAAGACAGGAACACTGTAGAAAGATTGTGTGTGTGATTGTTTATTTTTAATCATCAAACAATATAGATACTCTTCCTTAATAATAAGAAGTTGAGATTTTTATATGTAGTTAGAATTTTATCTGTATGCAAGAATAAATATTACAAATTTCCAAAGGAGACTGCATTTCCTCTTACAGAAAACCTTCTCATGCAATGTCTTCCTAAGAGTATTTATCTTTCTCCTTCCTCTTTTAGATAGTCTTTCTCCAGAATAGTTTAGCTTTCTTGTCATTAAGCCAATTGTCTCAGTTCTAAAAATGTTCTTCCTGTCCCTTCTTTCATATCCAGTCTGGGATTTGCATCAGTCACAGAGCCACAGTTTCTGGCATTATTCCCAGGACCTTGGCCCAGTACCAGTGAACATTAATCTCTCAAGCACTCCTGCAGTACAGGAGGAGAACTTTTCTATTACAAAGACTGTCCCTGAGTAGAACTGAGCCTAAAGAAGTCATTTCTGGTCCCTGGGTTCAGCAGCTCTTAAGTTTCCTTCTGAAGAATTGGAGTTGTGTTTTAGTGAAAAATGGGTCTACTACATAATTTCATACCACTAATTACAAAATTCCCAAACTGAATTTCACGGTAATCTTAATTTCAATGCAATTAGCTCAGTTTTGTAATCTCTGAGTTTTGAAGGAATTTTGTTTTTTCCCCACACATGTACTATATATAATATTTTACCAAAAGATGCTGGGTCATTTCAGAAAGACTAGGATGTTTTAGATGTCCAGCACAGACATGTGTACACTCCCGCTGTCATTATTGTTCTTAAAGCCTATGGAAAAATCAAGAGACCAATGACAGAGAGTCAATGAATTAAATTATAGAAAGAGATGTTCTTTATAAAATTTACACACAAAGAAATACATATTTGCAGTTTCATCCATTTCCTAGAAACCTGAATCCACAATTTAAAATTTCCTGGAGTTCTTCTCCTTTCCTAGTTACCATGCTTAAACAAAGTAGGTGGTTTATTACCAGAAAGGAACACAGTAATTTTAAAATTGAATCTTCCTGTATCTTGTGATTTGACTCTGTTTTGCACTAAGGCAGATATCCGTTTGTGGTTTTCCTTATATGCAAAGAACATACTGCTCATTTCTACCTTTTACATTTTTAAAAGGATGAGTGTATTTTCTGCACTAGATATGAATCATGTGCATATATTATGCTTGCACAAGAAGATGGCTTTATAAAACCTACAACTGAAGATATAGGTACTTGTGAACTGGCATGTAGCTGCTTGGATCCAAGCACACCTGCCCTGAACCTACTCACAAGTTCCTTATCTCTCAGTTCTAACACATAATAGTTAACCATAATCTGTGGTCTTCAAACTGGCCTTGCTTCCCACAAATAGATGAATACATAGTCTCACTGCAAAACACATGAACTTATCTAATCTATAAAAAAATATCCTTTCAGTACATAAAGTGTATACACTTTATGAGAGTAACCTTTAATTTATACCATTAAGACTACCTTGCAGGTTAGGGGTGAAACTTTGTGTCTAATTCCCTATCTTCATGAAAGTATTTTGCCTTGTTTTGAAAGTATACAGGTTCTGTGGGTCCCATCATTGTCTCTGTAAGTTCATGTGTATCATCCCTTTTGTATCTGAAGGACAATATGTCCTTAGAGTCCTCCACCATTTCTGGCTTTTACCATCTTTCAGCCTCTTCTTCTGTGTAGAGCCAGGAGCTACTTAAAATTGACATCTGCTGGAAAGGGATTGTTGTTTTCTCCAATGGATTGTCATTGAGTGTATACATTCTCCCAAGGTGAAAAAAATATGGCAATGTTGAAAATTGCCAGTCATACACTCACATAAAAAATTAAAGTTCTTCATCACAACATACCTTTTAAAATAGCATTTCATCAAAGCAGAAACATTCTCTAGTACTTTAATATAAATTTAGCATGTTGTTTTGGTGATCTATATCTTAAAACCCACAAGTATTTCTGAGGAAAATGTAAGAATTCTAATCATATAGATACTTCATATATCTAAGGATACATGTAAGTTTTTAGAAATGAATAGAGTACATTATTTTATATATTTTTTCATAAAATTTTATTAATGTCACCAAGCATATTTCCCTCTGAGGTATTGTACATTCATACCTAGAAATTAGTTGATTCTCTTTACATGTTGAATACCACTTGGTATCATTTTCATACTTTATCATAATTCTGTAATTATTTGGAATACATATATGAAAGCATAATAGCTCTTTGAATACTGTTCTTTATTACTCACAGATACATATTGATTCTATTATGGATCACATTTTTTCTCTTGTTTCAAAAAGTCTGGAAATATTTGCTTAAGCATTTTTAGAAAAGCAGAAAAGAATGATCCATAATAGAATAAAACTGACTGATTAGGAAAACCCCTCTGCTTCCTCTTCAGAAAAGAGCAAGCTTCCAAGAGATGACAGCCAAACACCATAAAACAAGATATAATAAGACATGGCCAAAAAGGGCCTCATATCAAGACTGGATAAGGCAACCAACTAGGAGAAAGGGGATCCTAAGAGCAGACAAAAGAGATATACCCACTCTCATGTTTAAGCTTCCAACCAAAATACCAACCTAAAAGCGATAATGCATACATAGAGGAACTGGTGCAGAGCCATGCTGGCCTCTGTGCTTGATGCTTCAGTCTATGTGAACTTTGCATAGTTGACTCATTTGCCCATGTTATTCTGGTGTCCTCGATCCCCTCTGACTTCTACAACCTATTTTGCCCCTGTTTCTGGGGTTTCAAATTTGGAAGGGGATGGATCCAAAAGGAGATCTGATGATATGATAGTATATATAAATGACCCTTAAGAATTCCACCAAAGAACTCCTAAACCTGATAAACAGCTTCAGTGAAGTAGCTGGATATAAAATTAACTCAAACAAGTTAATGGCCTTTCTCTACATAAAGGATAAACAGGCTGAGAAAGAAATTAGGGAAACAACACCCTTCTCAATAGTCACAAATAATATAAAATACCTTGGCATGACTCTAACTAAGGAAGTGAAAGATCTGTATGATAAGAACTTCAAGACTCTGAAGAAAGAAATTAAAGAAGATCTCAGAAGATGGAAAGATCTCCCATGCTCATAGATTGGCAGGATCAATATAGTAAAAATGCCTATCTTGCCAAAAGCAATCTACAGATTCAATGCAATCCCCATCAAAATTCCAACTCAATTCTTCAACGAATTAGAAAGGGAAATCTGCAAATTCATATGGAATAACAAAAAACCTAGGATAGCAAAAAATCATCTCAAGGATAAAAGAACCTCTGGTGGAATCACCATGCTTAACCTAAAGCTGTACTACAGAGCAATTGTGATAAAAACTGCATGGTACTGGTATAGCAACAGACAAGTAGACCAATGGAAAAGAATTGAAGACCCAGAAATGAACCCACACACCTATGATCGCTTCATCTTTGAAAAGAGAGCTATAGCCATCCAGTGGACAAAAGACAGCATTTTCAACAAATGGTGTTGGCACAACTGGTGGTTATCATGTAGAAGAATGTGAATTGATCCATTCCTATCTCTTTGTACTAAGGTCAAATCTAAGTGGATTAAGGAACGCCACATAAAAGCAGAGACACTGAAACTTATAGAGGAGAAAGTAGGGGAAAGCCTCGAATTTATGGGCACAGGGGAAAAAATTCCTGAATAGAACAGCAATGGCTTGTGCTGTAAGATTGAGAATTGACAAATGTGACCTGATAAAATTGCAAAGCTTCTATAAGGTAAAAGACACTGTCAATAGGACAAAAAGGCCACCAACAGATTGGGAAAGGATCTTTACCTATCCTAAATCAGATAGGGGACTAATATTCAATATATACAAAGAAGTCAAGAAGGCAGACTCTAGAAAATCAAACAACCCCATTAAAAAATGGGACTCAGAGCTAAACAAAGAATTCTCACCTGAGGAATACTGAATGGCTAAGAATCACCTGAAAAAATGTTCAGCATCCTTAATCATCAGGGAAATGCAAATCAAAACAACCCTGAGATTCTACCTCACACCAGTCAGAATGGCTAAGATCAAAAATTCAGGTGACAGCAGATGCTGGTGAGGATGTGGAGAAAGAGGATCACTCCTCCATTGTTGATGGGATTGCAGGCTTGTACAACCACTCTGGAAATCAGTCTGGCGGTTCCTCAGAAAATTGGACATAGTACTACCGGAGGATCTCCCAATACCTCTCCTGGGCAAATATCCAGAAGATGTTCCAACTAGTAACTAAGAAACATACTCCACCACTATGTTCATAGCAGCCTTATTTATAATAGCCAGAAGCTGGAAAGAACCCAGATGCCCCTCAACAGAGGAATGGATACAGAAAATGTGGTACATTTACACAATGAAGTACTACTTAGCTATTAAAAAGAATGAATTTATGAAATTCCTAGGCAAATGGATGGACCTGGAGGGCATCATCCTGAGTGAGGTAACCCAATCACAAAAGAACTCACATGATATGTACTCACTGATAAGTGGATATTAGCCCAAAACTTAGAATACCCAAGATATAAGATACAATTTGTG
This sequence comes from Mus musculus, assembly GCF_000001635.26. Classification (NCBI taxonomy): domain Eukaryota; kingdom Metazoa; phylum Chordata; class Mammalia; order Rodentia; family Muridae; genus Mus; species Mus musculus. The sequence continues at coordinate 49,061,812 of NC_000081.6, read as the reverse complement.
TAACACATGAAAATCAAGAACAACGAAAATTAAAGTGTTGATACTTTGCCCCTTCTTAGAATCGGGAACAAAACACCCATGGAAGGAGTTACAGAGACAAAGTTTGAAGCTGAGAGAAAAGGATGGACCATCTAGATATTGCCATATCCAGGGATCCATCCAATAATCAGCCTCCAAAAGTTGACACCATTGCATACACTAGCAAGATTTTGCTGAAAGGACCCTGATATAGCTGTCTCTTGTGAGACTACACCGGGGCCTAGCAAACACATAAGAGGATGCTCACAGTCAGCTAATGGATGGATCACAGGGCCCCCAATGGAGGAGCTAGAGATAGTACCCAGGGAGCTGGGGGGGATCTGCAACCCTATAGGTGGAACAACAATATGAACTAACCAGTATCCCGGAGCTCTTGACTCTAGCTGCATATGTATCAGAAGATTGCCTAGTTGGCCATCAGTGGAAAGAGAGGCCCACTGGTCGTGCAAAGTTTGTATGCCTCAGTACAGGGGAACACCAAGGCCAAGAAATGGGAGAGGGGGGATGTAGGGGAGTGGAGGGTCGTGTATGGTGGACTTTTCGGATAGCATTGGAAATGTTAATGAAATAAATACCTAATTAAAAAAAAGTACAGGCATACATATTTTTTTTTCTGGGTCTGGATTACCTCACTCAGGATGATTTTTTTTTCTACTTCCATTTGACTGAAAAATCTCATGGTTCCATTTTTTTAATCCATCCTTCGGTTAACAGATGTAGCTGCCTACAGCCACAAGTTACTGGGTTCCTGAAAGGAAGATGGGGTTTTGGATGGGGAAGGCTGCTAGAGAAATAACAAGACAAGACAAAATTTTTTGATCAAGACCAATGTTTACTTAAGAGTCTGAGCTTATAAAGGGGGGTTGGGGGAGCCTATCCTCCACCAGGCCAGAATCTTGTTGCTTTGCCAGGATAGTGTCAGAACAGGTTCAGCCTCTCAGTAGATAGTAGTTTCTTGGAGGAAAGCTGCAGATGTGGCAGAATATTAGACTTTACCTATGTTGGAATACTCCACCCTAGGTGGGCTAGCAAGGGTAGCAAGCCAGCTCTGAGCAGCCTGCTCAAGGCTTCGGGAAGGGCACAGACATCTAGGTTGTTTCCAGTTTGGGGCTATTTTGAAGAAAGCTGCAGTAAACATAGTTGAGTAAATGTCCTTGTGGCAGGATGTAGAATCATTGGTGTTATGCCCAAGAGTGGCATAGCTTGGTATTGAGATAGAGTAATTCACAATTTTCTGATTTGATTTTTCAATTGTTCTCATTTTTTAAAATATGCCTAGTGGTGTTTGATGTGTGCATGAGTTTAAGTAATTTATTCCAGACTTCATATTTAAATATTTAGGCAAAAATAAAAGTTTTTAATGTGTCCCTCACTTATACATTATTTATATCTCACTTGTCAAAATGTAACATCTAAGGCTATTACATTTTGAGTCTCTATTGCTTATCCATGTTGAATAGATTTTCTGTTCTTGGTAATGAGAACATGAAACCATACTCTGAGTGTTTCTGTTCTTTTTTATCCATATATATAATCTGTCCTCAGATATTTTCCTTATTTACAGTCATGGTTATTTTTGTGTCATTTTTAAAAACCCAGGGCAAATAGACCTATAAATCATTTATTTAATAATATTAAAATGTAAAGGTATTTCTCTAAAATATTGTGATACATATAACTTTATAATTTACTAGATATAAAATAAATGTACACATTGATGAGATTGGTACATTATTTTTATACATAAAATTATGTTTTGGTTAAATATTTCCTATTCTGAGATTTAGAAAAGTCATTTCTTCAGAGTTAATGGATATTATTATGTCAAGTCTGAGTTTGCTCCTTCATGTAATTATGAAGTACAAATGGATGGTGTGACAGAAATGTGCCTAGAACTGTTTCAGGAATTTCTGAAAATTCAGTCCTATTTCAAAACCAAATTTATTTCAAATAAAACCTAATTCAGGATCTCACATAACAATTTAAAAAATAGTCAAATATTCTAAAATAAGATAAGATGGCTAATTTGATACATGCAGAGAAAATACAACAACAAAATATTTCCAATTTCCCAAAATGTATATTCTTTGTTTTTCAATACCAAATTAATTATGTTTCTATAGAATAAAAACATTTTCTGTTTACATAAACAAGGCAATCTATAATTGACAATAGTCTTAAATCTGAGTCAATATGTTTCAGGTAATCTACTTTGATATTGTGTGATGTATGGCACATTTGGTAACATTATTTCTTTTAATTTTATGTATATGTATGCTCACTGTATGCATGTGCACTATTACTTAAGGAGGCCAGAGCACAGTTTCATATTACATGAAACTTGAATTATAGACAATTATGTACCATCATGCTGATTCTTGGAACCAAACTCAGGTTCTCTGTAAGTACTTCAAGTGCTTTTAAGGACTGAGTAATCTCTCCAGGCTATTCTTTTATTGCCTTTAAAAAAAAAATTTCCCCCCAATGCAATATTCATAGATAACCAAATAATATTTTACTTGCTATGGATTAAATTTCATATTTTAGATAGTAAATAAATTGTCCTTACCTGTCTTTCCCACAGCATTTTTTTGAAAATGTTTGCATAGTTTCATTTATGCAGTTACTCATATCAATATTTGTTTTGATTTTGTTTGTGATGACTGTATCATTATGGGCATATATCTTCATTTACAGACTTTCACATTGTTTTGGGAGTTGGACTATTAAAAATTAAGTCACATGAATATTCATTTGTATGACTAGTCTATTCAACTTCATTTCCTTGGGAGAAATGTTTTACAGTGAGAGTGGGGCATCCAGCTTTAACAAATGATGTTAGATTGAATAATTCACAAAGCATAGATTTATTTTTTTATAGATACTCACTTTTCAGAGTCTGGAAAGTCTAAGTTCAAGGTGACAAGAGATTTACTGTCAGGTAAACTTAGCTCTCTGTTTTACTTTCTGCAATCTCATATAGAAAGATAAAAGATTCAAACTCCTGGCCTCAAATCAATTTTAAGAGGTTGAATTCCATATGTGATGGGATAGGTACCCGCATGCCCTTATATCCTCCAAATAGGCTATGCCAGAATGTAGGGATTAAGTGCTATGTTGTTCTGTTTCACTACTCCTGTGCTTTTGGTAGCACATAGAAGTAGCCCTCCTTCCATTTTCTCTGTTTTCTAAATTCAAGTCAACAGCAGGTCACACATAAAAGCATACTACTTGCCTAGTCTTACACATCTCCGGAAATGTAAACACCCCATTCCATGTAGGTCAAATTGCTCTGATTGCTGAGAGTGGGGACACTTGATGACTCTCGGCACTTCTCGTAAAATTTTCCAGAATTCAGAACTTTCTAAAATATAGATACACTGAATCTAATAGAAGAGAAAGTGGGAAAGAGCCTTGACCTCCTTGGCAGAGGGAAAAATTTCCTAAACAGAACTCCAGTGCCTCAGGCTGTATGATCAAGAATTGATGAAAGGGCCTGGCAGTGGTGGAGCACACCTTTAATTCCAGCACTTGGGAGGCAGAGGCAGGTGGATTTCTGAGTTCGAGGCCATCCTGGTCTATAAAGTGAGTTCTAGGACAGTCAGGACTATACAGAGAAACCCTGTCTCGAAAAACCAAAAAAAAAAAAAAAAAAAAAAAAAAAACAACCAAGCAAACCAAAAAAAAAAAAACAAAAAAACAAAAAAACACCCCCCCCAAAAAAACACAGAAAAAAACAAACAAACAAACAAAATAAAATAAAATAAAATAAAAATTAATAAAAGGGACCTCATGAAACTGTAAAGCTTCTGTAAGGAAAGAGGCATAGCCAATAGGACAAATTAGCAACCTACAGATTGGAAAAAATCTTCACTAACCCAACACCCAGTAGAGAGCTAATATCCAAAATATATAAAAAACTCAAGAACCTAACCAACAAGTAACCAAACAACCCAACCAAAAATGAGGCAGAGAACTCACAGGAAAGGAATCTCAAATGTCTGAGAAGCACTTAAATGTTCAAAATCCTTAGTGATCAGGGAAATGCAAATCAAAATGACCCTGAGATTCTACGTTAAGCCAACCAGAATGGCTAAGATCAAAAATTCAGGTGACAGCACATGTTGGGAAGAACATGGAGAAAGAGAAACACTTCTCCATTGCTGGTGGGATTGCAAACTGGTAAAAACCATTCTGGAAATCAATCTAGAGGTTCCTCAGAAAATTGGAACTAGATCTACCTGAAGACCCAGCTATACTACTCTTAGGAATATACCCAAAAGATGCTCCACTATGCCACAGGGGCATGTGTTCCACTATATTTATAGTGGCCTTATTTGTGGTAGCTAGAAGCTGGAAACAACCCAGATGTCCCACAACAGAAGAATGGATGTAGAAAATGTGGTTCATTTACAGAATGGAATACTACTCAGTTATTAAGAATGAGGACATTCTGAGTTTTGCAGGCAAATGGATGGACTGAGGAAATGTCGTGCTGAGTCAGGTAAGTCAGTCCCAAAAAAATGTGCATGATATGTACTAACTAGTAAGGGGATATTAACCAAAAATACAGAATACCCAGGATACAATCCACTGAACTCAAGAAGGTTAACAAGCTGAAGGGCCCAAATGAAGAGGTCTCAATCCCACTTGGAAGGAAGAAGAAAGCAATCATAGGAGGGGTGAGGAAGGGGGGGAACCTGAGTAATAAAGGTGACAGGGAGGGGAAGAGGAGAAAGTGATCCTATGGTATGCTCCCAAAAAGGACTTATCATGACTGCTTTTCGAAAGACCCAACAAGCAGCTGAAAGAGTCAGATGTAGATATTTACACCCAACCAATTGACAGAAGCTCCTGGCCTCTCTGGCTGAATTAGAGAAAAACTGGAAGAAGCTGATGAGAAGGGCAACCCCATAGGAAAATCAGTAGTCTCAATGAACCTGGACTCCAGAGATCGCTTAGACACTAGGCAACCAACCAGGCAGCACACACCAGCTGTTATGAGACCCCTAACACATATACAGCAGAGAATTTCTTGGTCTGTTTTCAGTCAGAGAAGATGCACCTAACCCTCAAGAGAATGGAGGCCACAGGGAGTGGGGACGCCTGGTGTGGTGGGGGTCAGGGGGGATATCCTCATGGAGATGAGGTTGGGGGGAAGGCAGGTATTGGATGTGGAACTCTCAGAGGGTGGACTGGAAGAGAAATAAAGGCTGGACTGTAAAAACAAAACAAAACAAAAAGTTAAATAAAATTAATAAGTAAATAAATAATAAATTACAAAAAAAAGTTAAGACACCAAAAGGCAACAGCCATCCTACAAAGTACACCTTGTCCATTCTTGCCTAGTAGACAGGTTCAAGCGCTTATGCTATTTGTCCAACCCGTGCCCTACTTCTTTTGTAAGAAAAGAACAATATGCAGGTAGAGGATGGTCTAAAGATGAATTGCAGGCAGTAAAACTTACACTCCTCAGGACAAGGAAAAGAAATCCTGAAGCTAGATTTCAAATGATGGTCACAAGGAAGAAAAATAAGTAATCTCCTTTGAGCAGAAATGTGGTGGGAAGATGTCCAGGCCACCAACATGTTTATGTCCTCAGCTAAGCAGTGCTTCTTATCTTCCTAAGTGAGCTGCAGAGACATGCACAAATTGTTTCCTTCTTTATTGACAGCAAAAGTGGTAAGTATAAAAACTCAGGGCTCGGCAGCATCAAGCATCAGATGTATTGGCGACACTTACACAAATATAGACTTTAGAAGTGACTTTTTTCTATCTTAGAAAAGCAGGTAAATCATAACTGTAGCTCAGGACCAGAGGAAGACTGATCTTACACAGTTAAGTAATCAAGAAGTCAAGGAAGTAGCGAGTTATCTGGGTTTTTGTTTTGTTTTTGGTTTTTTTGTTTTTGTTTTTTGTTTTTTGTTTTTTGTTTTTTTTTTTTTTGAGGGATTTTTGAGAGTTTCTAAGAAGAGCAAGAACTCTTTCAGAGATTATAGGGATCAGTTGTTCTGTAGCTCTCCTGTGAAGGTTTTACCATGCAAGAATGTCACCAGATAAAGCATAAATTAAATTCTTTCTCCCCGTCTCTGAATCTGGAGTAAGAAAGAGTAAAATGAAAAACAAGGAGGAAGAGAAAGTGGATGAGAATCATATTGCTAAACACAAATGAAAGTCTCCAGTTACCAAGAACAGAGACCTGAAGGACAGTATTCAAAGCCTATAGTCAGAGCACAGGCATGTTGGAGTTGAGATGTCACAATCAAGAAATTTGCGACCATCTTTCAAAGTGTTGCTTCCAATCTGCCTGCCTTGCTTGTTAATATCTGTGAAAATAGTCCATAGTTTGCATGCAGGTTTTTGGAGTTGGAAATTTAAATATTAGTGAACTAATTACAGACAATTTTTTTTTTACAATTAGAAAAACAAAAATCTGCATACACTTAACACTATGGAGATCACATACTTATACAAACTAACAAAAATGAATTAATTTTATGTATGGCATATATAAAGAATCTCAGGTATGCCTTGAAGAAAAAAACAAAGATGGAAACAACTGACGTTTCTTCATATTAAAATTTTCTGTTGCTTTGAAGTATTTTCTTCAGTGACTTACTGTGCACCACATTCTTGTTTCTACACCACTTATTTTACTATGACACCATTTTCAAAAGCATCACACTATGCCCATATCATCTTCCAATCTAAGGCATATTTTATGGGTCTTTATTTTCCATTTATTGAAGAGAAATATTTGCTCTAGAGTTAAAAGTATATTTTAATCCCTGTTTACAAGTATTATATAATCATAGGTAGATTTGGAGTCTCCTGATAGATTCTGCTCTCTCTAGCTCATAAAATTGTAGATACTTTAATCCTCTCTCATTAGTCAAACTCATAGTCAGCTAATCTCTCATATTGGCATTGCAGAATGCCCACTTCTTATCAAAGACTTTCTAGGGTTGGGATATCTGAAACTAAAGGTTTTCAAGCAGATAAGTTCAGCAAATATAAAGACTCATTGTTTTCAACTTGTCAACAACAAATCTATATAAATAGAATGTTTGCATTCTAATTATTATTTACATTAGTTATTAAAAGTGTCACACTTTTAAAAATACTGTTATTTTTATATATTCTATACTTTTGGGTATTTGTTTACTATCTGTGTGTTTGTTAATTCTTAATCCTCTAATCTCTATTCTTGAAAATAAATGAGATGCATAATTTCTGCTTTTAAAATCTATTAAGGCTTTGACTGTTCCCTTTTATTATGAATAGCATTGCCTCATTAGGAAGCCACAAATATAGCTATAGCAAACACTTTAAAATTATTAGTTGTAATATATATGAGGAATTTACAGAAAAAGTTTATATAATTCTGGAAATTTTTAATTTTTTAAATGGGATCTAGGTCTAGAGAGATGGCTCAGCAGTAAAATTGCTTTGCTGTTTTCCAGAGGGAATGAGTTTGTTTCCCAATGCCTATAGACATCACAATCGCTGCCTTTAACTCTATCCTCTTCTGTTCTTCTTAACTATAAGCACACATGTACACCAATTCTAAACACACACACACACACAGAGAGAGAGAGAGAGAGAGAGAGAGAGAGAGAGAGAGAGAGAGAGAGAGAGAGACTTTCTTCTACCCATGTACAGTCTAAGAAACAAACATTTTCTAAACCTCCAGAATATTTGTGCTTTTCTTTTATAAAGGATGCATAAGATGTGAACTATCAGAATTCTGAAGATGCTGTAGTTCCTGTCCAAAACACCATTCTCTGGCTCTTGCTTCAGTAAATTAATTGTCTCTAAGTGGACTAAGAAGTTTCCAGGGCCCCAGGAGTGTCTTGATGTTTTTTAGAGTATCACATTCATGCTCCCTATTACAATAATCTCATATTGTAAAAAGCCTGGCTGGCCATGTACAATTATATTGAAATCAATGACCAGCAATAAACTTCCCTTAACGCATAGCAATGAGGATGCAGTTTCAAGGGATGTGCATCACAATTTAGACATTTGAAAGGCCTTGAGTAGGACTACTGCTTAACTGCTGTTTATAGAGCAATATGATCATCCACCCTGTGGTTTTCTTAGATAGTACCTCATTATTAGTGGTACAGGATGAGTATTTACAGTGTGCACAAATAATGTGATCGAGATCACTCAGGACAATCAAAAACATTCTCTACTCTTAAGAAACTATAGGCTCAGCCAGGTAGTGATGACACATACTTTAATCCACGCACTTAGGAGGCAGAGACAAGAGTATCTCGGTGACTGTAAAGCCACCCTGGTTTTACAGAGTGAGTTACAGGATAACCAAGGCTACGTGAAGAAATTCTGTCTAAAAAACAAAAACAAACAAGCAAGAAAACAAAAAGGGAAAATAATTTATAAATTCCTATCTGACAATTATCTCATACTTTTCTCTGGAATTTACTCCTTAAAATGCATATCTCTACTTAACTGAACTCATAGGGCCATTCTTATTAGCAAACTATAATCTCAGCTAAGATTTAAAGAAAAGGGAAGGCCATCCAGAGACTGCCCCACCAAGGGATCCATTCTATATATATAGTCGCCAAACTCTGATACTATTGTGGATGTCAGGAAGTGCTTGTTGACAGGAGCCTGATATAACTGTCTCCTGAAAAGTTCTGCCAGAGCCTGACAAATACAGAGGTGGATGCTCACAGCCAACAATTGTACTGAAGGAGCTGGAGGGGATTGCAGCTCCATCGGGAGAGCAACAGTGTCAATAGGCCAGACCCCAAAAAGCTCCCAGCATCTGGAACACCAACCAAAGAGTACACATGAAGTTACCCATTGCTCTGGCTGCATATGTGGCAGAGGATGGCCTTGTTGGACATCAGTGGAAGGAGAGGCCCTTGGGTCTTAGGGTGTTTGATACCCCAGTATAAGGAAGTGCCAGGAAGGGAAGACAAAAGTGGGTGGATTGATAGGGTAGCACCCTCATAGAGGCAGGGATTATATAGGGGGATTCTGAAAGGGAGACATGGAAAGGAAAAATATTTGAAATGTAAAAAAAGAAAATATCCACGAGAGACCAGTCTGCAAAGGAGAGCACGCAGACTGCAGAAGCAACATAGCTTCTAGGATAGGCCCCTTTTTGAGCCTTCATCGTCAGCAGGGAGGCAGATCTGAGCTCCAGACCTCTGTGCACCTTTCCTGCAGGAGGAGAGCTTGCCTGCAGAGAGTACTCTGACCACTGAGACTCAGGAGAGAGTTGGACTTCCAGGAGTGCTGACAGAGGCTAACAGAATCACAGGAGGAACAAGCTCCAGCCAGAGACAGCTATAACAACTAACTCCAGAGATTACCAGTTGGCTAAAGGCAAACATAAGAATCTTACTAACAGAAACCAAGACTGTTTACCATCATCAGAACCCAGCACTCCCACCTCAGCGAGTCCTGGATACCCCAACACACCCGAAAAACAAGATTCAGATTTAAAATCACATCTCATGATGCTGGTAGAGGAATTTAAGAAGGAAATTAGTAACTCACTTAAAGAAATACAGGAGAACAGAGCTAAATAGGTATAAGGCCTTAAAGAAGAAACACAAAAATCCCTAAAAGAATTATAGAAAAACACAACCAAACAGGTGGCAGACAAAACCATCTAAGATCTAAAAAGGGAAGTAGAAACAATAAAGAAAACCCAAAGAGAGACAACTCTGGAGATAGAAACTCTAAGAAAGAAATCAGGAACCATAGATGCAAGCATCAGCAACAGAATACAAGAGATGGAAGAGAGAATCTCAGATGCAGAAGATTCCATAGAGAACATGAACACAACAATAAAAGAAAATACAAAATGCAAAAAGATCTTAAGTCAAAACATCCAGGAAATCCAGGACACAATGAGAAGACCAAACCTACAGATAGTAGGAGTAGATGAGAATGAAGATTTTCAACTTAAAGAGCCAACAAATATCTTCAACAAGATTATAGAAAATTTCCCTAACCTAAAGAAAGAGATGCCCATGACCATACAACAAGCCTACAGAACTCCAAATAGACTGGACCAGAAAAGAAATTCCTCCCGACACATAATAATCAGAACAACAAATGCAATAAATAAGATAGAATATTAAAAGCAGTAAGGGAAATCCGGGCATGGTGGCGCACGCCTTTAATCCCAGCACTCAGGAGGCAGAGGCAGGCGGATTTCTGAGTTCGAGGCCAGCCTGGTCTACAAAGTGAGTGCCAGGACAGCCAGGGCTACACAGAGAAACCCTGTCTTGAAAAACCAAAAAAAAAAAAAAAAAAAAAAAAAAATCCAAACAAAAGCAGTAAGGGAAAAAGGTCAAGTGACATATAAGGTGACATATCAGAATTACACCAGATTTTTCACCAGAGACTATGAAAGCCAGAAGATGCTGGACAGATGTTATACATACCCTAAGGGAACACAAATGCCAGCCCAGGCTACTATACCCAGCAAAACTCTCAATAATCATAGGTGGAGAAACCAAAGTATTCCATGAGAAAACCATATTCACAAATTATCTTTCTACGAATCCAGCCCTTCAAAGAATAATAAAGGGAAAGCACAAACACAAGGATGAAAACTACAACCTAGAAAAAGCAAAAGAGTAATCTGTGAGGAGCAGGTGTGGCAGCAGTCCCAAAGGCGCCAGGGACTGCAGCTAAGTCATATGACTTGCACCTGACTTCCTCATATAAGCCATAAACACCTTGAGAGCTGCGCAGGTGTACCAGGCTACTGGTGAATCCATTTTGATGGAGATTTGCCCCTGCTGCCCTGATTAGCTGAAGCTGCGTGCCTGGTGAGGTGGCATGGCTTGCTGTGTGTGGATGGGAACTGAGAGTATAAAAGAGTAAGAGGCCCAGGGTTCGGGAGAGATATAAACAAGGAAGATATAAACAAGGGAGATATAAACAAGAAGAAACAGGACTGAATAAATGTGTGCAGAAGGATCCTGTTGCAGCGTCCTGGCCAGTTGGGCGCACGCAAGAGTAATCCTTCAACAAACCTAAAAGAAGACAACTGCAAGAACAGAATCCCAACTTTAACAACAAAAATAACAGGAAGTGACAATTGCTTTTCTTTAATATCTCTTAATAACAATGGAATCAACTTACCAATAAAAATTCATATAGACTAACAGACTGGCTACACAAACAAGACCCAACATTTTGTTGCTTACAGGAAACCCACCTTAGGGAAAAAGACAGACACTACCTCAGAATGAAAGGCTGGGAAACAATTTTCCAAGGAAATGATCTGAAGAAAGAAGCTGGAGTAGCCATTGTAATATCTAATAAAATTGACTTCCAACCCAAAGTTATCAAAAAAGACAAGGAGGGGCACTTCATACTCATCAAAGTTAAAATCTACCAAGTTGAACTCTCAATTCTGAATATCTATGCTCTAAATTCAAGAGCAGTCACATCCATTAAAGACACTTTAGTAAAGCTCAAATCACACATTGTACTCACACAATAATAGTGGGAGACTTCAACACACCACTCTCATCAATGGACAGATCTCGGAAACAGAAGCTAAACAGAGACACATGCAAACTTACAGAAGTTATGAAACAAATGGATTTAACAGATAGCTATAAAACATTTTATCCTAAAAGAGAAGGAGATACCTTCTTCTCAGCAACTCACGGTACCTCCTCCAAAATTGACCATATAAACAGTCACAAAACAGGTCTCAACTGATAGAAAAATATTGAGATTATCCCATGCATCTTATCAGATCACCACGAACTAAGGCTGATCTTCAATAACAGCATAAAGAACAGAAAGCCAACATTCACGTGGAAACTGAACAACACTCTACTCAATGATACCTTGGTCAAGGAAGAAATAAAGAAAGAAATTAAAGACTTTTTAGAGTTTAATGAAAATGAAGCCAAAACATCCCCAATCTTTTGGAACACAATGAAAGCAGTCCTAAGAGGAAAATTCATAGCCCTGAGTGCATCCAAAAAGAAATTAGAGAGAGCATGCACTAGCAGCCTGACAGCACACTTAAATCTCTAGAACAAAAGGAAGCAAATTCAGCCAAGAGGAGTAGACTGCAGGAAATAATCAAACTTAGGACTGAAACCAACTAAGTGGAAACAAAAACAACTATACAAATAATCAACCAAACCAGGAGCTGGTTCTTTGAGAAAATGAACAAGATAGATAAATCCTTAGCCAGACTAACTAGAGGGCACAGGGACAGTATCCTAATTGACAAAATCAGAAATAAAAAAGGAGACATAACAACAGAATCTGAGGAAATCCAAAACATCATCAGATCTTACTACAAAAGGCTATACTTAATAAAACTGGAAAATCTGGATGAAATAGACTATTTACTAGACAGATTCCAGGTATGAAAGGTAAATCAGGATCAGACTAATGATCAAAACAGTCCCATTCTTCTAAAGAATTAGAAGCAGTCATCAATAGTCTCCCAACCAAAAAAAAAAAAAAAAAAAAGCTCAGAAACAGATAGGTTTAGTGCAGAGTTCTATCAGTCCTTCAAAGAGGACCTAATTCCAATTCTCCTCAAATTATGTCACAAAATAGAAACAGAAGGTACTCTACCCAGTTCATTCTATGCAGACACAGTAGCTCTGATTCCTAAAGGACACAAAGATTCAAAAAAAAGAAAGAAAACTTCAGACCAATTTCCCTTATGAATATCGATGCAGAAATACTCAATATAATCCTCATATACTGAATTCAAAAACACACAAAAACAGTCACCATCATGACCAAGTAGGCTTCATCCCAGGGATGCAGGGATGGTTTAATACATGGAAATCCATCAACATAATCCACTATATAAACAAACTCAAAGACAAAAATCACATGATCATCTTGTTAGATGCTGAGAAAGCATTTGACAAAATCCAACACCCCTTCATGATAAAAGTCATGGAAAGATCAGGAATTCAAGGCCCATAGTTAACATAATAAAAGCAATATACAGCAAAGCAGTAGCCAACATCAACCTAAATGGAGAGAAACTCAAAGCAATCCCACTGAAATCAGGGACTAGTCAAGGCTGCCCATTTTATCCTACCTATTCAATATAGTATTTGAAGTCTTAGCCAGAGCAATTTGACAACAAAAGGAGATCAAGGGGATACAAATTGGGAAGGTCGAAGACAAGATATCACTATTTGCAGATGATATTATATATATATATATATATATATATATATATATATATATATATATATAAAACTTTAAAAATTCCACGAGAGAACTCCTAAACCTGATAAACAGCTTCAGTGCTGGATATAAAATTAACCCAAACACATCAGTGGCCTTTCTCTACAGAGAGGATAAATGGACTAAGAAAGAAATTAAGAAGACAACACCCTTCACAATAGTCACAAATAATACAAAATACCTTGGTGTGACTCTAACTAAGGAAGTGAACGATCTGTATGATAAGAATTTCAAGTCTCTGAAGAAAGAAAACAAAGAAGATCTCAGAAGATAGAAAGATCTGCCATTCTCATGGATTGGCAGGATTAATATAGTCAAAATGGCTATCCTGCCAAAAGCAATCTATATATTGAATGCAATCCCATCAAAATTCCAACTCAATTCTTCACAGGGTTAAAATGGGCAATTTGCAAATTCATCTGGAATAAAAAAAAACAAAAAACAAAAAACAAAACAAAAAACCTAGGATAGCAAAAACTATTCTCAACAATAACAGAACCTCTGGTGGAATCACCATGCCTGACCTCAAGTAGTACTACAAAGCTATTGTGATAAAAACTGCATGGTATTGGTATAGTGACAGACAGGTAGATCAATGGAATAGAATTGAAGACCTAGAAATGAACCCACACACCTATGGTCATTTGATCTTTGACAAGGGAACTAAAACCATGCAGTGAAAAAAAGAGAGTATTTTCAACAAGTGCTGGCACATCTGGCAGTTATCATGTACAAGAATGAGAATTGTTCCATTCTTATCTCGTTGTACAAAGCTCAAGTCTAAGTGGATCAAAGAACTTCACATAAAACTAGAGACAGTGAAATTTATATAGGAGAACATGGGGGAAAGCCTCAAACATATGGGCACAAGGGAAAAATTCCTAAACCAAACAGCAATGTCTTGTGCTGTAAGATCAGGAATCAACAAATGGGAACTCATAAAATTGCAAAGCTTCTATAAGCCAAGAGAAACTGTTAATAAGACATAAAGGACACCAACAGATTGAGAAAGGATTTTTACCAAACCTAAATCTAACAGGGGACTAATATCCAATATATACAAAGTTCCCAAGAAGCTGGACTCCAGAAATTCAAATAACCCCATTTTTAATGGGGTACATAGCTAAACAAAGAATTCTCAACTGAGGAATACCAAATGGCTGAGAAGCACCTGAAAAAATGTTCAACATCCTTAATCATCAAGGAAATGTGGATCAAAACAACCACCTCACACCAGTCAGAATGGCTAAGATGAAAAATTCAGGTGACAGTAGATGCTCGTGAGGATGTGAAGAAAAAGCAACACTCCTCCATTGCTGGTCGGATTGCAAGCTTGTACAACCTCTCTGGAAATCAGTCTGGCAATTCATCAGAAAATTGGACATAGTATTACTGGAAGATTTAGCAGTACCTCTCCGAGGCATATACCCTGAAGATATTCCAACTGGTAATAAGGACACATGCTCCACTATGTTCATAGCAGCCTTATTTATAATAGCCAGAAGCTGGAAAGAACCCAGATGTCCCTCAACAGAGGAATGGATACAGAAAAAGTGGTACATTTTCACAATGGAGTACTACTCAGCTATTAAAAACAATGAATTTATGAAATTCTTAGGCAAATGGATGGATCTGGGAGATATCATTCTGAGTGAGGTAACCCAATCACAAAAGAACTCATTTGATATGCACTCAATGATAAGTGAATACTAGCCCAGAAACTTAGAATACCCAAGATACAATTTGTAAAACACATGAAACTCAAGAAGAAGGAAGACCAACGCATGGATACTCCATTCCTCCTTAGAATAGGGAACAAAATACCCATGGGAGGAGTTACAGAGGTGAAGTTTGGAGCTGAGACAAAAGGATGGACCATCCAAAGACTTTCTCACCCTGGGATCCATCCCATAATCAGCCACCAAATGCAGATACTATTGCATATGCCAGCAAGAATTTGCTGAAAGGACCCTGATATAGCTGTCTCATGTGAGGCTATGCCAGTGCCTGGCAAATACAGAAGTAGATGCTCACAGTCATCTATAGTATGGAACACAGGGCCCCCAATGGAGGAGATAGAGAAAGTACCCAAGGAGCTGACCACCTATTGGAGGTCTGCAATCCAATAGGTGGAAAAATAATATGAACTAACCAGTAACCTCAGATCTCTTGTATCTAGTTGCATGTCGCAGAAGATGGTCTAGTCGGCCATCATTGGGAAGAGAGGCCCCTTGGTCTTGCAAACTTTATAGGCCCCAGTACAGGGGAATATCAGGGCCAAGAAGTGGGAGTGGGTGGGTAGTGGAGCAAGGTGGGGGAAGGGTATAGGGGTCTTTTGGGTTAGCATTTGAAATGTTAGTGAAGAAAATATCTAATAAAAATAAAAGAAAATATCCACCAAAAAGAAAAAAAGAAAAAGAAAAGTTGTCATGGACTAAGAGGAGGGATCAGGAAAGGGGACATCATTTTAGAATATAAATAAATAAAGTAATTAATAAAAGATAACACATGTAGTCAAAAAAGAAAAAGAAAATAGTATATAAATGTTCTTAAAGACATATAATCTCTCCAGAGAGAAAATTAGTAGTGCCCAGCTCCAACTGAGACATATCCCACACAGAAGAGTAGTACATCAGAGCACAGTCAGATTCTTTAAGATATCATACTTTGGTATAATTTCTAATCCTACCTAAATTCTCAATTGAATCCATTATTTCCATCTTCTTAATTCCATCCATTTCTTTCTCATACCTTTTCTTTTTTTTCACATTTTATTTTATTTTATTTTATTTTATTTTATTTTATTTTTTGAAGGGATTTAAATTGTTTATTCCTCTCCCCTGAATAAATATTCTCACAATAGATTGTGAATTTATTTGTTAAACCTATTGTAACTTATAATCTTAACATTTATAAAATGTTAGAATGATCGAAATACAGAAATTGTTTTAATAAAGAAGGATGTATATATATAGATTAGGAAGGAAATTTCCAAAATGAGAAGAACAAAAAGCCTCCAAATACTTTGGAAATACTGAAGGAATAAATGTGAGGGAATCATTTCTGTATTTCAACTCTACTCAATGTAGAATGGGCACAAGATAGAACTAAACTTAGATTACAGCCATTTTCTCATAAATGTTGATCTGAGGCCAGAGACTTTAATCCCGTATGTATTTCCCATAAGCCTCATACTCTAAGTGCCTTATACATAACCTATCTTTTCTAACTATGGCTTTAGTTGCTCCTCTCTTTTCATTTGTTCTACCCGACTTTTTACCACTTCTCAGCTTCCCTCCTCTTTCCTTGTTTCTTTCCTTCCTTCTGACCCCAACACCTTTCCCCCTTTCCTCCATTTTATACTTCCTTCCGTATTTCATCTCTGTTTTTATTCTTTTTAAAAATATTTATTTTATTTGAACTTTGTGTTTGTGGGGAGATATGTGAACATGAGTTCAGGGTCCCACAGCAATCAACAGAACCCAAGAACTGGAGTTACAGACAGTTTTGAGACTTCTGAGTCAGGTAGGTGCTGGAAATTAAACTTGGGACCTCTGCAAGAAAAGTCCATGCAACTTCTGATCCATCTCTCCAAAATGATTCTTATGTATCTTTGTTTTTCCTCTTTTAATTTCCAAGTGTAAATAATTCTCCATATGCTTTGTCTTGTTTTTCCAGATATATTTATCTTGGAAATTATTCTAATTCCTTTATCAGAAAAATAAATGTGTGTGTGTGTGTGTGTGTGTGTGTGTGTGTGTGTGTCTGTGTGTGTCTGTGTGTCTGTGTGTCTGTGTCTGTGTCTGTGTCTATGTATCTGTCTGTGTAGCTTGCAGGATAGGAAGAGAAACGGAGAAACAGGAGAGAGAGAAACAAACAGAGACAAGACAGACATAAGAAAGAAAAATTAATCTAATTCAGCCTGGCTACCTGATGGGCCCCGGGCATGGGAGAATAAAGGGAGTGGGAGAAAACCCGAGTCCGGCCAGAGTTCTGGTGCTCTGGTTGGACAGATGCTGGAGGACTACCGAATGCTTTCCAGGAGGTCCCAGTGGGTGTCTGGCTGTGGGAAACTATGGACCCAGCCCACAGAGGGTGGACAAGGGGGCAGTCCTAGGTCTCTGGGCCTCACAGAGGCCAGAGATAACAGACTCTTAGTCTCAGGCATCCCAGATACCACTTGACAAAGACCTGAGAACAAAATGGCGGCCCTGGAGGCAGCTTGGTCAGTCCCAGGGGCCGAAAGGAGGAGAGGATAAGGAGAGAGGGGGCGCTGGGTGTTTCCCACACATGTGAGAGTCCTTGGTCTAGTCCATGGCTGGAACACAGGAAGGCCTTCCAGTGAGAGGTTAGATACAGCTCTTTAGGGGAAAGCCTATCCCATTGTTCAAGAATGTCCAGCCTTGATGAGCAGAGATAATCTATGGTTTTAGAGCTTTATTCTAGAAAGGCAGAGAGAAAGAGAAGGTAGAAAGAGAGAGGCTATGGCCATGTGGAGAGAGGGGGGAAGGGAGAGAGAGAAGGAGGGCTAGAGATGAGAGCAAGAAAGGTGAGAGCTTCAAGAAAGAGAGGAGGTGCCAAGCAGCCCCTTTTATAGTGGGCTGAGCTATCTTGTAATTGCAGAGTACCTGGGGGAAGGAGCACACCTGGCTATAGTCAAGTAACGTTGGCGTGGAGTCTAGTTAGAATGCCAGAAACCTAGGGCTTTATCTGTGTGACTGATAGTCACACAGCTCTCCTGCAGGAGCTGTGTGGGCAGTAACTTAAACAGGAGCCAGGGGTCCAGGAGACATGATCGAATACCTTCTTCTGTCCCATTGAATACCCATCGGGTCCCCGGGGTTCCAGAACTTTGCTTGACTGGAGACCAGGCTGTCTGTACACAGTCCACTGCCCCACAGTTACCAAAGAGATAGAGTTGCTGAGTGACTGCCTTAAATTTTTAAACTGAATTAATAGTATATTTTAAAGGAAAACTTTATGCTTATATGCCTATAGTAAATTGTCTTACTGTTAGTAAAAAGTCAAGTTTAGTGGGGTATATTTGTTTGAAAATAAATATGAATTTTGAAAGAATTTAAACATTATCTTAAATGGATTTTTTTTCTCAGAAGGAATTTGATTAGTTACAAATTTCAGTAAACATAACAAGCACATTTTAGAAGAGGAGATAAATATACAAAAATTCAAGCCAGCAGCACTCTTTGAAATTTCACTGGCTTACATTTTTGTTTTCTCCCTTTGTCAGCATTTTTACCAGCACTGTATAAATAAATGTATAAGCAGATGATGAAACTGTGCATAAGTCCTAATATTTAAGGAACAGATGGCTGCATAAATGTGATAATTATATATATATATATATATTCTAGCTTATCTGTAAGCCTACATTACTCAGAAAAAATAAATAAATAATGTTTACATTCATATTCCATTAATAGCTCCTTTTTATGACACTAATGATGAACGTTTTTTTTGTTTTGTTTTACCTAACGATCATCACTCAATGAGGAAGTAGAGATGAATTAGTAACTATAATTATGATAGCTATACACAGAGAGAAACACACTGGGGGCTATCATAAAGGAGGCTCTAAACATGGAAGAGTCTGCAGTGATAGCTCAGCAGTTAAGAGCAAATGCTGGCCTTATAGAGGATACAAGTTCATGTCCTAGAACACATACCAGGGGCTTACACATGTATCTTCAGCTCCAATGTATCAAGCACCTCTTCTTGCCTGCAAAGGTATCTGCACATACACAAATACACACACACACACACACACACACACACACAAATAAAACTAAAATACTAAAAATTCTAAAACTGAATAAAAATTCTATTTTCTTATGTATTATTCCTAAGTTTTCTGAACAAATTTCTTTGTTCTTCACCGTGCCTCTTAACTTTGCTGACTATAAACTGTTTTATGGGGGGAAAAAGCCCCAAATGTCCAAAAGAAACTGAACTAGGAATAGAATGGAGTGTTATTCTGTGTCTATAGTTATGTCTTAAGTAATATAGTCATGGCTAGCTAAAAATGCAATATGATCTTATATTTGGTGTAATCAGTATTTGATTCATAAATTAAAACAAATTATATTAGTCAATAAAGTATAATTTACTACTGAGTATCTTTAAAATAGTTTTAAATGTTGCCTATGGTATCCAGTGTTTTATCCTTGTCATTTTAATAAACTAATAAAATCTACTATATCTCCAATTTGTAGAATTACATAATTCTTGTCATTTTACTATGTACCTTCCCAGAAAAGGAATTGGAGTCATTTGACACTTCAAATGAATAATTCCACTTTTGCTGTTTAGATAATTTTTTCTAAGGCAAGTAGGCAATATTTAATTAGTATATGGATTTTATTCAGCTCACTAAATTCCCCTAAACAATTACAAAGTCATAGTCTTGAAACAAAATGATATAATTAAAATAAATTAAATTATATGATAAGTATGATAATGTTTGGGAATTAAAATATCCCAGTGATAAAATTGGAGAAGAGAAATGGATGAAACAATAAAAACACAAGACACTGCAGCACTCTAAAATCTAACTCTTATGGCCTTGGTACCAAAGATGTAAGAGTCTCACCTTAGAGCTCTTAAAGTGGAGTGCTTAAAGAAATATAAAGCTGCCCAGTAGTACTATTCCTAGAACTGAAGCTTTTCAGAGACAACACTGTATAATAATCATTCAAAGCAATAGCAATTAATAAGTTCTCCAACAGTCTTATTTTGTTCAACTCAATTATTTGTATTGTCATTTTTCAAATATTCTGAGTTTCTATTTCTAACATTTCTTGTGGAACAAAGTGCATCATATTTTATATTAAATTTATAATATAATCGTAATAAGTGATTTAAAAAACACCTCTGTTGATCTACATAAAGGCTTGTTGCCCCTCCCCATCCCAACAGCCATGACTACCTTCCAGGAGCCGTGCACTAATCCAGGACACAGGTGAGACCCCTACCCCTACCTGGTGGGACCACATCAAACCTAGCAGTCTTGGGCTGTGCCCTACCCTGTGAGCACTCCATCTTCATTTCTGGTTTACACCACTTTCTGGGGCCAGGGTCAGCTGACTCTTCACCTGTTATCCTGGAGAACCATCTGACTGCCAGGAGGCTTGATCTACCCTGGTACATTACTCTACCTCCTTCTCAGAAAGCTTGCTCTAACACAGAGCACACCACTCTACTGCCTCCTGTAAGGCCTACTATCCTAGGATGACCATGCCAACCAATATCATAGATAATCAGATGGCAAAAGGCACACATAAGAACATAATAAACAGAAGCCAACAAAATACGGAACAATCAGAATCCAGCTCTCCCACTACAGCAAGTCCTAGACATGCGAAGATTCCTGAATAGCAAGACCATGATCTTAAATTCCATCCAATGAAGACTGTAGAAGCCTTTAAAGAGGACAAAAATAATTACCTTAAAGAAATACAGGAAAGAGAACAAGAACTACAGATACAAGCATCACCAACAGAATGCAAGTGATGGAAGAGAGAATCTCAGGCATAGAAGAATTGGTACATCAGTCAAAGAAAATGTCAAATGTAAAACTTTCCTAACTCAAAACATCTAGGAAATTTGAGACACAATGAACATATCAAAGCTAACAATATTATAAATAAACAAGAATGAAGATTACCAGTTCAAAGGGCCAAAAAATATTGTCAACACATTCATAGAAGACTTCCTTAATATAAAGAAAGAGATGGCCATAGACATACAAGAAGCCTACAGAACACCAAATAATTTATGTAAGAAAAGAAAATCCTCTTGCCACTTAATAGTTAAAACACTACAACTACAGAGCAAAGAAAGAATATTAAAAACTATAAGGGGAAATGTCCACGTGATATATAAAGGCAGACTTACCAGAGTTGCATCTGACTTCTCAGCAAAGAATCTAAAAGCCAGCAGATACTGAACAGATGCCTTGCAGACTCTAAGAGATTGCCAAAGCCATCCCCCACTACTATACCCAGTAAAACTCTCAACCAGCAGAGATGGAGAAACCAAGATAGTTCATAACAAACCCAAATTTAAAGAATATCTTTCTACTAATCTGTACCTAGAGAGGGTACTAGAAGGAAATCTCTAACAACAAAAAGAGTAACTGTAAAACCCCTGAAGCTGGGCTTCTGCTCAAGTCCTGCGATGAGCTGGCCGGCACCCCAATGACCCGAGAGAAAACCACACCTGATGCAAACTGCAAGAGGTTTTATTATCAGCTAGCTGAGGACTAACTCCTCGAGCAGTGCAGGGCAGGGGAGATCAACCCCAAGTGGTAACAGTAGGGGGCTTTTAACAGCTAGCTGAGGAATTGGGAGGAGTTGGGAGGAGAGTTGGGAGGAGTTGGGCTACAGCTTCTCCCTGTAGAGGGTGGGGGGAGTGAGCTGCAGCTCCTCTCTGGCTTCCATCTCTGTGTCCTTGGTACAGGGAGCCAAGCAAGCACCTGGCCAGGTCTTTTTACAATTATCACATCTCTGGTTGTAAGATATCGAAACAAAAAGGCTTTTTGCTGGCTATAGAGAACAAAGAGCTTCTTTCTGGCTGTATTTTTAGAGATCAGGAAAAACAAGCTTGGGCAACGTCCAGGGGCTTTACCTTCCAGGGAGAAACACTCTAAGTCGGGGTCTCACATAACTACACCCAAGAAAACACAATAAATTGATCGTCTCACAGCACACCCAAAATAAGAGATTCACACACATAAGGTATCACCTCCAACAATCAAATAAAAGCATCTAACAATCATTAGTCATTAATATCTTTCAACACCAATGTTCTCAAGGCTAAGAGACTGGATACATAAACAGGATCCATTATTCAGCTGTATATACAAAGATAGATACTACCTCAGGGTAAAGAGCTGAAAACAAATTTTCCAGGCAAATAGAAAAAGAAATAAGCTGGAATTTCCATTCTAATATATAATAAAATAGACTTTCAACTAAAAGTTTTCAAAAGAGATAGGGAAGCATACTTCATACTCATCAAAGGAAAAATCCACCATCTCATTTCTGAATATCTATGTCCCAAACACAAGGTCATCGACATTTATAAAAGATACATTAGTAATGTTCAAATCACATATTGAACCCATACAATAATAGTGGGGGACTTCAACACTCCACTCTCAGCAATGGACTGGTCATTGAAATAGGAACTAAAAAAGAAAAACAATGAAACTAGCAAATGTTCTCAGCAGCTCATGAAATTGTCTCCAAATTTGACCATATAATTGGGCACAAAGCAAGCCTCAGCAAATAAAAGAAGATCGGACTAAGTCCTTGCATTCTATTAAATTTTTAGAAGCAATAGAAAGCCCATACATTCATGGAATGTGAGCACCTCTCTACTTAATGATCATTTAGTCAGGGAAGCAATAAACAAAAAAATTAAAGACTTTCTAGAATTCAATGAAAATTAAGGCACAGCACACAGAAACTTATGAAAAACAATGAAAGCAGTGATAAGAGGAAAATTCATAGCACTAAGTGTCTTTATATAAAGGAATAGGTGACATCTCATACTATCAACTTAACAACATACCTGAAAACTCTAGAGCAAAAAGATAAAAGCAAACCAAAGAGTACTAGATGGAAGGAAATACTCAAACTCAGAACTGCAAACAACCAATTAGGAACAAAGAGAACAATACAAAGAATCGCCAAAACCAAGAGCTGTTTCTTTGAGAAAACCAACAAGATAGACTAAACTTTAGCCAAACTACCTAAAAGTCTCAGAGGCAGTATTCAAATTAACAAAATCAGAAATGATAGTGAGACAAAACAACAAAAACTGAGAAAATACTATCATTAGATCTTACTTCAAAAACCTGAATACTACAAAACTGGAAAATCTAAACAAAATGGATGATTTTCTAGGCAGGTACCACTTACCAAACTTATATCAAGATCATATAAGGAGGTTTAAAGGCTTAGCATGCCATAGTTTCTGGGAGACAGGGGATATCTCAGTGTAGCTTTTTCTAGCCAGTGCCTGGCACAGTAAGTGTGTGCTTGTTGAAGCTGAGTGGGTGGCAGGAGGAACAAGCAATGGGAACAAAACAGGACAAACCAAATTAAAAAAAAAAAACACATCAAAAACATCATTTACCAAATCAAATAGGCTTCATCCCTGGAATTCAGGAATGGTTCAATATATGAAAATCTATCAATGTAATCCATTATATAAATAAACTGAAAGAAAAAAAATCACAGGTCATTATATTAGATGTTGAAAAAGTCTACAAGAAAATGCCACATCCCTTCTTGTTAAATGTTTTAGAGATCAAGGATTCAAGGTGCATACCTAAACTTAACAAGAGCAGTATACAGCAAGTTGATAGCCAACAGCAAACTTTATAGAAACTTCAAGCAATTCCACTAAAATCATGGAAAAGACAGGGCTGCTTCTGCCTCCCTATCTATATAATGTAGTACTTGATGTTCTACCTACAGCAATAAGACAACAAAAGGAGATCAAGAGGATGCAAATAGGAAAGGAACAAGTCAAGGTATCACTCTTTGAAGATGTTGTGATAGTATATTAAGTGATCCTAAAATTCTACCTTAGAACTTCTATAGCTAATAGACAACCTCAGCAAATTGGTTGAATATAAAATTAACTCAAATTAATCAGTAACCTACCTTTCTACAAATGATAACCAGGATGAGAAAGAAAATAGGAAAACAACACCCTTCACAATAGTCACAAATAATAAAAAGGATCTTGGTGTAATTCTAAACAAGCAAGGGAAAGATCTGTGTGACAAAAATGCCAAGTTACTGAAGAAAGGAATTGAAGAAGATATTAAAAGATAGGAATATCTCACATGCATATTAATAGGTAGGATTAATATAGTGAAAATGGCTATTGTACCAAAAGCCATCTACAGATTCAATGCACTCCTCTTCAAAGCTCCAACAAAATTTTTTATATACCTTGAAAAAACAGTTCTCAACTTCAAAATGTTAAAATCAGGATAGCCAGAAGAATCCTGAAGAACAGAACTTTTGGAGGAATCAATCATTCCTGACCTCAAACAGTACTACAGAGCAATATTGATAAGAAAAAAATTGCAAGATGTTGATACAAAAACAGACATATTGATCAGTGAAATCAAATCAAAGTCTCAGACATAAAGCCACACATCTACGTACACTTGACAAAGATGGCACAACCATACCATGGGGAAAAATATCTTCAACAAATGTTACAGGTACAGACAACCAGCTACCTTCCTGGCCAGAGGACAGGTGTCCACCCGGGCCTGGAGGGTTCTGCCTCAGGTTCCTCGGGAGCCATCTTGGTTCCTGGACTCTGCGGAGTACGGTCTGCACAGATAAGAGTGTGGACTACAGAGGCTAGCAGCTTCTGGGACACGCGAGAGCTGCAGAGCTTCTGCCAGAAGTGTCCTCCTAGGCTAGGTGGACACCTGTCCTCTGCCTTCCTGGCCAGAGGACAGGTATCCACCTAGCCTAGGAGGCCCTTGCCTCAGGATCTGCGGGAGACATCTGGGTTCCAGGACTCCGGGAAAATAGTCTACACAGGTGAGGTTGTGGACTACTGAAACAATGGCTTCTGTGACAGGCCAAATCAACACAGCTTCTGGGAAAGATCCTGTTTTGGGCCTTCATCTTCGGCCAGGAGGAGGTCCAAACACCAGATAACTGTGCACCTTCCCTGAAAGAGGAGAGCTTGCCTGCAGAGACTGCTCTGACCACTGAAAGTCAGAGGAGAGAGCTAGTCTCCCAGGTCTGGTGATAGAGGGTAACAAAATCACCAGAGGAACATTCTCTAAACTGAGACAACTATAACAACTAACGCCAGAGATTACCAGATGTTGAAAGGTAAACGTAAGAATCTTAGTAACAGAAACCAAGAACACTCACCATCATCAGAACCCAGCACTCCTACCTCACCCAGTCCAGGGCACCCCAACACACCCGAAAAGCTAGGTCTGGATTTAAAAGCATATCTCGTGATGATAGTAGAGGACATCAAGAAGGACTTAAATAACTCACTTAAAGAAATACAGAAGAACACTGCTAAACAGGGAGAAGACATTGAAGAGGAAGCACAAAAATCGCTTAAAGAATTGGAGGAAAACACAACCAAACAAGGGATGGAATTGAATAAAACCATCCAAGACCTAAAAAGGGAAGTAGACAAAATAAAGAAAACCCAAAGTGAGGCAACACTGGAGATAGAAATCCTAGGAAAGAAATCTGGAACCATAGATGCAAGCATCAGCAATAGAATACAAGAGATGGAAGAGAGAATCTCAGGTGCAGAAGATTCCATAGAGAACATCGGCACAACAATCAAAGAAAATGGAAAATGCAAAAAGACCAGGAAACTCAAAACATCCAGGAAATCCAGGACACAATGAGAAGACCAAACCTACAAATAATAGGAGTGGATGCGAATGAAGATTTTCAACTCAAAAGACCAGCAAATATCTTCAACAAAATTATAGAAGAAAACTTCCCAAATCTAAAAAAAAGAGATGCCTATGAACATACAAGAAGCCTACAGAACTCCAAATAGACTGGACCAGAAAAGAAATTCCTCCCGACACATAATAATCAGAACATCAAATGCACTAAACAAAGATAGAATACTAAAAGCAATAAGGGAAAAAGGTCAAGTAACATATAAAGGAAGGCCTATTAGAATTACACCAGATTTTTCACCAGAGTCTATGAAAGCCAGAAGAGCCTGGACAGATGTTATACAGACACTAAGAGAACACAAATTCCAGCCCAGGCTACTATACCCAGCCAAACTCTCAATTACCATAGATGGAGAAACCAAAGTATTCCACGACAAAACCAAATTCACACATTATCTTTCCACGAATCCAGCCCTTCAAAAGATAATACCAGAAAAAAAAAAAAAAAAAAAACAGTACAAGGACAAAAACCATGTCCTAGAGAAAGCAAGAAGATAATCCCTCAACAAACCTAAAAGAAGACTGCCACAAGAACAGAATGCCAACTTTAACAACAAAAGTAACGGGAAGGAACAATTACTTTTCCTTAATATCTCTTATTATCAATGGACTTAACTCCCCAATAAAAAGATATAGACTAACAACCTGGCTACACAAACAAGACCCAACATTTTGCTGCATACAGGAAACCCATCTCAGGGAAAAAGACAGACACTACCTCAGAGTGAAAGGCTGGAAAACAATTTTCCAAGCAAATGGTATGAAGAAACAAGCTGGAGAACCCATTCTAATATCGAATAAAATCGAATTCCAACCCAAAGTTATCAAAAAAGACAAGGAGAGACACTTCATACTCATCAAAGGTAAAATCCTCCAAGAGGAACTCTCAATTCTGAATATTTATGGTCCAAATGCAAAGGCAGCCACATTCATTAAAGACACTTTAGTAAAGCTCAAAGCACACATTGCACCTCACACAATAATAGTGGGAGACTTCAACACACCACTTTCATTAATGGACAGATCGTGGAAACAGAAACTCAACAGGGACACAGTGAAACTAACAGAAGTTATGAAACAAATGGACTTAACAGCTATCTATAGAACATTTTATCCTAAAACAAAAGGATATACCTTCTTCTCAGCACCTAATGGTACCTTCTCCAAAATTGACCACATAATTGGTCACAAAACAAGCTTCAACATATACAATAATATTGAAATTGTCCCATGCATCCTATCAGATCACCATGAACTAAGGCTGATCTTCAATAACAAAATAAATAACAGAAAGCCAACATTCATGTGGAAACTGAACAACACTCTTCTCAATGATACCTCAGTCAAGGAAGGAATAAAGAAAGAAATTAAGGACTTTTTGGAGTTTAATGAAAATGAAGCCACAATATACCCAAACTTATGGGACACAATGAAAGCATTTCTAAGAGGAAAACTCATAGATCTGAGTGCCCCCAAAAAGAAACTAGAGAGAGCACACATTAGCAGCTTGACAACACACCTAAAAGCTCTAGAACAAAAGGAAGCAAATTCACCCAAGAGGAGTACAAGGCAGGAAATAATCAAACTCAAGGGTGAAATCAACCAAGTGGAAACAAGAAGAACTATTTAAAGAATCAACCAATTGAGGAGCTGGTTCTTTGAGAAAATCAACAAGATAGATAAACCCTTAGCCAGACTCACTAGAGGGCACAGAGAAAGCATCCTAATTAACAAAATCAGAAGTGAAAAGGGAAACATAACAACAGATCCTGAAGAAATCCATAACACCATCAGATCCTTCTACAAAAGGCTATACTCAACAAAACTGGAAAACCTGGATAAAATGGACAAGTTTCTAGACAGATGCCAGGTACCAAAGTTAAATCAAGATCATGTTAATAATCTAAACAGTCCTATATCCCCTAAAGAAATAGAAGCAGTCATTAATAGTCGCCCAACCAAAAAATGCCCAGGACCAAATGGGTTTAGTGCAGAGTTCTATCAGACCTTCAAAGAAGATCTAATCCCAATTCTTCACAAACTATCCCACAAAATAGAAACAGAAGGTACTCTACCCTACTCATTCTATGAAGCCACAATTACTCTGATACCTAAAGCACAAAAAGACCCAACAAAGATAGAGAACTTCAGACCAATTTCCCTTATGAATATCGATGCAAAGATCCTCAATAAAGTTCTTGCTAACCGAATCCAAGAACACATCAAAACAATCATCCATCCTGACCAAGTAGGTTTCATCCCAGGGATGCAGGGATGGTTCAATATACGGAAATCCATCAATGTAATCCAGTATATAAACAAACTCAAAGACAAAAACCACATGATCATCTCGTTAGATGCGGAGAAAGCATTTGACAAAATCCACCATCCATTCATGATAAAAGTCTTGGAAAGATTAGGAATTCAAGGCCCATACCTAAACATGATAAAAGCAATCTACAGCAAACCAGTACACAACATCAAAGTAAAGGGTGAGAAGCTGAAAGCAATCCCACTAAAATCAGGGAGTAGACAAAGCTGTCCACTCTCTCCCTACCTATTCAACATTGTACTTGAAGTCCTAGCCAGAGCAATTCTACAACAAAAGGAAATCAAGGGGATAAAAATTGGAAAGGAAGAAGTCAAAATATCACTTTTTGCAGATAATATGATAGTATATCTAAGTGACCCTAAAAATTCCACCAGAGAACTCCTAAGCCTGATAAACAGCTTCAATGAAGTAGCTGGATATAAAATTAATTCAAACAAGTCAATGGCCTTTGTGTACACAAAGGATAAACAGGCTGAAATAAAATTAGGGAAACAACACCCTTCTCAATAGTCACAAATAATATAAAATACCTTGGTGTGACTCTAACCAAGGAAGTGAAAGATCTGTATGATAAGAACTTCAAGTCTCTGAAGAAAGAAATTAAAGAAGATCTCAGAAGATGGAAAGATCTCCATGCTCATGGATTGGCAGGATCAATATACAAAAAAATGGTTATCTTGCCAAAAGCAATCTACAGATTCAATGCAATCCCCATCAAAATTCCAACTCAATTCTTCAACGAATTACAAAGGGCAATCGGCAGATTCATCTGGAAAAAGAAAAAAAGTAGGATAGCAAAAACTCTTCTCATGATAAAAGAACCTCTGTTTGAATCACTTGCCTGACCTAAACCTGTACTACAGAGCAATTGTGATAATAACTTTATAGTACTGGTATAATGACAGACACGTAGACCAATGGAACAGAATTGAAGACCCAGAGATGAACCCACACACCTATGATCACTTGATCTTTGACAAGGGAGCTAAAACCATCCAGTAGAAAAAAGACAGCATTTTAAACAAAAGGTGCTGGCACAAACGGCGGTTATCATGTAGAAGAATGCGAATTGATCCATTTCTATCTCCTTGTACTAAGGTCAAATCTAAGTGGATTAAGGAACTCCACATAAAACCAGAGACACTGAAACTTATAGAGGAGAAAATAGGGAAAAGCCTCGAAGATATGGGTACAGGGGAAAAATTCCTGAATAGAACAGCAATGGCTTGTGCTGTAAGATAGAGAATCGATAAATGGGACCTCATAAAATTGCAAAGCTTCTGGAAGGCAAAAGAAACCGTCAATAAGACAAAAAGGCCACCAACAGATTGGGAAATAATCTTTACCTATCCCAAATCGGAAAGGGGACTAATATCCAATATATAAAAAGAACTAAAGAAGGTGGACTCCAGAAAATCAAATTAACCCCATTAAAAACTGGGGCTCAGAGCTGAACAAATAATTCTCACCTGAGGAATACCAAATGGCAGAGAGGCACCTGAAAAAATGTTCAATATTCTTAATCATCAGGGAAATGCAAATCAAAACAACCCTGAGATTCCACCTCACACCAGTCAGAATGGCTAAGATCAAAAATTCAGGTGACAGCAGATGCTGGCGAGGATGTGGAGAAAGAGGAACACTCCTCCATTGTTGGGGGGATTGCAAGCTTGTACAATTACTCTGGAAATCAGCCTGGTGCTTCCTTAGAAAATTGGACGTAGTACTATCGGAAGATCCTGCAATACCTCTCCTGGGCATATATCCAGAAGATGTCCCAACTGTTAAGAAGGACACATGCTCCACTATGTTCATAGCAGCCTTATTTATAATAGCCAGAAGCTGGAAAGAACCCAGATGCCCCTCAACAGAGGAATGGATACAGAAAATGTGGTACATTTACACAATGGAGTACTATTGAGCTATTAAAAGGAATGAATTTATGAAATTCCTAAGCAAATGGATGGACCTGGAGGGCATCATCCTGAGTGAGGTAACCCAATCACAAAGGAACTCGCACAATATGTACTCACTAATAAGTAGATATTAGCCCAGAAACTTAGGATACACAAGATATAAGATACAATTTGTGGAACACATGAAAATCAAGAAGAACGAAGATCAAAGTTTGGATACTTTGCCCCTTCTTAGAAATGGGAACAAAACACCCATGGAAGGAGTTACATAGACAAAATTTGGAGCTGTGACGAAAGGATGGACCATCTAGTGATTGCCATATCCAGGGATCCATCCCATGATCAGCTTCCAAACACTGACACCATTGCATACACTAGCAAGATTTTGCTGAAAAGACCCAGATATAGCTGCCTCTTGTGAGACTAAGTCGGGGGCTAGCAAACAAAGAAGTGGATGCTCACAGTCAACTATTGGATGGGTCACACAGTCCCCAATGGAGGAGCTAGAGAAAGTACCCAAGGAGCTAAAGGGAACTGCAACCCTATAGGTGGAACAACAATATGAACTAACCAGTACCCCGGAGCTCTTTTCTCTAGCTGCATATGTTTCAAAAGATGGGCTAGTCAGCCATCACTGGAAAGAAAGGCCCTTTGGACTTGCAAACTTTATATGCCCCAGTACAGGGGAATGCCAGGGCCAAAAAGGGGGAGTGGGTGGGAACGGAGTTGGGGGGGGTTGGTATGGGGGACTTTTGGTATAGCATTGGAAATGTAAATGAGGAAAATACCTAATAAAAAAAAAGAGAAAAAAAATGTTACAGGTATAACTGGATATCTGAAAGTAGATGAATGCAAATACATCTATATTTATCATCCTGCACAAAACACCAGTCCAATCAGATCAAGGACTTAAACACAAAACTGATTATACTAAATCTCATAGAATAGAAAGTTGGAAATCGCCTTGAACACATTAGTATAGGAGACTATTTCCTAAACAGAACACCAATGTCTCAGGCTCTAATATTAACAATTGATAAATGGGACCTCATGAAACTGCAAAGCTTCTGTAAGGCAAAGAAGACTGTCAATAGGACAAATCAAAGGCCTACAGATTGGGAAAGTATCTTCACTGAACCTTTATCTAACAGAGGCCTGATATCCAAAATTTACAAAGAACTCAAGGACAGAAACTGACAATGCCAATAACACAATTTAAAAAGTGGAGTACAGAGCTAAACAGAGAATTCTCAACAGAGGAAACTCAAATGGCCAAAAGCACCTAAATAAATGGAAGGGGCCACCCACTCATCTCAAAAAATTTAACCCCAAATTGCTCCTGTGTAAAGGAAATACAGGGAGAAATAATGGAGCAGAGACTGAAGGAAAGGCCATCCAGAGACTACCCTACCTAGGGATCCATCCTATATGCAGCCACCAAAACCAGACACATTGCTGATACCAAGAAGTGCTTGCTGACAAGAGCTGTCTTCTGAGAGATTCTGACAGAGCTTGACCAATACAGATGCTGATGCTTGCAGTCAACCATCAGACTGAACACTGGAACTCCAGTGGAAGAGATAGGGGAAGGACTGAAGGAGCTGAAAGGGTTTACAACCCCATAGGAAGAACAACAATATCAACTAACCACATCTCCCAGAGACTAAACCACCAACCAAAGAATACTCATGGAGGGACACATGCCTCCAGCTGAATATGTATCAGAAGATGTCCTTATCTGGCATCATTGGGAGGGAAGGCCCTTGGTCCTGTGAAGGCTTGATGCCCCAGTACAGGGAAATGCTAGGGCAGTGAGGCAGGAGTAGTGGCAGGGTTGGGGAGTACCCTCATAGAAGCAGGAGGTGGGGGATGAGATGGGGTTTTTGGAGAAGAGAAACTGGGAAGGGGCATGACATTTGAAATCTAAATAAAATAACCAATAAAAGAAGAAGAACACAACCAGAAAAATTAATATTTATAAATGAAAAGAAAAAAGAAATGTTCAAAGTCCTTAATCATAAGGTAAATGCAAATCAAATTGACTCTGAGGTACCATCTTACACCCATCAAAATGGCTAAGATCAAAAACTCAAGAGCTGGTACAAGCTATCAGCAAGGGGAATAGCCCTCCTTTGCTGGTGGGAGTGCAAACTTGATCAACCACTTTGAAAATCAATTGAGTTGTTTCTCAGAAAACTGGGAATTGTTTTACCTCAAGACCAAGCTTATCACTTCTGGGCATATATCCAAAAGATACTCTACCAACCCCAAAAGATACTTGCTCAAATATGTTCATAACAGCTTTCTATATAATAGCAAGAAACTGGAAAAAATATAGATGCTCATAAACTGAATAATGGATAAAGACAATATGGTATATTCACACACGGAATACTCTCTGTGTATTCAAAGTTAAAACATCATAAATGTAGAGGGAAATGGATAGAACTTGAGAATAACATCCTGAGTGGAGTAACCTAAACACAATAGTACATGCATGGTCTGTACTCACCTATATGTGGATATTAACTATAAAATACCTGATACTTGTGCTATGCTCCAAAGACCCAAAGAAACTAAATAACAAGGAAAGCAGAAGAGGGGATTTTTGAATCTCACCTAGAAGGGAGAATAAAATAGTCATATAAGACAGATAAAGAGAGGGAACTTGGAGAAGAGACAGAGAGAGGAATGGGGGGAGGGGGTCAGGATCAGGTCTGGGGATGGACAGAAGAGATGTCCAGATAGTCATGAGAATGAATGGAAATCTGCAACTGACAGAGGTTCAGAGGTGTGAGGCATCTTCAGGATGAGACAGAGACCTGGCATAAGGAAGGTGCCCAAGGATCAATGGGAGTGATGTTAGCTGTGACTCACTACATCAGAGATATGGAGCGTGAAGAGGCTACTTCCTGTATCCTGGCAGGAACCCCAGTGGAGTGATAAAGACACCCACCCACCCACAAAACTTTCAACACAAAATGTATCCTGTCCACAAGAAATGCAGGCACAGGGGATGGAACAGAAGCTGAGAAAATGGCCAACCAATAACCAGGCCAACTTGACACATGTCCCATGGGCAAGCACCATTAACTGACACTATTAATGTTACTCTGTTGTGCTTGCAGATAGGAGCCTAGCATGGCTCTCATTTGAGAAGCTCCACCCAGCAGCTGACTCAGACAGATGCATACACTAACAGCAAAACAGTGGATGGAGCTTGGGGGCTCTTCTGGAAGAAAAGGAGGAAGGATCGCAGCCCTGAAGGGGATGGAAACTTCACAGGAAACCCAACAGTGTCAATTTACCTGAAACTTGGACTTACACAGGCTGGACCTAGGCCAATCTGCACATATATAGCAGATGTGTAGCTTGGTTTCATGTGGGCCCCGTACATCTGGAGACAAGGCTATCCCAAAATCTGTTTCCTGTATGTGGGATATGTTTTTGTAGCTGGGCTTCCTTGTATGGTTTCAGTGGAAGAGTAAGAACCCAACTAAAAGAGACTTGAAGTGTCAAAGTGGAGGGATAGCCAGAGGAGACACCATCCACTCGAGAAGGGGAGTGGGGATGGAAGAAGGGTTGTGGGAGGGGATGACGGGAAGGTAGGCAGTAAAAGGGATGTAAAATGAACTAAAAAATAAATAAAAATAAATTTTAATAAAATTAAAAAACCACAGTAACCAAAAATCGAGAAGAGAAAAACCAAACTTTTATATTATTACATGTAGAAATGGCCTGTGACAAATTCCAACACCCCTTCATTATACTAGTTCTGGAGAGATTAGTGATACAGTGTGGCATGCCTCAACATAATAAAGGTAGTTTCACAATGTTTGTAGCCAGAATCAGCTTAAATTGGAAGAAATTCAAAGAAAGCACCCTAAAATCAGGAACGACAAATGTTGTGTACTCTAAACATATAACCAATATTGTGTATGAAGTTTTCAGTATAGAGATCAGACAACTAAAGGAGAACAGGAGGTAACAAATTAGAAATAATTCAAATATCTTCATTTTCATTAAGATAGTATACATGAGTGTCACTAAAATGTTTACTAAGAATCTCCCCCTCATTGCAAATATTTTCAGCAATGTATATGGTTATAAAACTAACTCTCTAAAATGAGTAGCCATCATATATACAGATGACAAATGAACTGAGAAGGTTATCAGAGAAACATGACCTTTCACAAAATAATACAAATTGTCACAAATAATATAAAATATCTAGGAGTAATTATAAACAAGCAACTGCAAGACTCCTCTGATAACATGTTTAAGCCACTGAAGAAATAAATTGAAGAAGATATCAGAAGATCAAACAATCATCCAAGGCTTATGGATTGATAGGATTAATATAGTAAAAGAATGTACAACCAGTTGAACAGCAATTTACAGATTCAATACCATTGGAAAACACAATTTTCAGCTTCATTTCAAAACATACACACAAACACACACTAGAACAAAGAGCAAAAAACACATGATAGGTAAAACAATGATGACTAATCAAAGAACTGCTGAAGTGTCACCAATACTAATCTCACCTTATAGAGCTACAGAAAAAAAAAAACACCACTTTTATGTATATATGCCCCAATCCAGACCTCTTGGTCAATGGAACTAAATTTAGACCCAGACATAAATTCACACATCTATGAATACGTGATAAAGACGTGAGCAATACACATTTGGAAAAGGACAGCACCCTCTACAATTGGTCCTGGTCAAACTGCATGGATGCAAGTAGAATAATCCAAATAGATCCATACCAATCAACTTGAACAAACTCTCTTCCAAATGGAACAAAGATCTCAACATAAAACCAGATATACTGAACCTGATAGAAGAGAATATGGACATTTCATTGACACAGGAAATCATTGTCTGAGCAAGTCATTAGCACAGTCAGTAAGCTCAACAATTAATAAATGATTTCCTGAAACTGAAAAGCTTCTAAATAGCAAAAACATTATCTAAGTCTCACAAGTTTTCTTGCTTCAGCTTCCATTTCTCTCTTAAGTCGTTAATGTCACCCAAAAGGGAGCACTTAACTGCTTGAAAGATCTTTTCCTGAGCATAAGCAAAGGCCTGTGTCTGTGCTCTTTAGATTTCCAAATTCAGGGTAGGAATCCAAAGCCCCTACAGATTTTTATTACCCCTTCTTTTTAGCCTGCTCTGTGTTCCACCGTTGCCCTCTATCATCAGTAACAATATTATTTCACTGAATAAAGTATCTCCTTTATCCAGATAAACACTGCCCATACTAAGGGTCAATATAAAGAGAAATTTCCCAGAGTATATTGCAGAAAACTACCAGGCAAGGTACACAAAAACTGATCCTTGGAAAGAGATGTAGAAAAATATCCAACCCCCTTTGCTTTCCCACATACCAAATATACAGATTTATTTTTCCAGTAACTGCAGAATTATGGAGTGGAAAATGAGGAGAATCAAAAGCACCCCAAAGGTCTTGAAAGTACTAAGCCATTATAAAGATTAAGGTTAATCCTCATAAAGATTAAATTTATCTATTCTTGGAAGGATTAAACTATTTCTCATGACTAAATGCATCCTAATTGCTTTAAGCCTACAGTTAAATTTCTAGAATTGCGTAGAAGTTGATTTCCCATTCAATGATTTTTATAGAAAGGCAATTTGTGTACAAGTGTATATGTATGTGTGTACTTGTGTTATTGAATACATATATAAAACTCTAATGCTCCTGCATTTTAACTCATTTGAATAATATTGGCACTTTAGAATTACATCTGTAGAAAACTTTCTCCTTGTATATTTATTTTCACATTAATTATATTATGTTCATAAAATTTTATTTTTCTTGAAATTTATATATCATATATTTGTATCTTTATCTTCTCTATTTTGTGTCAAAATAAGAAATTTATAGTATTTCAATTCTATAACAATCATAGTCACTCTACTACTCAGATCATTTCCATTTATAACAATACATTCAATATTCATATTGCCTATCAATATTTGATTAGGCTTATCTACCTTATGATTTGTTTTAAGACAGAACTTAATAGAAACTAAGCTGGCTTCTGGTCTGCAACTGTGTTCCTCTCCTACACCCCACAGCCTGTGTGTCTCCCAGAAGGTCTGCCATAACAAGGGACACATATGAGACCCCTGACTCAATACCTGCTCCAGCTGGGACTCCCATGGAACTCAGCACACATGGCTCCTATCTGCTCTTCCAGAGCCCCATCTGTCTTCAGGGCTGCAGCTCCACCAACAAGCATCAAGCTCTTCCACACCCCACAGCCTGTCTGTTGCCCAGGTTATTTGGAGTAATGAGGGACACAGAAGGCCCCCATCCTAACCAGAGACAGCACTACCTGACTAGGAGGCCTACTCTAACCTAGATCACAAAGTTCTACCTGTCTCCAAAGAATGACAGGCTCCAGTCAGAGATACACAGGCCAGATAATACAAGAGATAAAAGATGGAAAGAGGGAACTGCAAGAACATAAGCAACAGAAGCCAATGTAATTTGGGCACTACTAGAACCCAGTTCTCCTACCACAACGGGGCCTGGATATCAAAACACACCTGAAAAGCAAGATTTTGACCTAAAATCCCACCTCATGAAAGTTGTAGATGTCATTAAAGAGGATATAGATAACTCCCTTAAAGAAATACAGGAAAACACAAGCAAACACGTAGATGCCCTTAAAGAAGAAACAAATAAATCCTTTAGAGAAATAGAGAAAAACACGATCAAACAGATAAAGGAATTGAACAAAATTGTTCAAGACCTAAAAATGGAAATAGAAACAAGTAATCACAAATAGAGACAACCCTAGAGATCAAAAACATAGGAAAGAGATCAGGAGATATACATGCAGGTATCGCAAGCAGAATACAAGAGATAGAAGAGAGAATCTCAGACATGGGAGATATCTTAGAAGATATTGATATAAAGGTCAAAGAAAATTCAAAGTGAAAAAAGGTCCTAACAGAAAACATCCAGGAAATTCAGGACACAATGAAAACACAAAACCTAAGAATAATAAGATTAGAAGAAAGTGAAGATCCCCAGTTCGAAAAGCTAGAAAATACCTTCAACAAAATGATAGAAGAAAACTCTCTTAACCTAAAAAAAGAGATGGCAATAAAAATACAAGAAGCCTACAGAATATAAAATAGATTGTGCCAGAAAAAAAATCCTCCTATTACATAATAATAAAAAACACTAAATGCAGAGAACAAAGAAAGAATATTAAAGTTGTAAGAGAGTTCCATCCCACAACTCAGCCTGGGGCAGTTCCCTTCCCACACCCAGAGACAGCTTGACTACCAGGAGCTCCATCATAACTAGGCTCACAGGATCATAGGAGGGACAGGATCCAGTCAGAGACAGCAAGGTTAGTTAACATATGAGATAACCAGAAGGTGAGAAGCAAGAACAAAAATATAAGCAACAGAAACCAATGCATTTTGACATCATCAGAACCCAGTTCTCCCATACAGCAATCCCTGGATACCACAACTCACCTGAAAAGCAATAATCTGACCTAACATCCTATCTCTTGAAAAAGATAGTAGACCTTAAAGAGTACAGAAATAACTCCTTTAAAGAAATACAGGAGAATACAGGTGAACAGGTAGAAGCTCTGAAAGCGGAAACACATAAATCCTTTAAAAACTACAGGATAACACAGTCAAACAGGTGAGGGAATTGAACATAACTGTCCAAAATCTAAAAATAGAAACAGTAAATGAATCAGAAAGTGAGGCAACCCTATAGATTGGAAACCTAGGAAAGAGATCAGGAGTTACAGATGCAAGCATCACAAATAGAATACAAGAGATAGAATAGAGAATATCAGGTATAGAAAATACAATAGAAGATATTGGCATAACAGTTAAAGAAAATACAATGTGCAAAGAGCTCATAAACCAAGACATCCAGGAACTTCAGGACATAATGAAAGGACTAAACCTAAGAATAATAGAAATAGAAGAGAGAGAAGATTGCCAATACAAATACAAAGGGCCAGAAAATGTCTTCAACAAAATTAAAGAAGAAAACTTCTCCACCCTAAAGAAATAGCCATAAATGTGAAGGAAGCTTACAGAACACCAAAGAGATTCAATCAGTAAAGAAATTCTTCTCATCACATAATAATCAAAATAGTAAATGCACAGAACAAAAAAAGAATATTAAAAGTAGTAAGGGGGAAAAGGCCAAGTAACATATAAGGGTGGATCTATCAGGATTATATCAGACTTCTGAAATCCAGAAGATCTGGGACAGATGCCATGCAGACCATAAGAGAACAAAAATGTCAGCCCAGGCTACTATCCTGAGAAAAAGTTATCAATCACCATAGCTGGGAAAATCAAAAAGTTCCATGACAAAATGAAATTATTTTTATTACGTATTTTCCTCAATTACATTTCCAATGCTATCCCAAAAGTCCCCCAAACTCTCCCCCCGCCCACTCCCCTACCCACCCATTCCCATTTTTTGGCCCTGGTGTTCCCCTGTACTGGGGCATATAAAGTTTGCCTGTCCAATGGGCCTCTCTTTCCAGTGATGGCCGACTAGGCCATCTTTTGACAAAATGAAATTTAAACAATGTATTTCCACTAATCTAGCCCTACAGAGGATAATGAAAGGAAAACTTCAACACAAAGAGGGAAACTAAACCACAAAACCACAGAAAAAGCAAGATATTAATCAGTTTTCTACAAACCCAAAATGTGAAAACCATAAACACTTAAAACCACCACAAACAACAGAAATGACAGGAACCAACAATGATTGGTCTTTAATATCTCTTAGCATCAATGGACTCAATTCTCCAATAAAAAAAAACATTTAAAAAACTGGATACATAAACAGGACACAGTATTTTGTTGCATACAGGAAACACACTTCAGTGACAAAGACAGACACTACCTCAGACAAAAGATTTTTCCAAACAAAGGCCAGAATGCAACTGATAAGCATTTAATCAAGGGTCTGTTGATTTTTTTTTTTAATTTTCTCAGTTTCTGTTGTTAATTCTTCCTTTTAATTTCTGATTTTATTAATTTGCATACTATTTTTGTGCCCTTTAGTTAGTTTGACTAAGGGTTTATATATCTTGTAAATTTACTCAAAGAATCAGCTCTTAGTTTTGTTGATTGTTTATGTAGTTCTCTTTATTTCTAATTGGTTTCTTGGGGAATAAACAAGCTGGAGTAGCATTTAAATACCCAAGCAAATAGATTTTCAATGAAAAGTTACCAAAAGAGGTGGGGAAGTATACTTCATACTTATCAATGGTAAAATCTACCAAGATGAACTCTTAATTCTGAACAGCTATGCTCCAAATACAAGGGCAACCACATTTGCAAAAGAAATGTTACAGCCAGGCAGTGGCTTTTATCCCAGCACTTGGGAGGCAGAGGCAGGCAGATTTCTGAGTTCAAGGTCAGCCTGGTCTACCAAGTAAGTTCCAGGACAGCCAGGGCTACACAGGGAAACCCTGTCTGGAAAAACCAAAAACCAAACACAAAGCCAAAAAAAAAAGCCCAAATGTTACTAAAGCTCAAAACGCACATTGATCCTCAAAAATAATAGTGGGAGACTTCAACACCACACTCTCACCAATAGACAGATCATTTGTCTAGAATGAAACTAGAAACTAGAGAGATAGACATTGAAACTAATAGCAGTTATGAACCAAATGGATTCACCTGAAACCTACAGGACATTTCACCCAAAACCAATATAATATACATTCTTCTCAGCACCTCATGGTATCTTCTCCAAAACTGACCAGATAATTGATCACAAATCAAGCCTCCCCAGATACAATAAAATTCAAACAATACCACAGATCACCACAGACTAAGGCTGGTCTTCAATAACAATCAAAACAACAGAAAGCCCAAATACTTGTGTAAACTAATTATTTCTCTACTCAATAATAACTTGGTCAGGGAAGAAATAAAGAAACTGAAGAATTTCTAGAATTTAATGAAAATAAAGGCATACCATACCCAAACGTATGGGCAACAATGAGAGCAGAGCTAAGAAGACAATTCATAGCAGTGAGTTTCCTTCATAAAGAAATTAAATAGATCCTACCCTAACAACTTAACAGCACATCTAATACCTCTTGAACAAAAAGAAGCAAAAGGAATAAATAGCAGGAAATAATCAAACTCAGAGCTGAAATCAACCAATTAGAAACAAGTAGAACTATACAAACAATCAACAAAACTAAGAGCTGATTCTTTGAGTAAATTAACAAGATATATAAACCCTTAGTCAAACTAACTAAAGTGCACAAAAACAGTATGGAAATTAACAAAATCAGAAATTAAAAGGAAGAAATAACAACAGAAACTGAGGAAATTAACAAAAAAACAATCAACAGACCCATGATTAAATGCTTATCAGTTGCATCTGGCATTATTCCTTAATGTTTTTACTAGCGAGTGTAAGTTTTATCTTTTATTAAATATCTTTATAACATTTTTAAATGTTTTACATTGAAGAATTCTACCACAATAAATTATGTATATATGTATATGTGTATGTGTATGTCCTAAAAATCATGTTTTGAATTATAATATATATGGTTTCAAGGCTTAGTTTTACTCATTTGATAACCAATAATGTATCTCATCCTGGATAAAGGCTAGTTATCCTTCAACTTCTGCTAGAAGTCATTTGATATTATAGATCAATAGTATAAGTACAAGACTTTATTATTATAACTTGTTCCAGCTTTGTTAGAATTCGAGGTTATAAAAAATAACTTTTACTCATATTTTATAATTTCTACTGCTATCACTTCTTTATAGTTTTAAAATACACATATGTTTGTTACATTTCCTGTTTTCTTATGTCACTAGGAATCAAAACAACAGTATTGGGCTTGGCAAGATATTGTTATGATACTAAGTGACAGACTCAGTCTCCTTATTAATTAGTTTTCTCAATATTACCTGTAAACCATTTAACCATTCCAATTATTTAAATTGTTCATTTTATTTTAGTTCTCATTTTTATCATGTTTGTCTTTCAGTATCATATATACACATTATGTAATGTGTATATATTAAATGTATATATATATAATGTATAAACATATATATGTATAGGCAAGAGAAACCCTCTGTGTTTTTATTTGTAGCTGTAAAACTTAATCTTTGTGTCCATAAAGAAGTCACAGCCAGAGTGATTGTAACAGCTTGCAAACCCACCAGCAATGGAGGAGTGTTCCTCTTTCTCCACATCCTCCCTAGCATCTGCTGTCACCTGAATCTTTGATCTTAGCCATTCTGACTGGTGTGAGGTAGAATCTCAGGGTTGTTTTGATTTGCATTTCCTTGATGATTAAGGATGTTGAACATTTTTTTAGCTGCTTCTCAGCAATTTGGTATTCCTCAGCTGAGAATTTTTTGTTGAGCTTTGTACCCCATTTTTTTAATTAGGTATTTTCTTCATTTACATTTCAAATGCTATCCCAAAAGTCCCCCAGACCCT
Source organism: Mus musculus (assembly GCF_000001635.26). Taxonomy (NCBI): domain Eukaryota; kingdom Metazoa; phylum Chordata; class Mammalia; order Rodentia; family Muridae; genus Mus; species Mus musculus. The sequence goes on along the minus strand of NC_000081.6, from coordinate 49,020,266 downwards.
CCCCCCCCATTCCCCTACCCACCTACTCCCACTTCTTGGCCCTGGTGTTCCCCCGTACTAAGACACATAAAGTTTGCAAGACCAAGGGGCCTCTCTTCCCAATGATGGCCGACTAGGCCATCTTCTGAAACATATGCAGCTAGAGACACGAGCTCCGGGGTTACTGGTTAGTTCATATTGTTGTTCTACCTATAGGGTTGCAGATCCCTTTAGCTCTAGGTACCTATAGGGTACTTTCTCTAGCTCCTCCTCCTCCTGTGTTCCATCCAATAGCTGATTGTGAGCATCCACTTCTGTGTTTGCCAGGCCCCGGCATGTACCCCATTTTTTCTATGGTTATTTGATTTTCTGAAGTCCAACTTCTTGAGTTCTTTACATATATATTGGATATTAGTCCCCCAAAAGATTTAGGATTGGTAAAGATCCTTTCCCAATGTGTTGGTAGCTTTTTGTCTTATTGACAGTGTCTTTTGACTTACAGAAGCTTTGCAATTTTATAAGGTCCCATTAGTTGATTCTCAATCTTACAGTACCAGCCATTGCTGTTTTGTTCAGGAATTTTCCCCCTGTGCCCATATATTGGAGGCTTTTCCCCACTTTCTACTCTGTATGTTTCAGTGTCTCTGGTTTTATGTGGAGTTACATGATCCACTTTGACTTGAGATTTGTACAAAGAGATAAGAATGGATTAATTCGCATTCTTCTACATGAAGACTGACAGCTGAGCCAGCACCATTCCTTGAAAATGCTGTCTTTTTTCCACTGGATGGTTTTTGCTCCCTTGTCAAAGTTCAAGTGAACATAAGTGTGTGGGTTCATTTCTTGGTATTCCATTGATTTGCCTGTGCCTGTCTGTCATTGTACCAGTACCATGCAGTTTTTATTACAGTTGCTCTGTAGTACAGCGTGAGGTCAGGCATGGTGATTCCACCAGAGGTTCTTTTATTGTTGAGAATATTTTGTTATCTTAGGATTTGTTATTCCAGATAAATTTGCAAATTGCCCTTTCTAACTCCGTGAAGAATTTAGTTAGAATATTGATGGGAATGGCATTGAATCTATAGATTGCATTCGGCAAGGTAGCCATTTTTACTATATTAATCCTGCCAATCCATGAGCATGGGAGATCTTTCCATCTTCAGAGATCTTCTTCGATTTCTTTCTTCAGAGACTTGAAGTTCTTATCATACAGATATTTCACTTCCTCAGTGTCTTAGTTAGGGCTTTACTGCTGTGAACAGACACCATAACCAAGACAAGTCTTATAAAAACATTTAATTGGGGCTGGCTTACAGCTTCAGAGGTTCAGTTCATTATCATCAAGGTGGTAACATGGCAGTATCCAGGCAGGCATGGCACAGGCAGAGCTTAGAGTTCTACATTTTCATCTAAAGGCTGCTAGTGGAAGACTCACTTCCAGGAAACTAGGGTGAGGATCTTATGCCCACACCCACAATGACACACCTACTCCAACCAAGTGACACCTATTCCAACAAGGCCACACCTTCAAATGATGCCACTCCATGGTCCAAGAATATGCAAACCATTACACTTAGAGTCACACACAGGTATTTGACACTATCCATGACTATTTTGAAGGGCGATAAATCCCTAATTTCTTTCTCAGCCTTTCTTTCTTTGTGTAGAGAAAGGCCACTGATTTGTTTGAGTTAATTTTATACCCAGCTACTGCACTGAAGTTGTTTATCAGGTCTAGGAGTTCTCTGATGGAATTTTTAGGATCACTTATATATACTATCATATCATCTGCAAATAGTGATATTTTGACTTCTTCTTTTCAATTTATATCCCCTTTATCTTTTGTTGTCTAATTGCTCTGGCTAGGACTTCAAGTACTATATTGAATATGTAGGGAGAAAGTGGGCAGCCTTGTCTAGTTCCTGATTTTAGTGGGATTGCTTCAAGTTTCTCTCCATTTTGTTTGATGTTGGCTACTGGCTTGCTGCATATTACTTTTATTATGTTTAGGTATGGGCCTTGAATTCCTGATCTTTCCAAGACTTTTATCATGAATGGGTGTTGGATTTTGTCAAATGCTTTCTCAGCATCTAACAAGATTATCATGTGGTTTTTGTCTTTGAGTTTGTTTATATACTGGATTACGTTGACGGATTTCCATATATTAAACCATCCCTGCATCCCTGGCATGAATCCTACCTGATCATGATGGATGCTTATTTTGATATGTTCTTAGATTCGGTTTGAGAGAATTTTATTGAGTATTCTTGAATCAATATTTATAAGGGAAATTGGTCTGAAATTCTCTTTCTTTGTTGTGTCTTTGTGTGGTTTAGGTATTAGAGTTATTGTGGCTTCATAGAATGAATTGGGTAGAGTACCTTCTGTTTCTATTTTGTGAAATATTTGAGGAGAATTGGAATTAGGTCTTCTTTGAAGGTCTGATAGAACTTTGCACTAAACCCATCTGCTCCTGGGCTTTTTTTTGGTTGGGAGACTATTAATGACTGCTTCTATTTCTTTAGCGGATATGGGACTGTTTAGATCATTTACTTGATCCTGATTTAACTTTGGTACCTAGTATCTCTCTAGAAGATTATCCATTTCATGCAGGTTTTCCAGTTTTGTTGAGTCTTTTGTAGTAGGATATGATGATGCTTTGGATTTCCTCAGGTTCTGTTCTTATGTCTCCCTTTACATTTCTGATTTTGTTAATTAGGATACTGTCCCTGTGCCTTCTAGTTAGTCTGGCTAAGGTTTTATCAATCTTGTTGATTTTCTCAAAGAACAAGCTCCTGGTTTGGTTGATTCTTTGTATAGTTCTTTTTGTTTCTACTTGGTTAATTTCAGCCCTGAGTTTGATTATTTCCTGCAGTCTATTCCTGTTGGGTGAATTTGCTTCCTCTTGTTCTAGACCTTTTAAGTGTGTTGTCAAGCTGCTAGTGTGTGCTCTCTCTAGTTTCTTTTCTTTTCGTTCTTTTTTTTTTTGCTAAAAATTTTATTTTATATTAGTAAAATACATTTTTGTTGTTATATTAATATTTTATTAGATATTTTCTTCAATTACACTTCAAATGATATCCCCAAAGTCCCCTATTCCCTCCCCCACCCTGCTCCCTAACCCTCCAACTCCATCTTCCTGTTCCTGGCATTCCCCTGTACTGGGGCATATGATTTCTAGTTTCTTTTTGATGGCAAACAGAGCTATCAGTTTTCCTCCTAGGACTACTTTCATTGTGTCCCATAAGTTTGAGTATATTGTACATTCATTTTCATTAAGGTCTAAAAAGTCTTTAATTTCTTTCTTTATTTCTTCCTTGACCAAGTTATCATTTAGTAGTGTGTAGTTAACCTTCTACATCCACTCTGGAAATCAGTTTGGGAGTTCCTCAGAAAATTGGACATAGTACTACTGGGCATATTCCCAGAATATGTTCCAACTTGTAATAAGGACACATGCTCCACTATGTTCATAGCAGACGTATTTATAATATCCAGAAGCTGGAACGAACTCAGATATCCCTCAACAGAAGAATGGATACAGAAAATGTGGTACATTTATACAATGGAGTACTAGTCAGCTATTAAAAAGAATGAATATATGAAATTCTTAGACAAATGGATGGACCTGGAGGATATCATCCTGAGTGAAGTAGCCCAATCACAAAAGAACATACATGATGTGCACTCACTGATAAGTGGATATTAGCTCAGAAACTTAGAATACCCAATATACAATTGGCAAAACACATGAAACTCAAGAAGAAGGAAGACCAAAGTGTGGATACTTCATTCCTTCTTGGAATGGGAAACAAAATACCCATGGAAGGAGTTACAGAGACAAAGTTCCGAACAGAGTCTGAATGAAAGACTATCCAGAGACTGCCCCACTTGGCGATCCACCCCATAAACAACCACCAAACTCAGACACTAGGCAGAGGCCAACAAGACCCTGCTGACATTAGCCTGATATCGCTGTCTCCTGTGAGGATCTACCAGTGCCTGGCAAATACAGAAATGGATGCTCACAGTCATCCATTGGACGGAACACAAGGTTTCCACTGAAGGAGCCAGGGAAGTATCCAGGGAGCTAAAGGGGACTGACGCCCCATAGAAGGAACATCAATATGAACTAACCAGTATCCCCAGAGATCCTTGGAACTATACCACCAATCAAAGAAAACACAGGGTGGAACTTGTTGCTCTAGCTATATATGTAGCAGAGGATGGCTTACTCTGTCATCAATGGGAGGAGAGATCCTTGGTCCTGTGAAGGCTCTATGTCCCAGTATAGGGGAATGCCAAGACCAGGAATAGGAATAGATGGTTTGGGGAACAGGGGGAGGGTATAGGGGATGTTCGGAGGGGAAATTCGGACAGGGGATAACATTTGAAATGCAAATAAAGAAAATATCTAACAATAACAACAACAACAACAAAGTCACAGCCAGGGCCTTGAAGTAATTTGTATCCTCAACACTAATGAACAAAATCAAAATGCCAAAAATGAAATGGTTAGATAAGTTGTATCCATAATTTCATGTTTTGATGATGGAGGTACTAACATATCCTTTTTGCTTTCCTGAGCACAATAAAGGAGAGAAATTAAGAATTGGTTCTCATCCATGCGTGGTGGCACACGCCTTTAATCCCAGGACTCGGGAGGCAGCGGTAGGTGGATTTCTGGGTTCGAGGCCAGCCTGGTCTACAAAATGAGTTCCAGGACAGCCAGGGCTATACAGAAAAACCCTGTCTCGAAAAACCAAAAAAAAAAAAAAAAAAAGAGTTGGTTCTCTGGTTATGAGCACTTGTTGCTCTCACTGTACTCACATGGTAACAAACAACCATGTGTCCCAGGGGATCAAGGATCAAGGAGACACTTTTTACCTCTTTGTGTATGCAATACACACATGGCATGGTATAAAGACAGGAATTCAAGTAAAATACAAATACATATAAAATAATAAAATAAATAAATATAAATTTTTTCAAAACAGCAAAATCACACACCGAAGATCATCTGACTTAATATTTAGTTATCCTAGGCTATTTGCAAATTTGATTAATTTCTAATTGTAATTTTATAGTGTTGGAAAACATGCATGATATGCACTTACTTATAAGTGGATATTAGCACACAAAAAGAAAGAAAGAAAGAAAGAAAGAAAGAAAGAAAGAAAGAAAGAAAGAAAGAAAGAAGGAAGGAAGGAAGGAAGGAAGGAAGGAAGGAAGGAAGGAAGGAAGGAAGGAAGGAAGGAAGGAAGGAAGGAAGGAAGGAAGAAAATAGAAAATACCCAAGATACAGTCCACAGACAGAACTCAAAAAGGTCAACAAGCTGAAGGGCCCAAGTGAGGACTCCTCAGTCCCATTTAGGAGAGAAAAGAAATCAATCACAAAGCAAAGGGAGGGGGACAGGGGTGGGAGAAAGGGGGAAAGGGGTTCATGATGTGGTATTGTGGGGTGTGGGGACTGAAGCCCTGAGGATCAGCAGAAAGCATGTCAACAGCAACCTAGAGAGGTAGGAGGTTGGGAGGACCCTCCAAAATGCACTAAAGACCTGGGAGGTGAGAGACTTTCATGACTGAATGGGAGGGAACTTAGATGAAATGCCAGGTAGGGAGAGGGAACTTATAGAGCCAACCTCCAGCAGAAAGACAGGACATCAAGTAAGGAATGGGGTTGCCATCCCACAGTCACAACTCTGATCCATAATTGCTCCTGTGTGAAAGAACTGCAGGGATGGAAATAGAGAGGAGCCTGAGGAAGCAAAGGTCCAGGGACAGGCCCAAAGTGGGATTCAGCTCAAGGGGAGGTCCCAAGACCTGACACTATTACTGAGGCTAAGGAGTGCTCACAAAAAGGGACCTATCATGACTGACCCCCGAAAGACCCAACAAGCAGCTGAAAGAGTCAGATGCACGTATTTACACCCAGTCAATGGACTGAAGCTGTTGACCCTGTGTGGGAAAGGTGGAAGGAAGCTAAGGAGGAGGGCAACCCTGTAGGAGGACCAGCAGTCTCAGTTAATCTGGACCCCCCAAAATTATCAATCACTGGATCACCAACCTGGCAGCATACAGGAGCTTATACGATGTCCCTAACACATATACAGCAGAGGACTGCTGGATCTGCATTCAATCAGAGATGATACACCTAACCTTCAAAAGATTAGAGACCCCAGGGAGTTTAGAGGTCAGGTGTGGTGGGGTTGGGGGTAGGGGTGAGGATATCATCGTGGAAACAAGGAGATGGGAAGGAGGTTTGAGATGTGGAATAATCAGAGTGTGGACAGGGGGTGAAGAATAAAATCTGTAAAAAAAAAAGATTTTTAAAATTTTTTAAAAATAAAAAAATAGTTTTCAAGTTCAAAACATTGTATAGTGGGTGTAGTACTGCACATCTTTAATCCCAGAATTTGAAAATGAAGAAACAGAAGAATCTCCATGAGTTCAACACCAGTATGTTCTACATAGCAGTTTCTAGGATAGATATATCTATATAGCAAGATACTGTCTTAAATAACAAAAGTTATATCATAGCAGTAGGTAATAAATATAATTGCTATATATATAGGTTACGGTATGTCTTTTTCTTTCCACTTGCCAATCTTTTTGGAGTATGTGACTGCAGTGTTAAGGATGGATATGAGTGGAACATGAAGTGTGATAGAATTAGAAGCATGGAGAGCATTTAATAACCTTCCTCACAGTTTCCCATAAACACACTTTGGTGTGTTTTTAAGTGTGCAGGTTATCAAATGTAAAGGGAATTCATGATAAATCCAGGTAAATTATATGCCTGTTTCTCTCCCTCTTTGACCACAACCTTTGGGTAGCTTTTAATCTATGTTTAACAAATTCAACTGTACTTCCAGTATGTGACGTTTATAGATTCTACCCTTCATCGCATTAGTAATCAACCAAATGAGGTTACTAGGCAGAGAAAATTAGGAGGATAAACTTCTACCTTAATTTTCATCAGTAAATAACTTATATCCATTATGAATTTAAGTCTTACAATGGCATGGAAAGTAAGAATGCAATTTACCTTAGTTTACCAAAGGAGTAGGGATTTCTCAAAGGTCATATAATTCTGAAGACAAACCCAGATGCAATGGGGCCTCCTCCTGTCCCATTGTCTTAGTAGGTGGATCATATGTGTTCATGGCTTTACAATTAAAATATGTAATAACTGACCAAAAGTAGCACATCTTTAGTTCCTTAGAGAAATAATGTCATGCAAGACAAATTTTCATTAAGTGGAAAAGTCTTGACTGAGTGCTCTGGATTTTTTTATTATATGTAAATAAAATATTGGTCTTGTGATATTGAATATGTAACAGATGGGTACTTGATTACATTTAATTTTGGATTGGAAAGCCAGCATACATAGTTTAGAAATTGACCTATTTTATATAAAAATGAAGAATTACTGTGGCACTAAAGTTTTCACCCAAAAGAGATTAGTATTAGTTTTAGACTAATAATACTAAAAGTGCTTGAGAAGCCACAGGGAAATATTATTTTGTACATAGTCTAAAAGCATATGTACAATGTATATGTGTGTATACATTTAGATTAAATGAAATATATAATGCATAAATATTTCATTTAAATGGAGTTTACGTGGAATGTTAGTCTTCTGACAAAGGCTCAGACTATTTAACAAAAAAGTCCAGGACCAGGAAAGTAAAACTTTCTTTCAAGTTGTGAGTCAGGGGAGACAAAAAAACTCTCAAAATAATATAGTTTTTTTTTTTTTTTTTTTTTTTTTTTTTTTTTGCCATTGACCATGCTTGGCTGCCCAAAATAGGAGGTAAAACTCTATTAAGGAAAATGTCATACACTTTAAACTCAGGTATAATTAATTAGTTAGCTTCCTCTCTTAGAACTAATTCTCACAGTATCAAAGAGTATTACATACGTTATGAAGAATCGCAGTTAATAGCATACTCACCTGTGAAGCCTATGAACCAAAGCCTTTCCAACTTGGTAAGATGTTGCAGTAAATTTCCAACCCAAATATGCCTGGGCAATGAAAACACAACTTAATTAATATAAATACATGTTGTGCGCCTAGATTGGGCAGATCTACCACTACACTACCATCTTCCTCATCTATGAGATTCCTTATGGTTTTTCCAGGCCAGGTACTTCTGCTCCACTTTTCTTCTTCCTCCTCCTCCTCTGTCCTCTCTCTCTCTTTCTCTCCCAAAACCTTCAACTCCACCTTCCCATCTTTCTCCACCCAATCACTGACTCTATCCTTTATTTATAAATTAAGGTAGGAAGAAGGCTTACAGAAAATCACCTGAGTGCTGACTCATTCCTTTTCACAATCCCTTACAGGAGAATTAACATCAAATACAAATATCCGCAGGGCAACCCGAAACAGTATGATATCAAAAATGGTGCTATTGCAGCACTTAAATCTTGGGACCAATCAATAATTATCTAATAGTATGCAAGGTCTACTCATTAAAAGGGTATTCATGCCTTGTACTCTAAACCTAGCCATCTCCCTGTGGCTGGAGTGATCATGGACCCTACAGTAGAACTTACCACTTTTGTTATCTTCAATCAATACAGTTTCTACCTAAATTCATCATATTTATCTGTAGACAAGGAGATGACTGCAACTTTCACTTCTCATTAAATGATTTTTATTTAATTTTCAGAAGTATGAGACTATAACAGAAATCTTCTTGTTAAAATCCAGACAAAAGGTTAGCATAGAGTTTTCAATCCAGTTTGTACATCCTATATAGGACCTGCATAAATAATAGCAGGAAATGTACCAAGGTGTATGGAGGAAATATTACAAGGCCCCATTGCTAGATAAAGAGCTAGACAAGATCACTAACTACTAAGAGAAAGAATTAGTTTATTCAATTTGAAGTAGCCAGTCACTAAACACATGTATGGAGAAGCAACAGGAAATGCTCCTTAGGTTTTAGATCATAATAAATAAAGAGGAAGAAGGAGAGGTCATGAATGGCAAACGTTGGCTTGAGAATTTTTTAAATAGAGTCCTGATGAGGGCATAAGTCCTTAGTACTAAGCCAAACTTTCTTATACCCTCACTAATCATACTAAACTCCCCAATATTTTGTCCTAGAGATGAGGCATACAATTTTTTCCAAGGCTGAAATACAGTTCTAAGCCTCTGAACACAAGAACCACATGATGCATTGGAAATAGCAGGTGAACAAATCTTTTTGCCATTTCTTGACATTTCAGGTTTTGCCACATGCTGAGGAGCTATTAAAAGGTGATGGCTTCTGGGGAGTGAGAAGTATTTATTTATTTATTTATTTATTTATTTATTTATTTATTTATTTATTTGGAAGAATGGACAGGAGTTGTTCTCAACCTTCCTCCTGCTGTGACCCATTAATACAAGTTACTCATGTTGCCCTGACCTCTCAACCATATAATTAGTTTTGTTGCCACTTCATAATTGTAATTTTACTACTATTATGAATCATGATGGAAATATCTGTTTTTATCTGATGGTCTCAGATGACCCTTGTGCAAACCCTTCAACTCCCAAACAGGTATGACCCACAAGTTGAGAACCACTGCTCTACAGGTTAGCAACAATTATTGTACTCAATTAGTTAAGGAATAACAAAATAAAAGTAAATACTGGAATTTATTAGTGTCTTATTAGAAATAAAATATTAGACCTGGAATTAAAAGTAGAGTAACAACTTTGTCTTGTGTACTGGTGATTGCTATGCTAGGACTACCACTTACAAAAGCACATAGAAATGTGCTCAGAACATGCAATGCAAGGGCTGGAGAGATGCCAAAATAGTTATGAATACTTATTTCTCTTACAGAGGACCTAGGCTTGATTACCAGCATCCACATGACAGCTCATAACATTTGCAGTTCCAGTTTCAGTGGACCTGATACATTTTTCTAGCCTCCATAGGCACCACCAGTTATGTATATACTGCACAAGCAAATATGCAGGCAAAATATTCATGAACACAAACTAAAGATTTAGAGAAAAGGAAGGCATGAAGTTAAAAAGGTAGATGTGTTGGTAGGATCCTGAAACAATTGAAAGTTGGGAAGGGGATAGATATAATCAAGGTAGTGCACACATAGCAGATTTCCAAATCATAAACAGAAGTGCTATAGATGGATACTGGTTTCCTAAGTTCCTGAGACATACTGGTTTTTATCTTACTGTCCCACAGTGTCCTGTCGTCCACATTGAGCTAATTTCTGTATGTGTGTATGTATGTGTATGTCTGTGTGTGTGTGTACATACACATACACATATACATATATTCTGTTGGATTGTCTAAGACATAATTTAAAACAGTGCATATTTAAAATTCCCACTATTTTAAATATTCTACTGCTTTGGACATTCAATGACTATTTAAATGTCCAGAGTTTGTCCACTGTGGCTTACCATAAAATAAAAAACAATTAGTTATATACATTCTTATCCCAAAATGAAGAAGCAAGACATTGTAAATCGACAAACTCCAAGATCCAATGCTGCAAAAAACCTCAGTGTACAACATCTAGTACTCACTCCTGATCTAGGATGGTCTATAGACTCAGCCTGTCTTAAAATTTTAGTTTGGCTCTGTCATATCTAAAGGGTTGGCCTTCACAAAAGTGTTTTGAAGACTTCTCTTAATATACCAACAACTCAGTCACTCTCAATAGTAATTCAAGCCTTCAAGTTCAGTACATTGTGGAAGACTTATACACTTGACAAATTCTACAGCCAGTTTACTGTAGTGTTGACTCATTTCATGCCAGTGTGTCTCTGTGTTGACACTCAGTCAATTCTTTCCAAGTGACTTCACTTCAATGTTGTTACCTCTTATTAACTGCAATAGATCTTTTTTCAACCCTAGGTGACTGATCATTAATGTTTTCATGAAACACAGGTTTAACTTCCACAAATTTTTAAATCAAATATATCACACAAATAGCCCAGAAATAGTTTTTGAGAGAATTTCAATCTTCGCTGTGAAACTTTACAGGTCAGGATTTCCTCAGCATTCTTACCTTAAAAATGTCCATAGAGCTGCCAATTAATCTCTTAACACTCTACAGATTTTCCACCCTAAAGTTTAAAATACTTCCAGAGGTCTACTCGAAGCCAAAATGGCTAGATCTATCACAGCAATGTGTCACACTTGATAACAATTTTTGTTTTAGTTTGCTTCTGTTTTTATGATAAACATCACTAGCAAAAGTGACTTAAGAGGAAAATTCATTTTACAGGTTATAGATGATACAAGTATCAGGCAAGATTCAAGGCTGAAGCTTGAAGTTTGAAAGCATGAAAGAACAAAGAATGTAGTGGTTTGCATGGGAATGCCCCAACACGATCAGCTCTTTTGACACTTTGTCCACAATGATGATACTGTTTAGGAATGTTTAAGAAATATGACCTTGTTGAATCTTGGGTATTCTGAGCTACTGGCTAATATCCACTTATCAGTAAGTGCATATCATATGCATTCTTTTGATTGGGTTACCTTACTCAGGATGTTATCCTCCAGATCCATCCATTTCTCTAAGAATTCCATAAATTCATTGTTCTTCTTCTTTTTTTTTTAAATCTTTATTTAGTGCATTTGTTGTTCTGATTATTATGTGTCAGGAGGAATTTCTTTTCTGGTCCAGTCTATTTGGAGTTCTGTAGACTTCTTGTATGTTCGTGGGCATCTCTTTCTTTAGATTTTCTTGTAAAATTTTGTTGAAGATATTTACTAGCCCTTTAAGTTGAAAATCTCCATTCTCATCTATAGCTATTATCCTTAGGTTTGGTCTTCTCATTGTGTCCTGGATTCCTGAGTGTAGGGGTATTTTCTTAATTAAGGACTGATATTGGAAGACCCAGCCCACTGAATGTGGTGCCTCCCCTGGGCTGGTGATTCTGAGTTTTATAAGAAAGCAATGTGAGCGAGACGAGTAGAACATGGCAAGAAGCATTACTCCAGGACTTCTGCTCCATTTTCCCCCTCAGCATCTCTCAGTGATGGCCTGTCATGTGAAAGTGGAAGTGAAATAAATCCTTTCCTCTCCAACTTGATTATGACTACAGTGTCTTACCACAGCAATGGAAAACCTGAGTAAGACATTCTTGTTCAGAGGTATGAGAAAAATATTTCTGCTCTCACTAAAAATGATAAAAAAACAAGTTGAAGTCCTTTCCTTTTGGATTAAATGAAAACCTAACTCATTCTAGCTAATATTATTTTAGCAATAAAATTTGTTTGAACTACGTAAACTAGTGAGAATACAAGTGTGAGTAGACAGGATTTTACACAAGTAAGTTTCTTTGGAATATTTTGCATAATCACAGATTAGACAGAAATAAAACATTCAAGAAAGAAACACAATTCTGATAAAACAATTTATTATAAATTACCCTGTATGGTGTTTTAGGGTTTATCATTGTTTCTCTTATGTAATTTAAACTTAAATAAGGAGAGCTACTTCATGTTTTTCCAGTTAAATTTTATTTATTCCTATTTTATCATCTTATTCTTTTCATGTTTCTTTCACAGAAACACATTTATTTATTAAAATATAAGGTATCACTAAATATGAAGCAAATGTTATATTCATTTGTTTTTCCTAAAATTAACATAAAAGGGCAAAACAAATAATAAAAAAACATTGAAATTTATGGCTCTATCTTCACCTTTCTATGAAAAATATAACTATGCAGTAATTTTTATCTTGTTAAAATACAGAACTAAATCTGAAATGGTTTGGAAAATTTCCTTTGTTCAAACTAAAGCACTATGGAAAAATTTCTGCTGTTCTTTGTTCTGACAAATCACACAGAATTTTCAGATTAGTATGTGACTGTTTATAATCGATTGAGCTGATTCTGACATGTCCCGAATGTGTTGTATAAACATGGTTCCTAGTTTGGTCCTGTCATAAACAAAAAACCCTTATCATAATTCTTTATGACAGGCATTGAACGTATTAACATAGATTTTTCAACTCTATACCATTGTGTTTCTCCCAGATGAAAATAAATACATTTGTCAAACATTTTTCAAATAATTTCTTTCTTGGCACCCCAAAACTGTATAATGCAGCTATATATCTATAACTAATGGAGTTTTAGCTGAATAGGTAAAGAAGTAAGGACTAAGCTGAAGCAATGTCTTTAGACAGGAGATGTTCATCTTGTGTCCTCTAGATTCAGACTCCTATTAGTCTTCCTTCTGTTTGATAATTTGGTTACACACACATGGAGTGTAAGTAAGCATCCTAACTATATAAATGGAAGCCCATGCACTAGGAGATTGCTAGCATAAACTTAGTAGACAAATAGAATAACTGAAAAATAACCTGTAATTCAACTCAAATAGTGTATTTTCAGACATCTGAGACAGAAATAAAGTGTTCTGTCAATTTAAAATAATTGCTATGGACCTGTTTTTAGTTGCCAGGTGAATTATTTCCCTGCTTTCATTAAAATGGATTTCCCACTTCACATATTATACCCTAATTACTGTTTCCTCTCCTTCAACTCCTTCCAGCTTTCTCCCATCACTCCTATGTTGATCTACACTCTTTCTGCCATTTATTAGAAAGCAACAAGCTTTAATAAAAAAAAAAAACATAAGATAAAACAAAAAGTAACACATCAGGATTGGACATAGCAACAAAGAAGAAAAGAGCTCAAAAGAAGTCACAAGAAACCCATGTCTTCATACACTCAAGAATTTGATGAAAACATTAAACTCTAAGCCATAATAGACACAAAAAGGTCATAAAAAGGTCATGGAGAGTAAAAAGAGAGAAGAACATATGTGTGTGTGTGTGTGTGTGTGTGTGTGTAAAACAGTAGCATAAAACAGTGGCCATACACTTCTGTGTATGTTTATTCTAAGGGGAACTTTGTTTCCCCAGTGACAATCCCTTAGAGAATATTAAGTCTTCATTCACAGGTAGGTATAAATTGGAGAGTATTTCTGATTTATGAATGGGTTCATCTATCCACTTATCCCGTCAGCCCTAAGGACCAAAAATGTAAAGACTCTGGTAGACGCTGTTCATGAAGCCTCAGAATCTGTGAGTTCATATGTATGTAGATTATGTTGATTAGAGGATTTTGTTTTGTTTGTTTGTTCATTTTTGTTTTCTGTGGTTGGACTAGCTCAGTCAAGATTTTTTTCTCTATTTCTATCTACTACTGAAAATTTCATATTTTCATTTTTTTCACAGTGTGAAATTTATTCAATTTTTAATTGTTTTCCAAAATTTTATTATTTTCTTTATTTACATTTCAAACGCTATCTCAAAAGTCCCCTATAACCTCCCCCTACCATACTTCCCTACCCACCCACTCCCACTTCTTGGCCCTGGCATTCCCCTGTACTGGGGCATATAAAGTTTGCAAGACGAAGGGGCCTCTCTGCCCAATGATGGTCGACTAGGCCATCTTCTGCTACATATGCAGCGAGAGATACGAGCTCTAGGGGGTACTAGTTAGTTCATATTGTTATTCCACCTATAGGGTTGCAGACCCCTTCATTTCCTTGGGTACTTTCTCTAGCTCCTCCGCAGGGGGCCCTGTGTTCCATCCAATAGATGACTATGAGCATCCACTTCTGTATTTGCCAGGCACTGGCATAGCCGCACCAGAGGCAGCTATATCAGGGTCATTTCAGCAAAATCTTGCTGGCATCTGCAATAGTGTCTACATTTGGTGGCTGATTATGGGATGGATACCCCGGTGGGTCAATCTCTGGATGGTCCATCCTTTCAGCTCAGCTCCAAACTTTGTAACTCCTTCCATGGGTATTTTGTTCCCTATTCTAAGGAGGAATGAAGTAACCATGCTTTGGTCTTCCTTCTTCTTGATTTTCTTGTGTTTTGCAAATTGTATCTTAGAAATTCTAAGTTTCTGGGCTAATATACACTTATCAGTGAGTGCATATCATATGAGTTATTTTGTGATTGGGTTACCTCACTCAGGATGATATCCTCCAGATCCATCTATTTGCCTAAGAGTTTCATAAATTCATTGTTTTAATTGCTGAGTAGTCCTCCATTGTATAAGTGTACCACATGTTCTGCATCCATTCTTCAGCTGAGGGACATCTGGATTCTTTCTAGCTTCTGGCTATTATAAATAAGGCTGTTATGAACATAGTAGAGTGTGTGTTCTTATTAACAGTTGGAACATCTTCTGGGTATATGCCCAGGTCAGAGACTGCCTCACCCGGGGATCCTTCCCGTATACAACCACCAAACCCAGACACTATTGTATATGCCAGTAAGATTTTGCTGACATGACCCTGATATAGCTGTCTTATGTGAGGCTATGACAGTGCCTGGCAAATACAGAAGTGGATGCTCACAGTCATCTATTGGATGGAACACAGAGCCCCTAATGAAGGAGCTAGAGAAAGTACCCAAGAAGCTGAAGGGGTCTGTAACCCTATAGGAGGAGCAGCAATATGTACTAACCAGTATCCCCTGATCTCGTGTCTCTAGCTGCATATGCAGCAGAAAATGTACTAGTCGGCCATCAATGGGAGGAGAGGCCCTTGGCCTTGTAAAGATTATGTGCCCCAGTACAGGGGAATGCCGGGGCCAGGAAGCAGGAGTGCATGGGGAGAAGAACAGGGCCGGGGGGGGGGGGGGCGGTATAGGGGACTTTCAAGATAGCATTTGAAATGTAAATGAAAAAAATATCTAATAAAAATATAATACAAAAATAAAAAAGAAATAGAAGCTGTCATGAAAAGCCTCCTAACCAAAAAAAAAAGAAAAAAAAAGAAAAAGAAAAAAAAATGTTTCAGTGCTAAATTCAAACAGACTTTCAAAGAAGAAATAATACTACCAATACTCTTCAAACGTTTTCACACTACTTAACTCAGTCTATGAGGCCACAATTAACCTGATACCTTAACCACACAAAAACTCACCAAAGAAAGAGAACTTCAGTTCAACTTCACTCATGAACATTCAGGTAAAACTAATCCATAAAGTTCTTGCAAACCAAATCCAAGAATGCATCAAAAACATCATTCACCACACTCAAATAGTCTTGATATCTGTGATGCAAGGATCATTGCTAATACGAAAATCCATCAGTCTTTCACCCTGAATGTTTGTGCCTCCTGGGTCAGTTCCATGGACTAATTTGAATTCTTTATCAAGAGGAATTAAATTCATTCATCCCTGGGTCTGCTTTTATATTTCAGTTATGAGAAGGCAAAAATATTTTGGTACTTAATTAAAAAAATCAAGGTAGGATATAAAGTATTGATTTCTTACACAGTGATATTTGAAAGATTATTATGTTAGAATGCATAATAATAAAATAATTTTAGATGTTTTCTGATTGGCTACCACTTATAAAAATTGAGATACTTACTTCCTTTGTATTTATCTCCCTTTTAAATCTTGATTCCCACACTGTAAATTATATACTTTCTACTTGGTGGTTATAACTTCAAAATTACATTCACCTTTTTTTTTTTTTTTACTTTTTTTCAAATTGGATATTATCTTTATTCACATTTCTAATGTTTTCCTCTTTCCAGTTCTCCCCTTCATAAACTCCATATCCCATCCCCCTCCCCTGCCTCTATTAGGGTGCTTCCCCACCCACCCATCCCATCTCCCTTCACTGGCATTCCACTACAATGGGGCATCAAACACACTCAGGCCTAAGGGCCTCTCCTCCCACTAATGTCCAACAAGGCTATCTTCTGCCACATATGTGGCCAGCACCATGGGTCCCTTCATGTGTATTATTTGGTTAGTGGTCCAGTCCCCAGGAGCTCCAGTGGTCTGGCCTATTGACACTGTTGCTCCCTCCAAGGGGCTGCAATAAACCTCAGCTCCTTCATTACCTTCTCCAACTCCTACATCTGGGACCCCCTGCTCTCAGTCCAATGGATGGTTGTGAGCATCTGCCTCTGTATTTTTCAGGCTATGGCAGAGCCTCTCAGGAGACAGCCATACCAGGTTTCAATCAGCAAGCACTTACCAGTATCCACAATAGAGTCTGGATATGGAGAATGTATAAGGGATGGACCTTAGGTGGGCGGTCTTAGGATGGCGTTTCCTTTAGTATCTGCTCAAAACTATGTCTCCATATTTCCTCCTGGGAGTATTTTGTTCACCCTTCTAAGAAGCACTGAAGCATGCACATTTTGGTCTTTCTTCTTCTTAGGCTTTATATGATCTGTGTATTGAATCTTGGACATACCAAATTTCTGGCTAATATCAACTTATCAGTGAGTACATACCATGTGTGTTCTTTTGTGACTGAGTTACCTCACTCAGAATGATATTTCCAGGTTCCATCCATTTGCCTGCATATTTCACGAAGTTGTTGTTTTTAATAGCTGAGTATTACTCCATTGTGTAAATATACCACATTTTCTGTACCCATTCCTCTGTTGAGGGATATCTGGTTTCTTTCCAACTTCTGGCTATTATAAATATGGCTGCTATAAAAATAGTGGCGCACGTGTCCTTGTTACATGTTGGAGCATTTTCTGGGCATATACCCAGGAGAGGTATTGCTGGATCTTCCAGTAGTACTATGTCCAATTTTCTGAGGAACTGCCAAACTGATTTCCAGAGTGGTTGTACCAGCTTGCAAACTCACCAACAATGGAGGAGTGTTCCTCTTTCTCCACATCCTTGCCAGCATCTGCTGTTACCTGAATTTTTGATCTTAGCCCTTCTTACTAGTGTGAGGTGGAATCTCAGGGTTCTCTTGATTTGCATTTCCCTGATGATTAAGGATGTTGAACATTTCTTTAGCTGCTTCTCAGCCACTCAAGTTTCCTCAGCTGAGAAGTCTCTGTTTAGCTCTGTTCCACATTTTTTAATAAGGCAATTTGGTTCTCTGGTGTCCAACTTCTTGAGACCTTTCTTTATATTGGATATTATGCCTCTATCAGATATAAGATTGGTAAAGATCCTTTCCTAATCTGTTGCTTGCCATTTTGTCCTATTGACAGAGTCCTTTGCCTTACAGAGGCTTTGATGAAATTTTATGAGATGCCATTTGTCAATTCTTGATCTTAGAGCATAAGTCACTGGTGTTCTGTTCAGGAACTATTCCCCTGTGCCATGTATTCAAGACTTTCCCCACTTTCTCTTCTATTAGATTGTATCTCTGGTTTTATATGGAGGTTCTTTATCTGCTTGAACTTGAACTTTGTATGGGCAGATAAAAGTGGATCAATTTGCATTCTTCTACCTGTTAACTGCCAGTTTTATCAGCACCATTTGTAGAAAATGCTGTCTATTTTCCATGGGAAGGTTTTAGCTCCTTTGTCAAAGATGAAGTGACCACAGGTGTATGAGTGTGTTCACTTCTGGGCCTTCAACTCTATTCCCTTGATCTACCTGCCTGTAGATCACTGTACCAATACCATTCAGTTTTTATCACTATTGCTTTGTAGTACAACTTGAAGCTATGGATGGTGATTCCCTCAGAAATTCTTTTATTGTTGAGAATAGCTTTTGATATCCTGGTTTTTTGTTTGTTTGTTTGTTTGTTTGTTTGTTTGTTACTGCAAATGAATTTGAGAAATGAGTTGGAATTTTGGTGGGGATTGCATTGAATCTATTGATTGCTTGCAGCAAGATGTCCATTTTTACTATATTAATCCAGTAAACCCATTAGCATGGGAGATCTTTTCATCTTCAGAGGTCTTCTTCAATATCTTTCTTCAGAGATTTGAAGTTATTGTCATACAGATCTTTCACTTGTTTATTTGGTTAGTCACACCAAAATATTTTATATTGTTTGTGACTATTGTGAAGGGTGTCATTTCCCTAATTTTTATCACCCCGTTTATCCTTTGAGTAGAGGAAGGCTATTCATTTGAGTTAATTTTTGTTGTGGCCGGCCAGCGGCTCACATGTCTGGGTTCTAGTCTGGAAAGGCATCTTGGAATCTGGAAGAGAAGAGGGAGCTAGGCGGGCGAAAGGAAGATGAAACCAAGACAGCCATTCTGATTAAGTTTCAACTTTAATGTCAGCAAACACGCTTTATAAAGAAGAGGGTAGGCCCACCCCTAGACAAGTAAAGTTCTTTTGAAGTAGACAGATCAACCTTTTAGTGGGAACTAGCGACGATAACAGTTCGGTGTTGACTCAGAAAATCTTGGAAGAGAACTGGTGCTTTCGGCCTCAGGCAGGTTGGGCCTCAGGCAGGTAGTGGCACATCAAAGGAGCAGCACAGCAGGTGGCTCTGCTTAAGCGGTTGATGGTCACAGCCAGCCTTCCTAGGCTAGAAGGAGGTAACAAACTTTATATCTGGCCACTTTGCTGAAGTTGTTTATCAGTTGTAGGAGTTCTATGGTGGAGTTTTTGGGGTCTTTTAAGTATACTGTCATATCATCTGAAAATAGTGATGTTTTGACTTCTTTTTTTTGCAATTTGTATCCCTTTGACCTGTTTTTGCTGTCTAATTGCCCTAGCTAGAACTTCAAGCACTATATTGAATAGATAGGGAGAGAGTGGACAGCTTTGTCTGGTCCCTGATTTTACTCAGACTGCTTCAAGTTTCTCTCCTTTTAGTCTGATGTTGGCTACTGGTTTGCTGTATACTGCTTGTACTATGTTTAGGTAAGGGCCTTCAGTTCCTGATCTTTCCACTTTTTGAATTTTGAATTTTAATTTTGAATTTTTAATTGATTTTGAATTTTGTCAAATGCTTTATCAGCATATAATGAAATGATCATGTGATTTTTTCCCTTTGAGTTTGTTTGTGTAGTGGTTTGTGTAATTGACAGATTTCCATATATTGAAGCATCCCTGCATCCCTGGGATGGAGATTACTTGATTGTGGTGAACGATTGTTTGGATGTCTTCTTGGATTCAGATTGTGAGTATTTTATTGCCTATTTTTGCATCCATATTTATTTTTTGCATCCATATTTATAACGGAAATTAGTCTGAAGTTCTTTTTCTTTGATAGGCCTTTGTGAGGTTTTGGTATCAACAGTGGCTGCATAAAAGGAACTGGGTAGTGTTCTTTCTTTTTCTGTTTTGAGGAATAGTTTGAAGAGTATGGGTATTAAGTCTTCTTTGAAGGTCTGATAGAATACTGCACTAAACCTATCTGGTCCTGGGCTTTTTTTTGGGTAGGAGACTTTTAATGACTGCTTCTATTTCTTTAGGGGTTATGGGAATGTTTAGATGGTTTATCTGATCCTGTTTTAACTTTGGTATTTTGTATCTGTGTAGAAAATTGTCCATTTCATCCAGATTTTCCAGTTTTGTTGACTATAGGCTTTTGTAGTTGTTTCTGATGATTTTGTTTTTTTAATTTCCCCAGTTTCTGTTGTTATATCTTCCTTTCCATTTCTGATTTTGTTAATTTGGATACTGTCTCTGTGCTCTCTGGTTAGTTTGGCTAAGGGTTGTTTTCCATCTTTTTGATTTTCTCAAAGAACCAGCTTCTGGTTTTGTTGACTCTTTGTTTAGTCCTTTTTGTTTCTAGTTAGTTGATTTCAACCCTGAGTTTGATTATTTCCTGCAGTCTACTCCTCTTGGCTGTATTTGCTTCTTTTTTGTTCTAGAGCTTTCAGGTTTGCTGTTAAGCTGATAGTGTTTTCTATCTCCACTTTCATTTTGGAGGTACTTAGAGCTATTAGTTTTCCAATTAGCACTGCTTTTATTGTGTCCCATAAGTTTGGACATATTGTACATTCATTTTTATAAAAGGCTAAAAAGTCTTTAATTTCTTTCTTTATTTCTTCCTTGACCAAGTTATTGCTGAGTAGAGCATTGTTTTGCTTTCCATGTGTATGTGGGCTTTCTGTTGTTTTTGTTGCTATTGAAGACCAGCCCTCATCCATAATGATATGATACGATATATGGAATTATTTCAATCTTCATATATCTGTTGAGCTCTGTTTTATGACCAATTTTATGGTGAAATTTGTATAAGGAACCAGGATGTGCTGAGAAGAATGTATATTCATTTGCTTTAGGATGAAATGTTCTATAGATATCTGTTAAATCCTTTTGGCTCATAACTTCTACTAGTTTCACTGTGTCTCTGTTTAGTTTTTGTTTCCAGGATCTTTCTATTGATGAGAATGGTGTGTTGAAGTCTCTCACTATTATTGTGTGAGATGCAGTGTGTGCTTTGATTTTTAGTAAAGTTTCTTTTATGAATGTGGGTGGCCTTGCATTTAGAGCATAGATGTTCAGAATTTAGAGTTCTTGGTAGATTTTTTTTTCCTTTGATGAGTATGAAGTGTCCATCTGTATCATTTTTGATAACTTTTGATTAAAAGTTGATTTTATCCAATGTTAGAATGGCTGCTCCAGCTTGTTTATTGGAATCTTTTGCTGGAAAGTTGGATTCCAGCCCTTTATTCTGAGGTAGTGTTTGTCTTTGACACTGAGGTATGTTTCCTGTATGCAGCAAACTACTGGGTCCTGGTTGCATATCCAGTCTGTTAATCTATGTTGTTTTATTGGGGAATTGAGTCCATTGAGGTTAAGAGATATTAAGAGATGAGACGAAAAGATGGACCATCTAGAAACTGCCATATCCGGGGATCCATCCCATAATCAGCTTCCAAACGATGACACCATTGCATACACTAGCAAGATTTTGCTGAAAGGACCCAGATACAGCTGTCTCTGTGAGACTATGCCGGGACCTGGCAAACACAGAAGTGGATGCTCACAGTCAGCTATTGGATGGATCACAGGGCCCCCAATGGAGGAGCTAGGGAAAGTACTCAAGGAGCTGAAGGGATCTGTAATCCTATAGGTGGAACAACAATATGAACTAACCAATGCCCCCCTCCCCCCTGGAGCTCGTGTCTCTAGCTGCATATGAATCAGAAGATGGCCTAGTCGGCCATCAGTGGAAAAAGAGGCCCATTGGTCGTACAAACTTTATATGACTCAGTACAGGGGAATGCCAGGGCCAAGAAGTGGGAGTGGGTAGATAGGGGAGTGGGTAGGGGAGCGTGTGGAAGACTTTTGGGATAGCATTGGAAATGTAATTGAAATAAACACCCAATTTTAAAAAAGTACAGATAGATAAAAATTTTATCTAAATAAAAATTTTCATCCAGTATCACTTTGAATGCATGTGTTTTAATTCCAGTGTCATCATTTTTACTCTTCCAACACAAATTGATTTCTCTCTACTCCTGTAAAATTGTCTCCACAATGTTTTACTGGAGATTTTAATTGTTTTTTTGAAATTTTTCAGTTTACAAATTTTATATGATTTCTTGACTGTATAGTTTTCCTTGGCTAAAGAAATTAAATAAATTGAGACAAATGATATGTGCTACTTTGTAGCATAATAAGTACTCTGTCCCTTGTAATCTGTTGTGTGAATATTGTTACCTTTTTGTCTCAGCACCCATTGTGAGTATAACAACAATTTTTAATGGTGAACTTATACAACCACAGGTTTCTATGTGATGACAACATTGGCAAAAGCCCAACTTCAACTCAAGGTGAATTGTCAGGGACCAGATCAGCCTGAGGGCACAGCTTGGAGTGGGTGATTGGAAGAGCTAGTAGCTTAGTAGAGGGAAGAATCATATGTAGGAGGATAGCATTCAGTTTCATTGCAATAGAGACTAAACAAAATGGAATCACACCTCGGTGACAACTTGTGTCTCTCACAGGTTTTATTTATACATAAAATTATTTCATCAGAAACTTTAATCACTGATTACATAGTCTTTTAGAATACATTTTCTTGATTACATAAGACTATTGAAATAGGAATAAACCAAACAAACAGAAATTTTATGAGATCTAAAAATTAAAATTATAATAAAATCAATTTTCTTTTAACTCAATATCTTTTTCCAAAAGATTGGTCTCATAGGGCCTTATGAGAGAGGATTATTCTATTTGAATTAGATTCTATTTCAGTTTGACACAGAATTAATAGATCAAAAGTTATTTCTTACTATATGTTATATCAAACTTTCTTTTTACAAAATTCCAATCTCTCTGATCCTGGTTTAATTATTCATTTCCTTCTTCTATATTTCTTTTATATTTGACACAATTTGATTCTGAAAATACTGTGTAGACCCTTGCTTAAGCAAATGCAGTCTATCCTTTGCTTTTCTGTAGTATCAGAAAAGTCCTTGTCTAACAAGTTTGTTCAGGAATTCAAGCAGTCCACTGAGTAAAAATGTTTTCCTCTGTGTCTCTGTCATGAGCACTTGTTTTAATATGATTCCTATCTGTATTATAATTCTATAAAGAACAGAATAACATAGTTTTCCTAAAACTGCATACTTTTGGTAAAGTATCAAGGTCTGTCATCAATTATATGATCAAAATCTTTTACTATTTATACTAGTTCCTAGTTGCTTGTTTCTGAAGCTAAATATAAAAACCTAGTGATTCAGTTACAGTTTGTCAGTTTCTAGAATTTCCTTAAGATTTTCTTCTTTAGAGCTCCGAGGTACCTTGCCAGCTGAGGCGCCCAACACCCTCAAGGGCCCACACAGGATTCCCCACGGGATCCTAAGGTCTCTGGTGAGAGGAACACAGCCCCTGGCCCAATCCAATCGCAAAGAACCTGAGACTGCAGTAAATAGGGAAGCAGACTACACAGGCCTGACCTGGGGCACAAGCCCCTTCCGCTCCACTCGAGCACTGGGGTACCTTGCCAGCGGAGTTGCCCAACACATGCAAGGGCCAACACAGGATTCCACACAGGATCCTAAGACCTCTAGTGAGTGGAACACAACTCCTGCCAGGAGTCCAGTTCGAGCACCAGATATCTGGGTGCCTTCCCTGCAAGAAGAAAGCTTGCCTGCAGAGAACACTTTGCCCACTCAAACTAAGGAGAGAGCTACCCTCCCAGGTCTGCTTATAGAGGCTAACAGAGTCACCTGAGGAACAAGCTCTTTACAGAGACAACTATAACAGATAGCTTCAGAGATTACCAGATGGCGAAAGGCAAATGTAAGAATCCTACTAACAGAAATCAAGACCACTCACCATCATCAGAATGCAGCACTCCCACCCCACCTAGTCTTGGGCACCCCAACACAACCGAAAATCTAGACCCAGATTTAAAAACATTTCTCATGATGATGATAGAGGACATCAAGAAGGACTTTCATAAGTCACTTAAAGAATTACAGGAGAGCACTGCTAAAGAGTTACAGGCCCTTAAAGAAAAGCAGGAAAACACAACCAAACAGGTAGAAGTCCTTAAAGAAAAACAGGAAAACACATCCAAACAGGTGATGGAAATGAACAAAACCATACTAGAACTAAAAAGGGAAGTAGACACAATAAAGAAAACCCAAAGCGAGGCAACACTGGAGATAGAACCCTAGGAAAGAGATCTGGAACCATAGATGCGAGCATCAGCAACAGAATACAAGAAATGGAAGAGAGAATCTCAGGTGCAGAAGATTCCATAGAGAACATCGACACAACAGTCAAAGAAAATACAAAATGCAAAAGGATCCTAACTCAAAACATCCAGGAAATCCAGGACACAATGAGAAGACCAAACCTACAAATAATAGGAATTGATGAGAATGAAGATTTTCAACTTAAAGGGCCAGCTAATATCTTCAACAAAATAATTGAAGAAAACTTCCCAAACATAAAGAAAGAGATGTCCATGATCATAAAAGAAGCCTACAGAACTCCAAATAGACTGGACCAGAAAAGAAATTCCTCCAGACACATAATAATCAGAACAACAAATGCACTAAATAAAGATAGAATATTAAAAGCAGTAAGGGAGAAAGGTCAAGTAACATATAAAGGAAGGCCTATCAGAATTACACCAGACTTTTCACCAGAAACTATGAAAGCCAGAAGAGCCTGGACAGATGTTATACAGACACTAAGAGAACACAAATGCCAGCCCAGGCTAATATACCCGGCCAAACTCTCAATTACCATAGATAGAGAAACCAAAGTATTCCACGACAAAATCAAATTCACACAATATCTTTCCACGAATCCAGCCCTTCAAAGGATAATAACAGAAAAGAAGCAATACAATGATGGAAATCACGCCCTAGAACAAGCAAGAAAGTAATCCCTCAACAAACCAAAAAGAAGACAGCCACAAGAACAGAATGCCAACTCTAACAACAAAAATAATAGGAATCAACAATTACTTTTCCTTAATATCTCTTAATATCAATGGACTCAATTCCCCAATAAAAAGACATAGACTAACAGACTGGTTACACAAACAGGACCCAACATTCTGCTGCTTACAGGAAACCCATCTCAGGGAAAAAGACAGACACTACCTCAGAGTGAAAGGTTGGAAAACAATTTTCCAAGCAAATGGTCTGAAGAAACAGGCTGGAGTAGCCATTCTAATATCGGATAAAATAGACTTCCAACCCAAAGTTATGAAAAAAGACAAGGAGGGACACCACATACTCATCAAAGGTAAAATCCTCCAAGAGGAACTCTCAATTCTGAATATCTACGCTCCAAATGAAAGGGCAGCCACATTCATTAAAGACACTTTAGTAAAGCTCAAAGCACACATTGCACCTCACCAATAATAGTGGGAGACTTCAACACACCACTTTCATCAATGGACAGATCATGGAAACAGAAACTAAACAGGGACACAGTGAAACTAACAGAAGTTATGAAACAAATGGACCTGACAGATATCTATAGAACATTTTATCCTAAAACAAAAGGATATACCTTCTTCTCAGCACCTCACGGGACCTTCTCCAAAATTGACCACATAATTGGTCACAAAACAGGCCTCAACAGATACAAAAATATTGAAATTGTCCCATGTATCCTATCAGACCACCATGGCCTAAGACTGATCTTCAATAACAACATAAATAATGGAAAGCCAACATTCATGTGGAAACTGAACAACACTCTTCTCAATGATACCTTGGTCAAGGAAGGAATAAAGGAAGAAATTAAAGACTTTTTAGAGTTTAATGAAAATGAAGCCACAAGGTACCCAAACCCTTGGGACACAATGAAAGCATTTCTAAGAGGGAAACTCATAGCTCTGAGTGCCTCCAAGAAGAAACGGGAGAGAGCACATACTAGCAGCTTGACAATACATCTAAAAGCTCTAGAAAAAAAGGAAGCAAATTCACCCAAGAGGAGTAGACAGCAGGAAATAATCAAACTCAGGGGTGAAATCAAAGAAGTGGAAACAAGAACTATTCAAAGAATTAACCAAACGAGGAGTTGGTTCTTTGAGAAAATCAACAAGATAGATAAACCCTTAGCTAGACTCACTAAAGGGCACAGGGACAAAATCCTAATTAACAAAATCAGAAAAGAAAAGGGAGACATAACAACAGATCCTGAAGAAATCCAAAACACCATCAGATCCTTCTACAAAAGGCTATACTCAACAAAACTGGAAAACCTGGACGAAATGGACAAATTTCTGGACAGATACCAGGTACCAAAGTTGAATCAGGATCAAGTTGACCTTCTAAACAGTCCCATATCCCCTAAAGAAATAGAAGCAGTTATTAATAGTCTCCCAGCCAAAAAAAAGCCCAGGACCAGAAGGGCTTAGTGCAGAGTTCTATCAGACCTTCAAAGAAGATCTAATTCCAGTTCTGCACAAACTATTTCACAAGATAGAAGTAGAAGGTACTCTACCCAACTCATTTTATGAAGCCACTATTATTCTGATACCTAAACCACAGAAAGATCCAACAAAGATAGAGAACTTCAGACCAATTTCTCTTATGAATATCGATGCAAAAATTCTTAATGAAATTCTCGCTAACCAAATCCAAGAACACATTAAAGCAATCATCCATCCTGACCAAGGAGGTTTTATTCCAGGGATGCAGGGATGGTTTAATATACGAAAATACATCAATGTAATCCATTATATAAACAAACTCAAAGACAAAAACCACATGATCATCTCGTTAGATGCAGAAAAAGCATTTGACAAGATCCAACACCCATTCATGATAAAAGTTTTGGAAAGATCAGGAATTCAAGGCCCATACCTAAACATGATAAAAGCAATCTAGAGCAAACCAGTAGCCAACATCAAAGTAAATGGAGAGAAGCTGGAAGCAATCCCACTAAAATCAGGGACTAGACAAGGCTGCCCACTTTCTCCCTACCTTTTCAACATAGTACTTGAAGTATTAGCCAGAGCAATTCGAAAACAAAAGGAGATCAAGGGTATACAAATTGGAAAAGATGAAGTCAAAATATCACATTTTGCAGATGATATGATAGTATATATAAGTGACCCTAAAAATTCCACCAGAGAACTCATAAACCTGATAAACAGCTTCGGTGAAGAAGCTCTATATAAATTTAACTCAAACAAGTCAATGGCCTTTCTTTACACAAAGAATAAACAGGCTGAGAAAGAAATTAGGGAAACAACACCCTTCTCAATAGTCACAAATAATATAAAATATCTTGGCGTGACTCTAACTAAGGAAGTGAAAGATCTGTATGATAAAAACTTCAAGTCTCTGAAGAAAGAAATTAAAGAAGATCTCAGAAGATGGAAAGATCTCCCATTCTCATGAATTGGCAGGATCAACATTGTAAAAATGGCTATCTTGCCAAAAGCAATCTACAGATTCAATGCAACCCCCATCAAAATTCCAACTCAATTCTTCATCGAATTAGAAGGAGCAATTTACAAATTCATCTGGAATAACAAAAAACCTAGGATAGCAAAAACTCTTTACAAGGATAAAAGAACCTCTGGTGGAATCATCATGCCTGACCTAAAGCTTTACTACAGAGCAATTGTGAGAAAAACTGCATGGTACTGATATAGAGACAGACAAGTAGACCAATGGAATAGAATTGAAGACCCAGAAATGAACCCACACACCTATGGTCACTTGATCTTCGACAAGGGAGCTAAAACCATCCAGTGGAAGAAAGACAGCATTTTCAACAATTGGTGCTGGCACAACTGGTTGTTATCATGTAGAAGAATGCGAATCGATCCATACTTATCTCCTTGTACTAAGGTCAAATCTAAGTGGATCAAGGAACTTCACATAAAACCAGAGACACTGAAACTTATACAGGAGAAAGTGGGAAAAAGCCTTGAAGATATGGGCACAGGGGAAAAATTCCTGAACAGAACAGCAATGGCTTGTGCTGTAAGATCGAGAATTGACAAATGGGACCTAATGAAACTCCAAAGTTTCTGCAAGGCAAAAGACACTGTCAATAAGACAGAAAGACCACCATCAGATTGGGAAAGGATCTTTACCTATCCTAAATCAGATAGGGGACTAATATCCAACATATATAAAGAACTCAAGAAGGTGGACTTCAGAAAATCAAACAACCCCATTAAAATTGGGGCTCAGAACTGAACAAAGAATTCTCACCTGAGGAATACCGAATGGCAGATAAACACCTGAAAAAATGTTCAACATCCTTAATCATCAGGGAAATGCAAATCAAAACAACCCTGAGATTCCACCTCACACCAGTCAGAATGGCTAAGATCAAAAATTCAGGTGACAGCAGATGCTAGAGTGGATGTGGAGAAAGAGGAACACTCTTCCATTGTTGGTGGGATTGCAGGCTTGTACAACCACTCTGGAAATCAGTCTGGCGGTTCCTCAGAAAATTGGACATAGTACTACCGGAGGATCCAGCAATACCTCTTCTGGGCATATATCCAGAAGATGCCCCAACTGGTAAGAAGGACACACGCTCCACTATGTTCATAACAGCCTTATTTATAATAGCCAGAAGCTGGAAAGAACCCAGATGCCCCTCAACAGAGGAATGGATACAGAAAATATGGTACATCTACACAATGGAGTACTACTCAGCTATTAAAAAGAATGAATTTATGAAATTCCTAGGCAAATGGATGGACCTGGAGGGCATCATCCTGAGTGAGGTAACACATTCACAAAGGAACTCACACAATATGTACTCACTGAGAAGTGGATATTAGCCCAAAACATAGGATATCCAAGATATAAGATACAATTTCCTTAACACATGAAACTCAAGAAAAATGAAGACTGAAGTGTGGACACTATGCCCCTCCTTAGAAATGGGAACAAAACACCCTTGGAAGGAGTTACAGAGACAAAGTTTGGCGCTGAGATGAAAGGATGGACCATGTAGAGACTGCCATATCCAGGGATCCACCCCATAATCAGCATCCAAACACTGACACCATTGCATACACTAGCAAGATTTTATTGAAAGGACCCAGATGTAGCTGTCTCTTATGACACTATGCCGGGGCCTAGCAAACACATAAGTGGATGCTCACAGTCAGCTAATGGATGGATCACAGGGCTCCCAATGGAGGAGCTTGAGAAAGTCCCCGAGGAGCTAAAGGGATCTGCAACCCTATAGGTGGAACAACATTATGAACTAACCAGTACCCCGGAGCTCTTGACTCTAGCTGCATATGTATCAAAAGATGGCCTAGTCGGCCATCACTGGAAAGAGAGGCCCATTGGACATGCAAACTTTATATGCCCCAGTACAGGGGAACGCCAGGGCCAGAAACAGGGAGTGGGTGGTTAGGGGAGTGGGGGTGGGTGGCTATGGGGGACTTTTGGTATAGCATTGGAAATGTAAATGAGCTAAATACCTAATAAAAAATGGAAAAGAAAAAAAAGATTTTCTTCTTTAATATTTTTCTCAAGTCCCCTGTCTCATGCTTACTAAGATGACTCATTAATAATCTAAAAGTGAATCTAAGTAATACGTATTGAGAAAGACTTTGCTGTCTGCATAACTCTTTTTACAAGGGAAATTTCATTCTTGTTTATACCAGCTTTTCTCATGCCAGCTCTGGTTTCAGAGACAGAACTTTAACAGTGAGAAACATAAATACAAGCAAAAGGCATGTAGTAAATTTCTATCAAGGGCACTGAAGAATCTATTTAGATGGTCCAAGCACTGGAATGTTGGTTAACAGCACTTCAGGGTGTCGGAACCATCCTCTTACTTTTCTTTTAAGTAGAGGACATAGCATTCAATTTTCAAGGCCTGCAAACATTTGTCTAGGTGTATGATGGTGACTGGGAATAAGGAAACAAAAAGCAAACATGAAAATACTGATGTTTAATTGTATATAATAGGACCAAGAATTAGTGCATACCACTTAGGAGCAAAGAGCCACCAGAAGAGAGTCAGTGGTCTCTTCCAAAGAAAAGGAAGTAATAGGAGTATGAGATATCAGAGATCTTTTGGTGAAAGGACACCATATCCATACATAAAGCAGATGAATTCCAAATACCTTGTAAATGTGGCTGAGCTTGACCTCAGTCATGTTTTGTATCATTATATGGAAAAGGAGTCACACAACTCCATCTGAAAACGGAGTAACACTGTACATTAAGTCAAACCTTAATATTATTCAACTGATTACTTTCTTCTAAAGCATTGATAAAATCCTGAAGTCCCCTATGAATTTGGTACTGCAGCATAAGTGCCATAGAAACATTCTTTGACAAAGGATCAATATGAGTTGCAGTATAAATATGTTGAACTAAAGCAGCGGTAGCTATTGTAAAACAAAGTAAAATACCTATAAGAGCTGCAGTCCCTAAGATTAAGGCAACAGTAATGTACTTAGGGTATAAAGAGGGGCAGCAAAAGTTAGATTCAGGGATTATAGTCCAGGATCATAATACCATAGAGTAGTAATATTAACAGTTCAAAGAACGTATGATGGTTGTCTGTTTATAACATAAACATCATGTGTAGAAGTAGTAGTAATGCAATTAGTAATTATAGATCCAAAACAGAAAACTATAAAGGAGCCATGTAGCTCATGAAAAGTAAGAATGTCCTTGATGAAGAATAGCACAAAAAAGTTCCAACAAAACCATGAGTAGATTTAGAAAAAATAAAAAGCAAAAACACCCAAAGTCATACATAGGACAGCATAAAAAACTTTACCAGTTGAAGCAAAAGGGCAAAATAAGTCTTTCTTGCAAAAGAAGTTATGGGGACAGACAGGAACAAAAATGTAAGTGGACCAGCCAGCCATGTACCAAGCATTAAAAGTCTCAAGAAATAGAGATAGAGGGTCATAAACAAATTTTGTTTGTTATATTCTAAGTATTTTTAGTAATCAAAATTTGGATCAATAACTGTCAAATCAGTAATAGTAAAGGAAGCATTAAAAGATGATAAGGTACAGAACAGTAGGCAAATCCATAAGGACACCACTTAGGAAAATTCTTTTCAGGAGAAATATATTTCAATACTATTCCTATCACTCTAAACGAAGCTTGAGTCCAAGTGGGTCAAGGACAGAAATATAAAATGAAGTATGCTGAATCTAATAGAAGATAAAGTGAGAAATAAGCTTAAACATATTGGCACAGGAAATATTTTCCTGAAGAGATCACCAGTGACTCAGGCTCTAAGATCAACAATTGATAAATGGGACCACTTGAAACTGAAAAGCTTCTTTAAGGCAAAGGACACTCTCAGGAGGACAAAGCCTACAGATTGGGGAATGATCTTCACTAACCCTACATCTGATAAAGGGTTATTATCCAAAAATATATAAAGAACTCACGAAGTCAGACTCCAAAAAACAAATAACCAAATTAAAACGTAGAGTACAGATTGAATGGCCAAGAAGCACTAAAAAAAAAAAAAAAGGTCAACATCCTAAGTTTTCAGGGAAATGCAAGGCAAAACAAGCCTGAGATTCAACCTTTCACCAATCAGAATGGTTAAGATCAAAACTAAAGTGATAACACACCCTGGTGAGAATGTGAAGAAAGGGAAACACCTTCTTAGCTGATGGTATTGAAAACTGGTATAAGCACTCTAGAAATAAATCTGGTGCTTCCTCAGAAAATTGGAAATACCTGAAGACCTAGTTTTACTTCTCCTGGGCATATACCCAAAAGATGCTTCACAGTATCACAAGGACATGTGTTTTATTATGTTTATAGCAACATTATTTATAATAGCCAGAAACTGGAAGCAACCCAGATGTCTCTCAACAGACTAATGGATACAGAAAATGTGATTCATTTATACAATGAAGTACTATTCTTCTATTAAAAACAAGGACAGCACACAATTTCCAGGCAAATGGATGGAACTAGAAAATGTCATCCTTTTCATAGGATGCCACCTTTCATTCTCCCATAGAAGGCCTCTCTGTGCTCCAAGCCATGGTCACCAAGCTAAGGTCAAGCCCACCTGCCATCAATCAAAGGACTGTCTACCCATGGGACCATCCAGAACTCCCCATTTTTCCCCTGGCCCAGGGCCAGATCCATTCCCCATTCTGTTCTCAGCTCTTCTGAGGCATCCAGCATTACTGGGAGTCCAAGAGCTGGAGAAGAAGATGGCCCCAGCCTCCTTGCAGACCGGGAGACCCTGAGCCAGCTCCAGCTGTCCAAGGCCTCAGACTGAACTTCCCCACCCCTTGACCAGTGTCCCAAGGATTCCCTACAGCCTCACGCCCACCCGGGGATGGCAGGGGTTAAGTGTGGTCAAACTTCCTGCATCCTACAACCCCAAGCAGACCTGCCCTGTAGTGGAGTGGATGTGGGATGCCATCAAGCTTACAGACTTAATTTCCCAATAAAAAAGGCATTGACTAACAGACTGGATTTGTAAACAAGACCAAGCACTTTGCTACATACAGCAAACACACATCAGTGACAAAGACACACACTACCCCAGAGTCAAAGGCTGTAAAAAATGTTTTCCAAGCAAATGGTCCCAAGGAACAATCTGGAGTACTCATTCTAATATCAAATAAAATCAACTTTCAACCAAAAGTTATCAAAACAGATGAAGAAGGATACTCCATACTCATCAAAGGAAAAAAATCTACCAAGATGAACGTTCAAATATGAACATCTATGCCCCAAATGCAAGGGCAACCACATTTATATATATATATATAAAAATGTTACTAAAGCTCTAAGCACACATTGAACATCACCCAGTAGTAGTGGGAGGCTTCAACACCCCATTCTCACCAATGGACAGAACATGGAAACAAAAATTAAACAGATACACAATGCAACTAACAGAAGTTATGAACAAAAAGGATTTTACATATATCTATAGAACATTTTATCCTAAATATAACTTCTTCTCAGCACCTCAGGGTACCTTCTCCAAAACTGACCATATAATTGGTCATAAAACAAGCCTGAAAGGATACAAAAAGATTGAAATAATCTCATGAATCCTATCAGATTCCCAGGGAGTAATAAAAACAAAAACAACAGAAAGCCCACATACACATGGAGGGTAAACAACCCTCTACTCAATGATAAGTTTATCAGGGAAGAAATAAAGAAAGAAATTAAAGACATTTTAGAATTTAAAGAACATGAAGGCACATCATACTCAAACTTATAGGACACAGTGAAAGCAGTGCTAAAAGGAAAACTCATAGCTCTAAGTGGTTCCAAAAAGAAAGTGAAGAGAGAATACACTAGCAGCTTAACAGCACACCTGAAAGCTCTAGAACAAAGAGAAGCAAATATACCCAAGAAGAGTAGACAGCAGGAAATAATCAAAGTCAAGGTAGATATTAACCAAATAGTAACAAAGAGAACTATATAAAGAATCAATAAAACCAGGAGCTGGTTATTTGAGAAAATCAACAAGATAGATCTGCCCTTAGCCAAATTAATTAGAGGGTACAGATACAGTATCCAAATTTACAAAATCAGGAATGAAAAGGGAGACATAACAACAGAAACTGAGAAAATTTTAAAAAAAAATCAGATTCTACTACAAAAGTCTATATTCAACAGAACTGGAAAATCAGATGAAATAGATGATTTTCTAGAAAGATTCTAGGTATCAGAGTTAAATCAAGATTAGATTAACTATCTAAATAGTCCTCTACCTCTAAGTAAATAGAAGCAGTCTTTAAATCTCTCTCTCTCTCTCTCTCTCTCTCTCTCTCTCTCTCTCTCTCTCTCTCTCTCTCACACACACACACACACACACACACACACACACACACACACACATCCCCAGGAACAGACGATTTTAGTGCAGGATTCTATCAGACATTCAGAGAACACCTGATACCAATACTCTTCAAACTATTCCACAAAATATAAAGTGAAGGAACACTACACAATTCATTCAATGGAGCCACAGCTATGCTGATACCTAAACCACACAAAGAAACAACAAAGAAAGAGAACTTCAGACCAAATTCCCATATGAATATGGATGCAAAAATATTCAATAAAATTCTCTCAAAACAAATGCAAGAACTCATCAAAATGATCATCCAACATAATCAAGTAGGCTTCATTCTAGGTATGCAGGGATGATTCGATATATGGAAATCCATCAACGTAATCCACTATATTAAAAAAAAATCAAAGAGAAAAGTCACATGATCATCCCATTAGATGGTGAAAAGGCAATTGACAAAATTCAGCACCCTTTCATGTTAAAAGTTTGGAAAGAATAGGAATTCAAGGCCCATACCTAAACATAGTAAACACAATTTATAGCAAACCAGTAGCCAACATCAAACTAAATATAGAGACACTTGAAGCAAGCCCACTAAAATCAGGGAGTAGACAAGAGTGTCCACTCTTTACCTATCTATTCAATATAGTACTCAAAGTTCTACCCAGAGCAATTAGACAACAAAAGGAGGTCAGAAGGATACAAGTTGGAAAAGAAGTTAAGGTACCACTATCTGTAGATGATATTTAAGTGACCCCAAAATTTACATAAGAGAACACCTACAGTTGATAAACATTTTCAGCAAAAAGACTGGATATAAAATTAATACAAACAAATCAATACACTCTCCCTAATCAAAAGATAAATGGGCTAAGAAAGAAATTAGGGAAACTATAGCCTTCACAATAATTAAAAATAATATAAAATATCCTGATGTGACTCTAACCAATCAAGTGAAAAATCTTTATGACAAGAACTTCAAGTCTCTGAAGAAAGAAATTGAAGGTGTCAGAATTTGGAAAGATCTCTCATGCTCGTGGATTTGAGGATTCAGTAATCATGGTCATCTTACCAAAAACAGTCTACAGATTCAATGCAATCCTCATCAAAATTCCAACTGAATTCTTCACAGAAATAGAAAGAATTTTCAAATTCATTTGGAAAAATAAAGTCCAGGATAGTGAATCCTATACCAAACAATAAAAGAACTTCTGTGGGAATCACCATCCCTGACCCCAAGCTCTACTACAAAGCAATAGTGATTAAAAACAAAAAACAAAAAAACTCCATCACATTAGTATAGAGAAAAGCAGGTAAATCAATGGACTAGAATTGAAGACCCAGAATTAAATCCACACATCTATGGTCACCTGATCTTTGACAAAGAAGCTCAAACCATCCAGTGTAAAAAGACAACATTTTCACCAAATGGTGCTGGCTCATGTGGTGGTCTGCATGTAGAGGAATGTAGATTGATCCATTCTTACTTCCTTGTACAAAGCTCAAGACCAAGTGGATCAAGGACCACCACATAAAACTAGATACACTGAATATAATAGAAGAGAAATTGGGAAAGAGCCTCCCACATATAAGCACAGGGGAAATTTTCCTGAACAGAACACAAAGGTTCAGGTTCTATGATCAACTATAGTCAAATGGGATCTCAAAAAATTACAAAGCATGTAAGGCAAAGGACACTGTTAGTTGCACAAAATGGTAACCTACAGAATGGGAAAAGATCCTTACCAATCCAACATCCTGATAGAGGGCTAATATGCAATATATACAAAGAAATTAAGAAGTTAGACTCCAGACAACTAAACAACCCTATTTAAAAATGAGGTACAGAGCTAAGCAAAATTCTCAATTGAGGAATCTCCAATGGCCAGGAAGCATCTAAAGAAATAAATGTTTAATATCCTTAGTAATCAGCGAAATGAAAATAAAAAATGACCCTGAGATTCCACCTCACACTAGTCACAATTGCTAAGATAAAAAAATTCAGGTGACAGCAGATGCTGGCAAGGATGTGGAGAAAGAGGAACACTCCTTCATTGCTGGTGGGATTGCAAGTTGCTATAACCACTCCGGAAATCAGTCTTGTGGTTTCTCAGAAAATTGGACATAGTTCTCCCTGAGGACCCAGCTATAGCACTCCTGGGCATATACCCAAAGGTACCCCAACATATAATAAGGACACATACACTATATCCACTATGTTCATAGCAGCCTTATTTATAGTAGACAGAGGCTGCAAATAACCAGATGTCTCTCAGCAGAGGAATGGATACAGAAAGTGTGGTATATTTACACAATGAAATACAACACACCTGTTAAAAACAATGAATTCATGAAAATTGCAGGCAAATGGATGGAAGTAAAAAATTATCATCCTGACTTAGGTAACAATGTCACAAAAGAACAGACATGGTTTGTAATCAATTATAACTGGATATTAGACAAAGAGCTCAGAATACCCAAGATACAAGTCACAGACCATATGAAGCTCAAAAAGAAGGAAGACAAAACTGGGGTGTTGGGGGGGGGGGCTTAAAAAAAGTAGAAGACCAAAGTGTGGATGATTCATTCCTACATGGATGGGGAAACAAAATAATCACAGGAGGTAGATGATGGGAGAGACTTGGGAGGAAAAGTGGAGAGGGAGAGGAAAAGGGAAGCAGGATTGGGTGTGGGAGGAGATGGAGGAGATATACAGATGTTTAGGAAATTGATCAGAGGTTTGTAGCAATGGGGGATGGGGATCTGGGGTTAGCCACCAGAAATTCCCAGATGTCAGGAAACCAAGAGACTCCCAGAATCCAATGGGTATAACATTAGCTGAAATATCCAACAATGGGGAGAAAGAACTTGTAGAGATCATATACAAAGGTTAAGCACAGCCCTGGGTTGAGGGATGGTGCCACCAACACATCTCCCAAATTTTAATTGATCCTGTCTAAAGAAGTAAAAGGACAAAGAATGGAGAAAAGACTGCCCTACATGTGGATCCAGCCTATATGCAGCTACCAATCTAGACAATATTATTGATGCCAAGAAATTATTGCTGACAGGAGCCTGATATGGCAGTCTGCTAAGAGGCTTGCAGCTATCCTTCTGACTGAGTACAGAGACGCCAATGGAGGAGAGGGGAAGGACTGAAGGAGATAAAGGAATTTGGAATCCCATAGAAAGAACAACAATATAAACCAATCTGATCCCCCAGAGATCCCAAGGACTAAACCACCAACCCAAAAGTATATATGAAGGGATCCTATGTCTCCAGCTGAATATGTAGCAGAGAATGTCCTTATCTGACATCAATGGGAGGGGAGGCCCTTTGTCCTGTGAAACTACAAGGCCCCAGAGTATGGGAATGGTAGAGTGATGAGGCAGTAGTGAGTAGGTTGGTGGGGGAGCACCCTCTTTGAAGCCAGGTGAAGGGAGGATGGGATACAGAGGTTATGGAGGTGGAACCAGGAAAGGGGATAACATTAGAAATGTAAATAAATAAAATAGCCATTAAAAATAAACAAGAAAAAAACCAAAATATTGGTGAGATCTAGAATTCAAGACCCATAC
The DNA here is from genome assembly GCF_000001635.26 of Mus musculus. Lineage (NCBI taxonomy): Eukaryota > Metazoa > Chordata > Mammalia > Rodentia > Muridae > Mus > Mus musculus. Next base: position 48,982,772 of record NC_000081.6, on the reverse strand, counting down.
CTAAACACAATAAAAGCACTATACAGCAAACCAACAGCCAACATCAAATTTAATGTAGAGATTCTTGAAGCAATCCCACTAAAATTCCATAATACAAGGCTGCCTACTCTCCTCATAACTATTCGATACAGTACTTGAAGTCCTAGCTAGAACAATAAGAAAACAAAAAGAGATTAAGGGGATACAAATTGGCAAAGAAGAAACAAGGTATCACTATTTGCAGATGATATAATAGTATATATGAACAAGCCTAAAAATTCTACTACCGAAGTTCTACACCTGACAAACAACTTCAGCAAATGCACAGGATATAAAATTAATTCAAACAAATCAGTAGCCTTCCTTGATATAAATTATAAATGGGCTGAGAATGAAAATAGGGAAACAACACCTTTCACAATCATCACAAATAATATAAAATAGCTTGGTGTATCTCTAACCAAACAAGTGAAAAATCTGTAGGACAAGAACTTGAAGTCTCTCAAGAAACAAATAGAAGACCTCAGAAAATGAAGAGATCTCCCATGCTCATGGATTGTCAGAATTAACAGAATAAAAATGACCACCCTACCAAAGGCAATCTATAGATTCAAGGCAATCTCCATCAAAATCCCAAAACAATTCTTTGAAGTCATAGGAAGAACAATTTTCCAAAACCCAGAATAGTGAAAATGATTCTTAACAATAAAAGAATGGCTGAGGGAATCACCATCCCTGACCTCAAATTTTACTACAGTGCAATACTGATAAAAAACTATATGGTGCTGGTATAGAGACAAACACATTGATCAATGGAATAGAATTGAAGAACCACAAATAAAAACACACTCTTATAAACTCTTGATCTTTGACAAAGGTGCCAAAAATATGCAATGGAAAAATAAAGCATCTACAAGAATTGGTGCTGGTCTATCTGGCTGTCTGTATATAGAAAAATGAAAATATTGCACAAAGCTCAAGTCCAAGTGGATCATGTACCTCAATATAAAACCAGATACACTGAAACTAAAAGAAGAGAAAGGTGGAAATAGTCTTGGACTCATTGGCACACGGGGAAATTTCCTAAAGAGAACTCCAGTGGCTCATGTTCTAAGATCAAGAATTGAAAAATGGGACCTCTTGAAACTGAAAAGCTTCTTTAGGCAAAAAATAAAGTCAATAAGACAACATGGCAACCTACAGATTGTGAAAAGATCTCCACTAACCCCACATCTGATAGAGGGCTAATAGCCAACATATATAAAGAACTCAAGAAGCTAATCCAAAAAAGCAAACAACCCAATTAAAAAATGGGGTGTAGAACTAAAGGATTTCACAACTGCAGAATTTCTAATGGCTGAGAAGCACCGAAAGAAATGTTCAAAGTCCTTGGTGATCAGAGAAATGCAAATCAAAATGACCCTGAGATTCCACCTTACACCAATCAGAATGACTAAGATAAAAAATCCAAGTGACAGCACATGCAGGTGAGCATGTAGAAAAAAGAGGAACATGCCTCCATTGCTTGTAGGATTGCAAACTGGTACAACTCCTCTGGAAATCAATCTGGAGGTTCCTCAGAAACAGATCTACCTGAAGACCTGGCTATATACACAAGGTAACCCAGGTGCAAAAGAACACACATCTTCACATAGTGGATGTTAGCTCAAAAGCTTAGAAAATTCACTATAAAACCCACAAACCATGTGAAGCTTAAGAAGAAGGAAAACCAAATTGTAGGTGCTTCAATCCTACATATAAGAGGGAACAAAATAATCCCAGGAGGCAGAGGGAGAGAGGGACCTGGGAGAGAGAGAGGAGGGGATGGGAAAGGGTGGGCAGGATCAGTTGTGGGAAAAGATGGTAGAGGACAGAAGGTGAGGAAACTGAATAGAAATATGTAGCAGTGGGGAATAGGGAACTTGTGGTAACCACTAGAAAGTCCCAGATACCAGGGAAAAGAGAGGTTCCCAGGACCCAACATGGATGACATTAGCCAAAATATCCAACAAAAGGGAGATAGAACCTGTAGAGACCACATCAAGTAGATAAGCATAACCCCTAGTGGAGGTACAGGGCAACCTACCCATCTCAAAATTTTTAAACCAGAATTGTTCCTGTATAAAGGAAAACAAGGACAAAATATGAAGTAGAGACTGAAGGAAAGGTCATCCAGAGACTGCCCCACCTAGGGATCTATCCCATCTGCAGGCGCCAAACCAAGACACTATTGCTGATGGCAAGAAAGAGCCTGGTATGGCTGTCTCTTGAGAGGCTCTGCCAGCACGTGACTAATACAGATGCAGATACTAACAGCCAACCATCAGTCTGAGTCCAGGAACCCTAATGGAAAAGCGAGAGGAAGGACTGAAAGGGCTAGAGGGGATTTCAACCCCATAGGAAAAACAATATGAACTGATTGGACCACCCAGATCTCCTAGGGACCTAATCACCAACCAAAGAGTATGCATGGAGGAATCCACCAGCTCCAGCTACATGTGTAGCAGAGGATCGCCTTATCTGGCATCAATGGGAGGGAGACCCTTGGTCCTAGGAAGGCTTGATGCCTGTATTAGTCAGGGATTATTTCTGCACAAGCATCATGACCAAGAATCAAGTTGGAGAAAAAAGGGTTTATTCTGCTTTCACTTCCACACTGCTATTCATCACCAAAGGAAGTCATAACTGGAACTCAAGCAGGTCAGGAAGTAGGAGCTGATGCAGAGCCTATGGAGGAATGTTACTTACTGGTTTCCTTCCCCTGGATTGCTCAGCTTGTTTTCTTATAGAACCCAAGACTAACAGCCCAGGACATTGGAGGAATGAATGCCCACAAAATTCTCTCCCCATAGCAAATTCTAATCGCACTAAGAAAATCTGCCACCCGCTGCATAAAACATTTCCACTGGAAGAAATACTGTACCCGTGACTATGGTAAGGATGGTAAGCCACTGGAGCCTTTAAACTTCTGCCCTAGGATTCAAAGTAGCCCCTCACAAAATCCAAATTTTTCCGCCCATTACATTTTTAGAAACAGAGATCTCCCTTACCTCAATACGCCCCCTTAAGCCCACCCCTTCCTTCCCTCAAAAATTAACTCTCGCCTCCCTCCAGAGCTTTCTGGACAACCTCAATTGGCTTTGGACCTGGCTCTCCATTTCTACAAGCACCCTTCCATCCCTCTTCAACCTCCTGAAAAGAGACAAAAATACCTCCTCCCCAAGAACACGGACCACCGAGGCAGTCCAAGCTCTAAATTCTGTCAATACAGCCCTAAATGTTAGGTTCTTTCCTTAGGGTTTGCAGGAATCTATCCCTGCCATTTTTAATCATGCTAGCAAGTGCATCCACCTCATTTAAAATTCGGTGCTCACCACCCATCTGGGTGTGGAGCCATTCCAGCACCTCCTGAGTTTAATAAAGGGCTCCAACAAGTGTTGAGTCTTAGATGGAATTTGGGAGGGACCAGACCCCCTACTTAAAACCGGGAGTGGTTTCATTTGTATTCTTCCCCAGGATCAGCTTTAGCCTATTTGTATTCCTGTCAGAAATGTCCAACAACACCCCACCAAGATGGCCCACCTCTCCCTGGCAGATCAAGAACAAAAGAAGAGGAGGAGGAGGGAGAGGAAACACTACATTCAGATGGACAACAAGATCTCCTGGAAGGACATCCATGACATGATGGCTGCTATCCAGGCCAGTGGCCTCCACAAGCCACCATCTCCTCTATTCTCTTGGCTGTTTTTGTCATTCTTTGTGCTAACTCTGCTACTTCCCAGCCTCTCTCTAACCTTTCCAATACCTACCATTGGAGATTCTATGTTAGGGAAACCTGCAATGGACACAACAAAGTTATAGGGACCCAGGACTGTTCACTCAAAAGATGTCGAACTAGGATTGAGATCCCTCTACACCCAGATTCCATCTCCACTGTCCCTAACCCTTTTCTCTGCTTTCCTGACTGAAACATAGGTGAATGTCTCCAGGCAGTCTCCACATATGGAGGTTGCAGATACTGGAGCTGCAGAAGGGAATCCACCAATTGTGTCAGCACTACATTCACTAACCTTAACACTCATTTTTAGGTCTCCATCCGCAATCCATGGGATGAACATTGGTGGAGTTGAGTTATGGGTAAAGTTTACCCCAATGACTATGCCAAATACCCAACAGCTGACCTGTACATCTACTGTGAACTTGTTCCTGCCCCCAAATCAGCCTTTACCCATCTTAACATTATCCAACAGGAAAAAACAGTCTGAAAAGAAATTATGAGCTACCCTCTCCTGGCTACAGTACACCCAAGATGCAGCTGTCCTCCTTCCCTTAACTACTCACCCCATCTCCTCCCAATGCTTTTTCTATGTGTCTCTCTCCTGACCATTCTTAGCAGCTGTTTTCATTAACATTTCCCTTCATGACCTCCATGGACCCTAGGAAAAGGAAAGCATAGGGCATTCCTCTCCTTGATCTACCCCCTCCCCTTTGCCTTGTAGGGACCTCCTCAAAAACCCATATTACATGTGTCTGTGACATCACCATCACCAAATCAGTATGTGTTAACCCTCCTGCCCTTCTCTGGTGCAAAGGAACTACATGTGCCTGCATTAACCCCCCTTTTCATGGCTCCTGCACCCCTGTGATAGTTGTCCCCCAGGTTTATCTCTACAAACCTGAAGAACTCACCTTGCACATGGGAGAAAGCTGAAAGAAGAGAGAGATCTTCATCCCTCTGCTCATTGGACTAGGCTTTGTTGTCTCACTGGGTGCAACAGGAACTGCTGGAGCAGCTCTTGTCCAAGCACAACATCTGCCAAGCTACTTCCAAGACAAGCTTGACCAGGCAATGACTTCAACTACAGACAGCCTTGATTCTCTTCAAGGCCAGATAACCTCCTAAGTAGGAGTTGCTTTCCAAAACCAGAGAGCCATGGACTTACTGACTGCTTAATGGGGGTGGGACTTACATCTTGCTGAGGGAGGAATGTTGCTTTTATGTCAATGAATCTGGGCTGGTAGAACAAGATATACAAATGCCCAAAGAACACCAGGGAAACCTAAGGGCACCCTATAATCCGAACACCTCTTCCCCTTGGTACTCTAACCCATTAGTAGCTTGGATTCTTTCCCTCTTTGGCCCCGTACTAGCCATTGGATCCTTGCTTCTCATTGCATTCTCTCTCATTCAGGTTCTAAAGCAGCAGATGAGTAACAATGCAAAAATCACAACCAATCAGGTCTTGGTTCAGTATCAAACTGTTCTCAACATAGGAGACAGTTATTCTGATGACATCTCTCCCTTATAAGAAGAAAAAGGGTGAGTTGTGTGGCAGTGAACTTTGTCCCAGTCGGCAGCCTGGTCCCAGTCAAGCACAGGCCTGGAACCCCAGAGTCCTGGGCCCCTGGCTCCTGTTGTAGCTACAGCCTTCCCCCAATCTCCACACCTGGAATGAAGTGTGTGGCTATCAGTCACTTAAAAGTAGTACCAAGCCCTCCCACATGCAAATAAAGTTTCCCCAAATCTCTCAGAGCAAGCCAATGAGAAGTATCTGTTTTCAGTCTCTGACCCAACCGAAAACTGTATATAAGAATCCTATCCTGAAGGATTAAAGGTGTTCGAGAACTACTGTTGTCCAAGAGTTTCTGTTCTAAGAGATGTAACACTTGGGAAGTAGTCTGCTCTCCCGAAATGCTGCCTAAAGCTTGGCTATACTCCTCACAGGCTAGTTGGCCTGACCCAACTCAGTGCAGGGTGGTACTGAGTAACTGAGTAACTGGGAGGGCACATTATAGACAGATGTGGAGCTAAATGCAGCAGAGGAAGCAACAGAAATGAATTCCCTTTCCTGCCTGCACTCGCTTCCCTTCACAGGAAATCTCGCACCAGGCCAAGGCAGAGATCTCTGTGGAAAGCCTTGGGTACACAGGCTTACACCTTTTCATATCTTGGACATGTCTATCCAAAAGCATACACATATCAGTAAGTGCTTTATCAGTGGCTATATTTAGACCTTCTAACCTCAAATATACTTGGGACTTACTAGCATATTAGAAAACATCTCCTTTTCTGATGCTGGCGAGAATGATACTGGGCAATTACATTTTGTAACATCAGCTGTGGCTACATAATATGTCGCTGCCTCGAAAAATACAATATACCTAAATTTCTAACTTTCAGGATGTTTATAAAACTATCTTTGGTTAGGTATCTAATATAACAAAGTCTCCAAACTGCATTTTCACATGGCTATCTGACTTCGCTTTCCTTTGGTATATTTTGTTGTGTTCTTCTTAAATTTCTGTGGGCCGTGCCTGCTATTTCTCAGTTACACTTATAATACTTATCTCTAATGGCCTTTTAAAGAGCAGTTAGCTGTGGTGCTTATCATTTGTTCCTGGCCTTTAATGTCTCACCCGTCTCTTAGTTTTATCTAATCTATCCTCTCAGAACTCATCCACTTCCTTGAGAATACCTTTCTCCAACCAATTCAATCGAACCAGATAGTTTTGTTTTTATTCCTGTAGGGCTTCTATTTTGATCATGCAACTGAAGCATTTCTCTCAAATCAATGTACTTTCTTTTTTATTTCTAAGCACTCTCTGGCTGTAAGACTTAGATAGTCTAGCTTCAAAACATCCATCTTTCTTTTTTACTTTGCAGTGATTTAATTTATTTTATTTTTCTCCAAGTCATAAAATGATACATAATTTTAATATACAAGACATGACTACTATTTAATGTAGTCTACCATTTTAATAGTAAAGCATACACTTTGAAAGTCATAGAAAATTAAGTTCTAGCTACAGCATATGACACTAAAATTTTAAAGTCAGTTTGATATCAAATGATGAGTATTAATACCAGTGAGTTGGAGATTATGCCACATGAATCCAAAATCATGTTTTCTTGAATAGTTTCTTCTTTAAACCTAGATGAAGAATTTAATGTGAACTATTTTACTTGAAGCTTTCTAGGATGCTTGGTCTCACTTCCTACTCCAGCCCTCCTAGCCATCCATTCTGAGATTGGGAATGAAAAAATCCTCAGTAGTACTTTAAAAGTCCAATTCTTTGGTATCAAGCTTACTTAAGCCCTGAGGCTTATTCATAATAAAAAGAAAGTATTCCTTTGCCTCACACCTCTCTGCCACCTCACAACTGACCTATTTAGTAGAGTTGTTCTGGTATATTGTGCTCATTTCCTCAAACAGACAGGGTTTCTCTGTACAGCCCTGGCTGTCCTGGAACTCACTTTGTAGACCAGACTGGCCTCGAACTCAGAAATCTGCCTGCCTCTGCCTCCCGAGTGCTAGGACAAAAGGTGTGTACCACCACACCTGGCTAGTACTTCACTTTTTTATAATTATTATTACTATTACATGTTGAAATAAACTCATTATTGGCATGTAATTAATGGAGTTCAAGAATGTCACTAATTCTCTTGCAATGCTTAGTACCACCTTGCAACAAAAGCAAAAGTACCCGTGTCAAAAAAAAATAATGCCAGAATTGAAAAATACTTTTTTATACAAATTCTTATGAGTGGTTAACTTAAATAACAAAACTGAATGTTTCCTCAGGATCAAAAGTCCCTTAAAAGCCACTAAACAAATAGGAACTCTTGAACGACAGTAAGAAGTTTCCACATAATAACAAGTTTAAATTCCTCAATACATATTGAACAGTGAGAAGAAGCTAGAATGCGAAATATGGATGATATCAGTGGAGGGAGGCAGTTACCCCTTTCTTTCTTATCCATTCAAATTTTTAATGCAAGTTCTTAACACTATGTTGTGTATATATGTATATATTAAACATTATTTCAAATATTTTTTCTATCATTGATGTAGATAACATTTATAAAAGCATAGATTATCACAGGAAAAATCTAGTATGTTAGGGGAAATGCTCCTGAGGTGAGTGGAAAAAATTTTAATCTTTATTCATTTTGGAATGTCTATTCATCTGTAAACAGATACTTTATTAATTGTTGATATGCATAAAGGTTAAATATACATAAATTCTATTGAAGATTGTGAAGCACACTGAGGATGGTATGCACTTGCAAACGAAAGCTAGATATATAAATATAGAATTGATGGGTAGGTAGGTAGATAGGTAGGTAGGTAGGTAGGTAGATAGATAGATAGATAGATAGATAGATAGATAGATAGATAGATAGATAGATGTGAATCAGTTTATATCTATTTCAGACATAAATAAAACATCTTTAGAGATGATGTACAACTTTGTTTCTATTTGTTGTTTTGTTTTTAAAGATGTGCTGAAATAGCAAAAGCAGGACCAGTAAGGTAGCTTAATGGAGAAGAGTGGTTGCTTCCAAATGTGAGGACCTCAGTTCTCTCCCTGACACCAACTTGATGAAAAGGAGACCTGGCCCTTGCAACTAGTCTTCTGATCTTCAAACATATGCCACAGCATGTGCTATTCTTTCCCCAATAAATAAATAAACAATTATAAAAATTGAAAATACACACACACACACACACACACACACACACACACACACACACACACACACACACAGCAGTAGACAGCCATCTACAGACCATAATGTGCTCAATGGTATTAAACAGTGGCACACCTTACAGGTATCAGTGATTAACTAGAAAAATGGGCTAGAAGAAAGGAACTGGTTATAATGAGACAGAGCATAACAGAAACTAATAAGAAAGTAGAGAGATGGCTCAGAAGTTAAAAGCATTTGCTACTGTGGCAGAGTATCAGGGTTCAGTTCTCAGAATTCATACATGGACGTTCACAACCATCTATATCCCCAGTTTAAATGAGTCTGAAACTCTCCTCCAGCCTCCAAGTTACTGGGTATTCATGTAGTGAATATGTATACTAAATACACATAAATAAATAAACACAAATATACCATAACAATTTTATGAATGGGAGTATAAGTAATAGAGAGTATTTATTAAGTTATAGTATGTATATATAAAACTAGAAATAATTGATTGATTTTTAAAAGGAAAAGAATTCCTAAAATCCTCTTATATTATACTTATACTTACAGCAGCATTCTTAGCTTAATAATAAAAATAAAACCAGTTAGGAATTTGAGGAAATTGGATTCAGAGATGCTATTTCCCCTTCCTATACATAAAGAGAGGAAGTTACTTGTTGGCTTTGAGTTCTCCAGATTAATTTCCAGGAATAGTGCTCTATATGGAAGACATTTAGTGTGTATTTCTTGTTAAGATTTAATTGTTTTAAGTAGAGAGGTAAAGTTATATCATTTCTTTTGATTTCTTTCCACAAACTCCAAGTCATAAAAGTTCTTTTTTCTTTCTTTCACCTCTGGATTCTGGTAAAGGTACAACTATGTTTTTAGAGTTTACAGTGGGAATTCCAATGTCAAACAAATAGTAAAATTCAGGGTAGAAACAAGCTCATTGCCTTCTTTTATCTACAATAGCTCATGCTTTTATTTTTAATTTATGCATATGATTGTTTTGTTTGTATGAACGTCTGTACATAACGTGTGCATACTAGAAATGGATGTGACATCCCCTGGGATTGGAGCTACAAATCACTGTGAACCGTCATATAGATGCTGAGAGTCGAATACAGGTCTTCTGGAATAGTATCCTTGCTAGCAATCACTAAGCCCTATTTCCAGTCCTAGGTCATATATCTTATATGTTCATAGCTGTTATACTTGGTATTGCATATTTACATGATTTTCCATTTTCTCTGTATATTGATTATATTTTAGAGAAATATTCCACGAAAAAAACTTAAATACTAATGTGTAAGTTCCTTGCAATGAGGAGTATAGTTAGTGTTTAAAACAGAAGAAAGGCTATCAAATATTAGACTGCATATATTTAAAGATAGTCTATGAATTCTACACAAAAAAAGAGGTGAAAGCATGTAAGTTCACACTGCTGTCCAGATTAAATGAGCTCCTGAAATTTGAACTTTTGCAGATGGCTGTGAAGTGCTTAGAAATTTTAATCACCATGGTGACAGTAATGGTTTTTTTCTGGCTCTTACATTTCCTTCAGGTTCTTACATTTCCTTCACTTTGTACCTATCTTTACATTAGGTGCCTTGTAAGGCTGAGGCTATCCCACAAACAATAGATTCCTCTGCTCTATTGGATTTTCAAAACAGGACATTTCATGTATAAATTGGAAAGTGTTTTGGTGGTCAATACACTTTGATAGATACTCAAAGAACATTCTATTACTTTCTTTAATTAGGTATTTTCTTCATTTACATTTCTAATGCTATATCAAAAGTCCTCCATACCCTCCCCTCTACTCCCCTACCCACCCACTCCCACTTCTTGGCCCTGGCCTTCCCCTGTACTGAGGCATATAAAGTTTGCAAGACCAATGGGCCTCTCTTTCCAATAATGGCCGACTAGGCCATCTTCTGATACATATGCAGCTAGAAACATGAGATCTGGGGGGTACTGGTTAGTTCACATTTTTGTTCCACTTATAGGGTTGCAGACCCCTTTAGCTCCTCGGGTACTTTCTCTAGCTCCTCCATTGGGGGCCCTGTGATCCATCCAATAGCTGAGTGTGAGCATCCTCTTCTGTGTTTGCTAGGCTCTGGCATAGTCTCAGAAGAACTTACACCTAAGAACAACACCTTTTCTCTTCATAAAAAAATCTGCTTTATGTAACTCTTTTTATATAGGAATATTTAGTTTTAATATTGTGTCTTGTTCTAACCAACACTTTGATTGGTATTATTGTTATTGTGCTTGGTGCTGATGATGGTATTTGTTACTTTTAATTCTGTGATGACTATAGTAGACTTTTCAGTGGGAGGGAAATTGGTACACTCATTTTGATCCAAAATAACTGCAGGCACTTCTATGTTCTGCTCTAGTCAGTTTTAGTTCCTGTAAATTACACAGAGATCTACATTTTTATTAATAAGCTGTTGACATTGTACTAGGCAGATTCTAAGCTATTCTAGCACTCTAAGGGTGCTAATACCTAGACAATTGTCCATTACTTGCCAATCTGGTTTTGCCCTGGCTCTCTCTGATCCACATGTGTCCTCATAGTGACTCTCCAATTGCAACCTCAAGGCAAATCCTCCTGATACCCCTATATGTTATCTCTACTCCTTCTTCCCTCCTCACAGCTTTTTCTCTACTTCCTCTCACTCCACGTGGGACCCCTGGCTGGTGTCAAATGCTGAGCCTTTCTATATCCTCTGCCCAGTCATAGGCTGAATCATCTCTTTATTGCCCAATCGGAGATTATGGAAAACAAATTTTACATAACATTGAGACCAGAGATGTTTGAACATGCCAACATCTGTACTGTAAAAAGATATCTGGACCCAGAAACCAAATCTCAGGGCACAGAAATCTGCATCTAAATACATAGTGCACATGATCAACTCCCAACTGATGACTTCTAAACAGACAGAAAAAAAAACCTACAAATCTTGTATACTCGTTTTTTAAAAACCTACAACAATATTAAAATACAGTGCAGATACACAACAGTGAATACATGCATTTTAATATTAATTCAAAAGGTGGTTTCATAGTAATTTGACACATTACTAAATGACAGTGAATATGTCAAACCAAAAGAAGTATGAATTGTAAGGAAACATTGTTTTAATATGGCAGTTCATAGGTTCTTCTCTGAATGGTACTTCATAAGCAAAAGTCTCCCAATTCTGTCTCCTCTCCAAGTTTAAAATCTTGGAAAAAAAATTCCATTAAGAACAACAAATCCTTAACATAAAATTTAAATACTTGATAAGCTGTTCATATTGTGATTATTAGCTTAAGGTTCTCAAGAGATTTAGTTCTGAAATTAGATACATAACTTTACTGCCAAAGGATATTCTACCAATTTAATCAAACTCTCAGAAACTAGACCAAACAATGTAGACATCAAAGAGATCGGGTCTTAAAAGTTTTGGCTTCACACTCCTGACTCTTTATTCTCAAAAGAACAGCAAAAGTTGTTCAAACTCTGCCATTCTACTCAGTTTGGGAGTGATTTCTCATTAACGGTGAAATAAATATCTAAGATTTAGGCCTATAGCTTTCATGTGGCCATATAATTTATCACCCTAACTGGGGTACATTTAAGGACAAAGTTAATAACTACATGGAGAATTAATTACAAATACAAACTTGGACTTTACAGAGAAAAGACTGGTGCTTAGTCATGCTCATAACTTCAATGCGAATTGAATAAAATGAGTTTTCTTCTCTTTTCAAGTTCTTTCTTGCCATCTTAAAGCAGTACTAGTTGTTAAAATGTCTCCCCTTAGGGTAGCTTTCACTATTATTCAATAGACTTCTTTTTTCTCTTGTTTGGGGAATTTATAGAAGAATCAGCCCCTGGGTCTGCTTAAGAATATTCTTGGCACATCTATTACTCTTTTCAGTTGGCACAAAGTAAGGAGCAGCAAGATCTTCTGGGACATGTGTACCTTTCAGTATTTTTCCTGATATTTATAAATTCGTTTTTTCCCAAAACATGTACGGAAGAATGAAAGTAACTAGGAAATGTTTTAATCTTAAAAACTTCTATTTGAATATTTTTATTTACTTTAAATCCATTGTAAATTACCAAGATGAATGATATTAGAACTGGTTTTTACTAATTACAAAATTCTCAGTGTTGCTATTCATCTGCAAAGGAAACTTGGATGACAGAACCATTATATACCGAATCTCTGTCAGCAGTGGACTCAGGAAGTTGACCAGTTTAAGATTAGTCTGCAATACAAATACTTCTAACATCACAGTGCTGAAAGCTATATTGAATGCTGACATAGAGTGACTTGTATATAATAACCTTATAAATGCTCACATTTCTACAAAGATATGAATATTTTTATGTCACTTCATGGTCTCCTTCTGAAGCAGTAAATCATTATCTGTGTACTTCTTGGTTGTGATTAAAGTTTAAGTGAGTGAGCTAAAATCAACTGAGTTTCATGAAACTTAAAAATCTGAATATTGAATGGCAGCTCTGAGCAGTTTATAAACAAATGCAGTCATGAGGGACGCTCTTTCACCATAGGTCAGAACAATAACTTGATTATATAACACACTGTGTAACCTATACATATAAAACACCAGTATACAGATAGCTTCATCAATCATTCTTCATGAATTACAAATGAATGTCATTATAAAGTTAAGGTAGATAAGGTAGATATTTAAGCTTTAAATATCTACAAAAAAAAGTGTGCTAATTAAAACTAACGGAATTTTCTAAACAGTTCATGGCAAACTGTTTCATTTACCATCCTCAAAGAAATGTGCCTGATATTTTCATTTCTCTAAAATGATCTTAATCTTGCAGTTATTGGATGAAAATAAATTACAGTCAAGTTAACAGAGTGATGTATAAGTGTTCTAAGCACACACAACTGGAAATGTGTCAAAAGATTATTTGTAGTCAGTAAACAAGACAAGGAACAAACACAGGAATTTTTAGATTTAACCCTGTGTCCTTTACTCTATTTATGAACTCCATACCACCACTCAGGTGTCTTACGAATGCTGAAGCTTTGTCTTACTACTAAAGACTGTAAGTGTCAGTGCTTGCATAGCAACCCAAGGTCACCTGATACTGTTATGAGGAAGTAAATCAGGCCAACTTGGAAGGGTCACAGGACAACTGAGGCTGGGACTATTTCATTGAGAGCTATCAGAGTTTTTATACCTTTATCAGAAACAGAATATGATGATGACATTTGGCAGGATCAAAAAAGTTGTATTTGCCACGATACAATTACATTTGCAAGTTGTACAAGGTATACAAGATTAATGTATGAGACCAATAGTCCTGTCAAACTCCCATGTTTTTTTGACTTCCAAGGAAGCCTGCAGAGAAATACAAAGAAGCCTGAGTGCTTCACTGCCTCTCTGGAACGGAACTGCAAATCACATTGTGACCCAGGAGCCATGGACTCAAACCTGAAAACCTACCCTCTCAAGACAGCTCGGCCAAGCCACATCCATGGATACCTGCAAAAGACATATGAAAGAAAACAAAGAACCAAATAATATGGAGTTGGATATATGGTGCAGCAGTTAAGAGCCCTGACTCTTACACAGCAACCACGATCAGTATCCAGCAAGCACATAGCCTTTCACAACCTCAGTAAGTCCAGTTCCAGAAAATCCAGCACAGTCTTCTGGCTTCCATTAGCACACATAGTACACACCTTGATAAACAGAATAACAATCACACAAAATATCTATCTTCCAATCCATAAGACCTAATAATAATTTAGACATACATACAAAATAGGATGTTTGTAATCATGATATAGTATAAGGGTTTTGAGCTAGAAAAAACACCCTCAAGTAAATATTGGTTTCAGGATAATCAAAAGATTCTCAGCAGTGGAATGGAGAGATACCAATTAATGGAGAGATTCAAATGTTATGTTGCTGACTTTGAAGACAAAGAATTTGCCACTCGTGAATAGATATGGATGCCCAGTGAATCTGGAAAGGCAAAAGAAGAATATTTTATGTATTTCCAGACAAAGAAAAGCTATATGGAAACTATATTATTTGGTCAAGAACTGTTTTGAACTTCTGATTTTTACATCAGTAATGGTAACTTGCTACAATGTATACTATTTAGTAATTAATTGTTCTTTAATTCAAGAAATTTATAGTAGATGCAGAGGGAAATAATACACAGCTTAAATAATGTTGTGGATAAAACAGCTGCAATCGGGGCTGGAGAGATGGCTCAGCTGTCAAGAGCACTCACTGCTCTTCTGAAGGTCCTAAGTTCAAATCCCAGCAACCACATGGTGGCTCACAACTACCTGTAATGAGATCAGATGCCCTCTTTTGGTGTGTCTGAAAACAATTACAGTGTACTTACATATAATAAGTAAATAAATCTTAAGAAAAAAAAAAGCCGGGCGTGATAACACATGCCTTTAATCCTAGTACTCGGGAGGCAGAGGCAGGAAGATTTCTGAGTTCGAGGCCAGCGTGGTCTACAAAGTGATTTCCAGGATAGCCAGGGCTATACAGAGAAACCCTGTCTCAAAAACAAAACAAAACAAAAAACAAAAAACGAAAAACAAAAAGAAAAAAACAGCTGTAATCTAAACCTATAAATTAATAAAACCAATTTTTCCTCCCTGAGGGTAAAATCATGCATTACTAAAATGTGGTAATAGTTATTGAGAATTTTCTAACTGCTAATCACTTAAATCTAATTCAACAATATTGCCTAATTTTTATTACATTATTTCTGAAACAGCTTTTCAGAATTAATATACCTAATTTGACTTTCCTAAATAGGAAGGTCAGAATTTGATCCTATAAAACTGAAACACTAAGCGATCATGTCTATCATTCCAGGGCTAGCAGAGTTAAGTTGAATAAAACCCCAGTAAGAGTATATACAAGCAAACAGTAGCCACAGGATGAATTTACATATGTGCAATAGATGAGTTATTTCTGGGGATAGTCAAAACAACAATTTTATTGCATAGGTATCATAAGTGAGAATTTTCATAGCCCTCCCCTATATGTCAAGATTTCTTCTAATTGAAGATTTTTTTTAAAAAACAACTTTATCTCTTTTCAATTCAGTGGCTTTATTAAGTAGCTTGTGATCTTGAGATATCACAGATATTATGCTAGGCTGTAGTAAACACATGTACACATGTAAACCTTTGCAAAGAAAATTAAATGAAACTGAATTATTGATCTTTTTAAATTCTCATGTAAGGTCATGAAAACAGGTGTGTACTTCAAGCCAGCAATTTTTATAGTGTAGACACAGGAGTTAATGGACATAAAATATTTTATAGTTTTCTCTGCCCTAATTAGCAAGCTAATACCCTTATGATAAATATATCTCTTCTCATTCTACTGATTAGAATCATGCAAGGGAAAATTTGTTTTGAATGTCAAAATGAGAAATGTGCATGCTCCTGTTGAAACAATGTTAGCATGAAAGATTTTAAGTAGAAAAATTACTGTGTCAAAATTTAAACTTAGCAAATGAAAAACTAAATAAGAGATGCTGCTTTAAGATCTGTCAAGCAGGCAGCATATTCCAACTGATATGAGGCTCCCAACACATATACAGCAGAGAACTGCTGGGCCTGGGTTTAGTCAGTGAAGATGCACATAACCCTCAAGAGACTAGAGGCTCCAGGGCATTAACAGGTCTGGTTGGGTGGGGGGTGGGGAGGTGGAGACATCCTTGTGGAAACAGGAAGGAGGAGAGGAGGTATGAGATGTGGAACAGTCAGACGGTGCACTGGGATGGTGGGGTGGGGGATAAAATCTGGAGTGTAAAAAGAATAAATAAATAAATAAATAAATAAATAGGACCAAAATGTTGAAATATAAAGCAAACAGTATTGAATAAATAATATAGAAATTAGAAGAGACTTTAAAATAAAATAAAGAATTTTAACTATAATCTTTAAAATATATTCTAAATTAAACTATATTCTGTGTCATTACAATACAGATTATCAGGATCAAAGGAAGAATTTAATATTTAAAATGGCTATAGAAGCTTGTTGACAATTAATTAGGAATAGCCAAATGAGTTTTTTTGTTACTTGGTAAATGTGTGACTCAGAGAAGTGTGTTGTCTATGAAGCCAATATCTTGTAGCAAATATTAATTTTAATGAAAAATAAAAAGGGGTTAGGATGAAATTTGTGCTAAAACAATTGTTAAATTTCACAATTATGTATTATACAGTGATTTGGTTTTACAGTGTTGGAATTTTTTAGCACCATTGGACTTATGGTATTTGCCATGATTATCTGGAAGAGAATGAGCCCTAAATGTGCATTAACACTGAAGACATAGTCAACTGAATGAAAGTAAATCAAGACATAGTCACATTTTTTTTAGTGGGTCATTATGAGGGAGTTAGTATAATAGAAGAAACTGAGAATGACTGGAGATATTTAAATTGGCTTATAATGATAATGGTTGATTGTGGAGAATAATTAAAAGATTACACAGAAAATTTGGAATCAAAATGTACTATATGACAAATGTGGGGACTGAACTATACAGAAGAAAGTAAAAGGGCATCAAATAGAACATGGGAATTACATGTGCAAATTAATAAACTCAGAACAATGGGACTTCACTGAATTAAAAAAACGTATCATTATTTTTCAACTTCCCAAAAGAAATTTATTGTAACATAATTTCTTTAAATTCCTACTTTTAATGGTAGTTTTTAAATGCTTTAACCTCCCTTCTAGCCTACCACCAACCAGAGGTAGTGGAAAAGAAAAGATAGAGGGAAAGTGGGCCTGTTTAGAAATGGATCTTTGGGGCAACTCCAATCTGTGCTGTCTGAAAATCAGCAGTTCAGTTCACTGCAGTGACACATAGATCCACTCACAAACACTTCATGGATGTACAATCAATCCAATTCTGTAGAGTCAGGATAGACAATACAAATCAGTGCTGACACTACATAGCAGAGACAGGCAGACCTCAGCCTTGGCAAAAGTCAGCAGGAGGGACCAGAGCCAAGAGTTCTCCACTGTGCCTCTCTCAGCAAAGCAAAGATCAGTGAAATGTAAGACCAACAAGCATTACACAGCTAGCTCACTCAGCAAGCCAAGTTCAGTCTATGTCACTGTCTACAGAGACACCCCTATACTCACTCCAAACATCAGGAGTCCTCCAGGGGTCTTGCCTCAGCATGTGCCCTGCCCCAGCACATGAGTCTGTTCCAGCCAACATAACCTGTGTCCACCTCAGTGAAATGTTCCCTCACATGTTTGCTTAGCAAAACATCCTTTTGCTTGTGTACACTTCAGGAAAACACTCTTTCACATGTTTGGTTGTCCCAGCAAAACACCATCCAACACTTTCCATAGAACCCTTAAGTTTCCATTTCAATGTATTATTCAATGTATTTCCATTTCAATGTTAGATCACAACTAACCTGGTATTTGGATAACTGGTTGAACAGTTGATCACCTTTTATCCCACCTATAAGTACAAATGCTTGCCCCAAAACCCTAATAACAGATGATGGCTTGTTACATGTTATCAGGCTATTTTATCAGAAAGCCTTTTCTTTCCTTTCCTTTACTTTTCTTTTCTTTTTTTATTTTACATCATTTTTACTGTTTTTTAACATATACATATTTATATATGCATATATATACATATACACATGATTTTATAAATATATATGTGTACATAATATAAAACCTATATTGTCTAATTAGTGTTGACTTGTGTGTGTGTGTATGTATGGCTAATCATTTAGACTTAGGAAACTTATCAGTGAGCCCCTCCCTGGAGAAAAACAGATTCTTCCTCTGTCAGCACCGAGTGACTCCCTATAACTCTTCACCTAGGTGTTAGGGCTCTTACAACTTTCCATATCTACATTAAACTTTCCATATCTACATGTGGACTGGTTTGGTCTTGTGCAGGTCTTGTGTGAACATCTTCTTGACATTGTATGGATGGCGCAAGCTTGTCCTGTCCAGTAGACATCATCTCTCAATAGTTACTCCAGGCAGCTGACTCTTAAAATATTTACTTTCCCTCTTGTTTGATGCTCTCTGTAAACAGGATAGAGGTTATTAGTACTGAAGATATCAATTTCTATACAATTGATATACATATTTCTTAGTCTATAGGTCAATGGAATATCTAGGATTAAAACTAAAAATATCTTGACATTTTTTTAAAAATTATTTGAGTTTGAGACTGCTTAAATCATAGAGTCATGATAAAAATAAAAGATACATTTGTGAAATTCTTAAAATGTAACCTTGAATAGGTTACAGACTTTTGAGGGAGGCAAGGAGGTACCTGAATGTAATACTTTACTTAAAGGGAAGAAGAGAATGGCTAGAACCATAGGCTTACTGCTCCATTCTACGAAAGTCACAGCTCCCATAAAGGACTCACCCATCCAGCTACCATGTACTATAATTCGCACCCCTTTCCTTTCTTCAGGTACATAGTAGTAATGGCACTATTCTCTGATGTACTGGGTGCTTATTTCATTCCTTTAACTCTGCCACATTGTATACAGTTGCATTTTTCCTTAAGTTATGTCCAATTACCTACTTATGTGTGTCATGTTTCCTCTTAGAACTACAACTGATTAATTATAAAATATAAGTGTATGTACAAATGAAGCATCCCCAGGATTGGACAGGATTTCCTTTTTAAGCTGCATAATGAGATTAAAATTCTTACATCTTCATATTGGCTACCGTTTCTTTACAACTGGTAGTGAGATACATCTAAACCTTGATACAAAAATGCCTCTAGCTGAAGCGAATCATCCAACCTATCAGGTTGATTTATCTTTCCATTATGGATAATAAAACTAATACAGAAGAAAAACATTTTTTGATCTATTGTTATTATCACCTTGCCATTTAGATTAAAGAGATAATCTCTGGAAGAGACTTGATCAATATTAATAGGTTTTTCAAAAGACCTAGAGGAAGAGACAAGTGATGGGACAGATTTGCATGAAGGATTGTAGATAGAAACAAATGAAGATTTGCATCTCCTGTAGAAGGGAAGATTTGTTGTTGAAATTGGTCCACACAAATGTGGCAGCTGAGAAGTTCCTCAGAAGATGGCAAGTTCCAGAACAGGGGAAACAATATAATAACTTAATCCATGTTTGAAGTGCTAAGAAGCAGGAATTTAGTATTTCTTGGAAAAAAGGAGTGAATCAGAGAAGGAGACTTTTTTATTTGTAGACAGAATTGCTTTATTCTGGAAAACCTGCAATTGATTGGACAAAACCAAGACATACTAATATGATTGAGACACCTGAGACCTCACAGAGTATGGAGGCCTGGAAGGGGGATGGGAACATCCTCTTGATATTGGGGTAGGACAAACGGGAGGAGAAACTGTGGGAGGGTGGATCTGGTGGTGGGTAACAACTAGACTGTAAACAATTAAAGTAATAGTACAAAAATTCTGCTTCACATATTCATTGTTTTTAATAGCTGAGTGGTACTCCATTGTGTAAATATACCACATTTTCTATATCCATTCCTCTGTTGAGGGACATCTTGGTTCTTTCCAGCTTCTGGCTATTATAAATAAGGCTGCTATGAACATAGTGGAGCATGTGCCCTTATTATGTGTTGGAGCATCTTCTGGATATATGCCCAGGAGTAATATTGCTGGGTCCTTATGGTCCAATTTTCTGAGAAACCACCAAACTGATTTCCAGAGTGGTAGAACCAGCTTGTAATCCCACCAGTATTGGAAGAGTGTTCCTTTTTCTTCTGCTTCAAAAAAGAAAACATCTTCATGGTCAATCCAAAATGCACAATATTCTACCTGCGAAGTAGACACTTCTGACTCTACACAAGGTAACAAAATTAGCAATCACAAAAATTTTAAGTATATACTATAGTAAAGAAATATTAACTATTAAATTTGTGGGTTTCCTTTTGCTACTCAATATCAAAATTAAAAGAAAACATTATTATCTACTCTTGGGGTGGTTATGACAGGATTTTTATGTGCATCCAAGGCTGTCCTGGAACTCACTCTGAAATCAGGCTGGCCTCGAACTCATAGATATCCTCTTACCTCTATCTTCCTAGAGCTAGGATTAGAGGGTATGCACCATCATCACTCAGCTATTATTATCTACTTTATTGTTAATGTTCTTATAACTGTAATGAGAATACACATTCGACAAGAGTCCTCTCTCTCCCCCTCCCCCTGCCGCTCCCCCTCTCAGACAAGAGCTATTTAATCAAGTGAGGTTTTCACCCTAAACTAACTACTCATATTATATTAAGACTGCATCAAGGGTACTTCCATGATTCTCTAAATGTATGTTTATCACAACCAGTAAAAGAAACTTAGATTTCATCGTATATATCAAGTGAAACATCATTCTCAAATCATATAGTATTTCTCTCAATTCCAAACAATTTCCTTCTATTTCTTGCCTTTGACAAAAAAGAAAAAGAAAAGAAAAAGAAAAAAGAAAAATATCTTCGTTATAGCTCTTGAAAATCAATTTATCACTAAAGATTATATTCAATGCATCACTGAATCTACTGAGTATTTGGGAAAAAGAATTTCCAAGCATGTACTTGGTAGTTCTTTAGACAGGTCACCTAACTCCTGATCCATTTCAACTGCATTGTAACTTTAAAAGTAATAAATAAGTTATGTAAAATCTTTTGTTGTTTTTGTAGTTTTGTAAAAGTGTGTGTGTATGTCTATTGTGTGAATACTGATAATTAATTTGTCAGGATCTAGAATCACATAGAAAAGGAGTCTTACCTTTGTGCTTCACTCTACAGGGTTTTGTTGGTGTTTGTTTGGTTGGCTTTTGTTTCTTTTCCACTTTTCTGATGAGGGTAGTCACTGAGGATGACTATACATTTTTATAACCCACCTTAAAAGTAATACTTTTCCCTGGACTGCCTAACAAGGAAGCAGCTAGTTAACTACAGAGATTTATTACTTCCTTCTTCTTGAGTGTGGATTTTACTAAAATCACTAGCTTAAAGTGTGAGAGTAGCAGGTACTTACCTTCTTTGTGGACTATGAATATATATCCTATCAGACTCTCTTCCCTAGAAGTCTTGGTTTATAGTAGGAAGTTCATACATTAACTACTTTGCAGTGTATAGCCACAGACAGGGTGATCATAAGCTGCCAGATTCATATGTTTTTGAACTTTTTATATACATTGATGTTCAGGATAAGCTCTGCCTCTCATACTGAAAGTCTAAAGAGAAAAGCTATAAAGATTCCTATTGCCGATCAACAGCATAATGCATATTTAAGCATTTTCAAGAAGATAAATCCATTACTTTATACATCTCAATATAAATCCAATGTTCAATATTGCTCATTTGAACATATCTATTCAATGTACAGATATCACTCTTTAGTTTAAACCTTAAATTTACCATTTTTAGTTGATCATTACATGTATAAACATTTGGTAAGCTCATAATCAAAGTATTTCAACAATTTTAAATTTCAAGAAAAGTGAAATGAAAGGGATTTTGAAAAATATGATTTTAAAATTGAAGTTTATATATGCATGGATAAATGATAATGGTAAAATCACAGATATATCATATAGTTGCAGGGAAGTTTTACTGAGCTAGTAAGAAGATAAATATTAGAAGTAAAATTGAAGGAAAAAGTCTATTTACTTTAAGAACACAGCAGATTTGTTCAAATGAGTTTTATCATCCAATATATTAAAACATATATAGATATATTATTTAATATATACACAAATTTTTGAGATATATATTCCATTTTTAATATATGAACAAATTCCCATTGAGCTTCAAATGTGTTGTTTTTCTAAATGCGCTTTGATCTGTAAGTATAACAAGCTTATTATTTTAAAAGAAAAACTGATTCTGGCTTCAGCAATGCAAAGCACTATTTTCCCTGAACTGTAAAATTGTGAGCAATTCACATGATAGGACATTATCTGCAACACATGCAAACTAAAGCATTTGTTCATCTCATCAATTATTTGAAAACCTTACAAGTAAAAACAATGCTGGTTGCTTTTGAATTGCATGCTCTCTAATTCACACTTAAGAAAAATATGATAGTTGAGATCTGGAGTGCATTATGTTTTAGCTACTTATTCCATTCCTTGATTAGTTTCCAAGTCCTGGTTTATCTATGATCTGAATGTGTGATTCAGCATATGAAAATTAGGCACATTTTTGCATTATTATTCTCAGTACTAATTTCTACATTTATAATTCCTTGTGCTGATTAAATATTCAGATACACTAATATTTCCAATAAAATGATTGATCATAGCTATTCCCTTTTGATACCATCAAGATAAAGTTCTTAATGCTCATCAAGAATGAAGTCATAATAATAAGTAACATACAAGATGCTTGCCCTGGATCAGAATGTTGATAGATACTTTAAAGAAAATGAGAACCGGGTGTGGTGGCACATGAATTTAATCCCAGCACTCAGGAGGCAGAGGCAGGTGAATTACTAAGTTTGAGACCAGCCTGGTCTACAGAGTGAGTTCCAGGACAGCCAGGGCTAGAGAGAGAAACCCTGTCTCAAAAAGAAAAAAAAACACAAAAAAACAACATAACAAAAAAAGAAAGAAAGAAAGGAAAAGGAAAGGAAAGGAAAGGAAAGGAAAAGAAAAGAAAAGAAAAGAAAAGAAAAGAAAAGAAAAGAAAAGAATAGAAAAGAAAAGAAAAGAAAAGAGAAGAAAGGAGAGTGTGGGGATATATTGACAACCATAATGTGGAGAAATATTCTAAGTGAAACAGGTTGTCTGGAAATCTTGTAATGTCTGCATTTGTCCTACCTTATTGTTATTCTACACACAAATTTTTCTTCCTACTTAGCTGACCATAGTGTTCACTGGCCCTCAAATATTCTACAGCTTCTGAAATGTCCACCTTTACCTCCTTTCTACACATCCCCTTTCCATTGCCTGATAGAGAGATCTGCAGAAAAAGCAAATACACAGTGTGGTGTAGTGATCACGTAATAAATACAGCATTTCATACAAAAGCAATGGGAATTTAGTACAAAAATTTGACATGAAAAAGAAGCAAGAGTGACAAATGGGATCACTGACTCTAAAGAAAGCAAAGATGTTTGTTTATATCAGAAAGACTATGACAATTTTTTCATACTGCTTTCTAGTTTGTCTGTCTTCCTTGCCTTGAAAAGTGGCCAGTCAAAAAAGTAATAGGTATACATGAAAAATATAAGGATAATGATGTCAGAACCCTGTGGTAATGTAGTAATATTAATTTTACCAAGAAAGGATTAGATACACATACAGTACAATGAAGAGTCACCATTTATAGATTATCCTAATTTACCAAAGTATACATGAAATTTAATCAAAGGATAAATTAATTTACCATATTTCTATGTAAATAACATCTCCATTTCTATTATTTACACACAGCCTACTAAAATGTATGTGCTAAACTGTAGGTTTCTGTAAACATTTAGATTCTCAGTCACAAGCATCTGATGTATTTTATGTGAAATTGTAAGCAGCATAATACCCAATTCCTGACATTACCTGGGGTATTTTTTGTTAATTTTGAAAAATCATTTTAAAATCATTATAGGCTGGGCTTATAGATCAAAAATAGAGTACTTACTGACGATGGGAATGGCTTTAGTTTCTGTTTGTTTGTTTGTTTGTTTTGTTTTGTTTTTTTCGAAACAGGGTTTCTCTGTGTAGCCCTGGCTGTCCTGGAACTCACTCTATAGACCAGGCTGGCCTCGAACTCAGAAATCCACCTGCCTCTGCCTCCCACATGTTAAGATTAAAGGTGTGTGCCACCACTGCTGGCGAAATGGCTTTAGTTTCAATCACCAAACAGAGAAAAAAAAACAGAGGGAGGGAGGGAGGGAGGGAGGGAGGAATGGAGGAAGGGAGGGAGGGAGGGAGGGAGGGAGAGGGTGAGGGAGAGGGAGAGAGAGAGAACAAAAAGGAATAAAAACTACAAAAAAATTATAATAGAATATTCAACAAGAGTATTTTAACTGTAGATTTTGTACTAATCTATATTTGAAGTACTAATTATTTTAAGCAATATTTATATTAATTAATCCTGATATAGTTTCTCCTGAACTAATAAGGAAAGACCCACATGGAGTTACATGGAGGGATGTGGCAAATAGGGAAAGGATATTTTATTTGAATTAGCTGACACATTCCAAAGACCAGAGATCAAAAAAAACATATGATTTAAATGTTAGACAGAAAACCAATTATCCAGTGCTTAGTAGGATGAGACAGAAGATTTGATATGAGTCAAAAAAACCAGCTTGGACTGAAGCATAAGACCTTCTGTGAACAACTTACAACACTTTTGTAGACTTCTTGCAAGATCTAATGATAGAAGTAACTTCACAATGAGTTCTAGAGTGTGTACTGACATTCATTAGATGATAAAACATGTTGACAGATGATTACCAAGTATCTACGTTGAAGTACAGTTTGATTGCTATAAGAGGTAGCATTACTCCTAAGTCCTTTACTAATAACATGAAACAAAGTTGAATATTTTGAGAATTGGGATTAGATAATTAGAAGTCTTTATAAAATTAAAACTAAAACCAAGGCCAACCTGTAAAAATAAAAATAATGGAAAATTCCCATTGTCACAGATAAACAAGCATAAACTTGAATTTTAGAAACCTTGATTCAACAGAAGATTTATCACTGCCAGGCATTGATTCTTAGCTAATTAACCAGTAACAACAATTGTCTCTTTATTCAGCTGATGTAGGTTTATCTGATATTGCCTTATTTTATTTTCCACATAAGATTTACATTTTTCTTCTTCTCATGGTTTTAATTACATTCATTTGCTTTTATTTATTTTCAAGTCTATCACAAATGACATTCATATTTTCTAAGAAAATGTAGGTGGCCCACTATATTTACATTGCTTCTATGTGCTTTATATTTGTTAAATAATTGAGTGGAGGAATGAAAGCCATAGAATTTTAAAAGGGAAGTATGAAGCTTAAAATTTGTATAATGTAATTCACAATGCTTAAAGTAGGCTTAACTGATTTGAAAATACAATTAAGGGTCTTTTTTTTTTCCTTCTGAAAGAGACTAACAGAAAGTATAATGATGATAGCACCAGATAGCTCTATAATCTCTACCAGTCAGAAAAAAAAAATCCACAACTGTTGTCTCTTTGAGTTTCAAAATATGTGAAAACCAGCTCAATGAAAATAGATGAATAGAAAAATTTCCATAGACAGTATGGAATAATCATAAGGTCGGCTACATAATGAAGGTACAAACAGAACTTTTTTTCAGAAACAATTCAAAAGGAATGAGTCATTTTAGAAACACAATGATAGTTGAAGGGACAGTGCTGTAAGTAGTGCTTATAAATACCCACCAAAGAAAAAATTGCCATGTCTAGGTTTTCTTGTAAAGACTCCTAAGTGCATCGTAGTTTTTTAGCCATATCCATTCACAGTCAAAAACAGCACCATAATAAGCATCAACTTCAAACATAAAACCATGAATCATGACTAATCAATTATTTCGTTTGCATAGGTAAGACCTATTCTGAGTTCCGGCTAGGCGTGTAAAGGTTTTAGTTTAAGAATACATGTTTCATGAACACTGTTTTTTTTTTTTTTAATTAACACCCTCCTAGACTTATAAAAACTAACTATTCATGCTGAAGAAATGGCTGAAACAGAATATAGTTTGCTGCTCAAGTAAAAGGACCAGATTTTGGATGTACATAACCCACATATAGAATATAGCATACATACCTGTACTCCCAGAGCTATGAAAAAAAAGACAATAAAAATCCCTGAGACATGCTGTCAGTCAATCTTGCTGAATTGATGAGTTCTATGTTCAGTGAAGGAGTTTGTTTCAAAAAATAAGGTAAAAGATGAAGAAGGATGACATCTGTTGTAAATCTCCACCGCCACCACAGGAACAACCACATGCAACTGCGCATATGCTATGATGACTTAGGCAGAGAGGGAGAGAGGTTAGACAAAGCCATTGAAACTTTCCTGAGAGCTCTCAAGCTTACTGGATCAATTCGCCTTTTTATTTTTCCTGTAACATGTTCTCTACTGCTAATATGTATTGGAATTACCTTGAATTTATTGATCTATATTCTAAAATATCTCCTTCCTACAAGAAGTACACAACACTGACTAGTATTTAAATATCAGAGCCAGGTGGAGGAATTAAACAGAACTAAGTATTGCAATGTTGTGCCTAGGGTGCTAGAGGGAAAGAAGAAAGGGTTAAGGAAGGAGATGGATGACCGATTATATTTAAGGCCAACTTTGTTGATTATACATATAATCTTCTGTGTGGCTTCAGGTAAATTACTTATACTCTCTGACTCTATTTCTGATATATATGCCAAGAGATCTCTTGGCAACATTGTACATTTGGGCCTAAAATTTCCTATTGTTACTACTCACTGTAAGTTTGGTTAGGATGTGACATTATCTAGTGTGTTGGTCTTAGAAGATCAAATGTTACCCTTGTTGTGCTTTTGAGCCAGTTCCATTGTGATAGGTTGTGCTCTGGAATCTGCTCTGCTTGAGAACAGTCTGGGTTGGTGTGGATTAATAGATGGTTCTCAGATTGAAAAGAAAGCATCCTTTGTATAGTGATATATATATAATTCTATCATCTATTTATCAATCAACCTATCATCTATATCTCTATATATCTTTATATCTATAGATATAAAGATATATAGAGATATATCTAGAGATAT
Source organism: Mus musculus (assembly GCF_000001635.26). NCBI lineage: Eukaryota > Metazoa > Chordata > Mammalia > Rodentia > Muridae > Mus > Mus musculus. The sequence continues at coordinate 48,955,505 of NC_000081.6, read as the reverse complement.
ATCTATGATATACATAGATATCATAGACATATATATTTACATACATATATTTTAAATACTTGCAAATATAAATTTTTATATAGTCTTTAAAAGACATTGCTAAGAATTGGAGATAAATTTCTGTGGATTAACTAGTGGATAGAATGTTTTTCCTTTGGTAATCACTGCAGCTGACGTTGAGTTTATTTTGACCTCTGCAGACATGTGTTCTTTAGGAGCCTTTGAAATGAATCTAGCTCAGAATTACTGTATTTTCTGAGCATTTTGTTCACTCATTTATTCTTTTATTTCATGCTATTCATGATCTTATAATAACTTCAGAAATGAATATGAGAAATGTTCTGTATCTGAAGGTATGTGCATTGTGAGAGTTATAACTTACAATGTCTGGTTAAAAAATATAAACTTATGTACTGATTTCAACTATAGATGTTTAATAAAAAAATTCACTTAGAAACCCTGATTAAAAGGTTAAAATCATGTCTTTTGGTATTATTATTGTGCTTCTTATACTGTATAGAATGGCAGTACCTGTTTAACTTTGTCAACATTATAAAATATGCATGCAGACTATTCAGGTCTCGAGTAAACATTTCCATAAATAAATCAAAACCTTTCAAACCACCAGCATAATAAATAGAGTGGTTATAAATGTGCCGCCATTTTATAAGCACAGAGATTCCTCTGTTGTCTTACTATCAGGCCGTTTGGGCAGAAGATGTCCTTGAGGCAGATACACCTGTAATATACAAAAATTCTTTGTAACTTTGTTAAACAAGCGGGTTGAGGCATAGTTTTGAACATAATAAAACATCTGACCTCATTGCTGGAGTCAAATCTGTGCATTGCTTGAGGCCCAACAATCAGCTGGTTTGTTATACTTAATTCAATGTTTCCTTGAATGTCATTGGCAGAAAGAACAACAGCCCTATCTGAATAACTCCACTAGATAATGGTTTCTGGGACCAGGAGCAGTGGTACTGACATTGTCTCTCTAACACAGAAATATAAGAAATCCGGCACAAGGGAGTAAAAGTAATTAACTTCCTTTTATACAAGAAGAAATGGGCACTGGCCTGAGCTCACAATAATAATGAAATCATAGATGGAAACTGTAATTTTCAAATACCAAGTCTGTTGTTTTCTCACCAGAGCATAACATTCCAGGCAAGGAATAAACATAAAAATGGAAAAATAAAAGCAGCAAAGGGCAAAAACCTCTGTTTATGTAATACCTAGGTGGAACTCTGGTAACATTAGCTTAAGAAGATATATTAACTATTTTATTTCCACTTTCAATGAATAAAATGTAATATTTGGTAGAATCGGGAGAATAGGAGGAATGTCAGAAATAAATGCTTCATTTTTCTGTAGAAAATAATCTCACTTGAAGATTTATGTTACATTTAGATTCAGCTATCAGAACCTTCAAATAGCTGCCCAATGTGACCTAACTCTTCATAGGAATACAGCATAACTAAACTTATGTAGAAAACTTTTTTGCATATATTCCAAACTTACAAAATATGATTCAGAATCTATTAATTCTTTTACTAAGAGACAAGCACATATCTGAAGTTCTAGATACTTGCAGCTGGTTTTCTTGTTCTTTTTTTTCTCTCTCTTAAGTTTGAATTGAAGAAATATTACTTCTTTCAAGCTATTCATTACCTCCCTTTCCTTTTCTATATTCTCTTTTCCTTACACACACACACACACACACACACACACACACTCACACTCACACTCACACATATATGATATTGACAGGCAAACCTTGCCTTAGAGTTACCATTAATGGTGATGTCTCAAGAGATTGATGCAGCACAAAGGTAACCTACAGATTAGAGATAGCATTTTGAAATGATTTTAACTGGATGCAGTTTACCATTTTCTTGCATATTGTATTGGCTTTTGTTCCTTTCCTGCTATTTCTCCAACACAAGGTACAATATTCATTCTAAATTTTCACCTGACTGTTGACTGATTAACCATAAAAAAACCACAGTTCAAACATCACTTATATTAAAATTCATTGTTAAAATTCAAGAAAACCATCAACATCTAAAGGATAGGGTATGAAAAAAGATCTGCCTATTTCCCTTGATTTTCTAGAAATGTGCGACATATAACAGAGGTATTATAGGAAATTCCATATTGAAAACTGAATGGAAGGGATTTGGAAGCTGATGGTTGACTTCATTATTTGGTTGCTGACCCGAGAAAGCTCTGAATGACGCTTAGAAGGAGTGCCTGTTGAAAAAATAGACACAGATGTGCAGAACATGTGCTAAGACTAAGTGGCAGCAGGGAACTCGAGCACCTGCTGTCTGGTGAGTTAAAATGGGCAACTAGAAAGAAAAGTAAAAAAACAGATTTAAAGTAGTTACCAAAACCACATATTTTCAAAACATTCTGCATTAACATGGATATTAGAGGATGTCCAATTTGAGTACAGGCTGCATTCTAAAGGTTGGAGAACAAAATAAACAGATCTATGTAGAGCTGAACACAGAAATTTTGAACATCACTCACTGACTCTTATAATGCAGATGTATACTAAAGTGCAGCCTTTTACAAAAGCTGCCATAGTCATGCTGCTGAGAGTTACATTAGCCTCCTCTCCTGGACCCATGATGCTTAAAGCAGTGCAGCGGGAGGATGGGCTTATCAGACAACTAAGCAGATAATAATCATCTGAGTGGGAGCAAACCTATGTCTTCTCTTCTCTCTTTGTACACATGAACTGCCATTAAAGTTAGACAGAGAGCATTCAGTTATTGGCAGTGCTGTAAACCTTAAAATTGATTCTACAAGCAGATGTAGTTTACATAAAGTGGTGTTGGTCTAGACATTGTGAGAAGTAACAAAAAATAGTGTTCAAAGATTTGCACTGGAAGCCGAACTGGAAGAATAGAACTTGTTGTTAAAGCAAGCTTCTAAAGGCCCTAGGGGTGAGATGACAGCAAGCCCTGTAAGCTATTTTTCTGAATTCTTATTTGAGCTTGAATACTCAGAGTGTAGACATTTCAACTACTAGATGATTAGAAAAGCAAGAAACAGTCTACCCAACTCCTAAAAGTACTTGCAAAATCAGTTCTCTTATAATTTTGCCACATATATTATCATTGTACAGCTGTGGTGTGTGTGTGTGTGTGTGTGTGTGTGTGTGTGTGTGTGCACGTGAGTGTGTGTTTTCTTTTGAGTGAACGGTTGATGGCACTTCCTCTGAATGTCAGCATTTTAAAAGAAATTATTGCATGCATTTCTGTAAAAACTGTCTGGAACATATATTTGCTCTTTTGTGAGTCACTGACATGTCTTTATCAAATATTGTGTACATACAGACAGTCCTTTCTCAAAGATTCATTTGAAGGCAAATTTGACCAGAGGGTCTATCTCCAATATAGGTTAGAGGATGGAACTCAAGAAGATGGGTAATCTACCCTTTCTGTGTGTGGAAAAGTCCACAAAGTCTTGAGCTATAAAAAGGAGCATGTGTTCTAACAGTGGCTAGCTGTTACACTTGTCCCCAGAAGAAAGAAAGTTAGCTCTTTAAAAGCAATACCACCAGCATGCGGCAGAGCCACTGTAGTTTTGATAATAATGACTTGGTCTTGGCAATAAATTCAGGACTTGATTTTAGAAATGTGGGGGTTGTGGATATTTTTAAGTGTTACTGTCTTCTTCAGACATAAGCCCAGGGGATTATAATACAATCTTTCATAGAATTCACTATAGCTAAAGCTGGTCTTAAATTGCAGGAGAACTCCTGCCTGAAATGCTGGCAAACATTGTAATTGAAGGTGTAGTTCCTCATACCTGACTTATATTTTATTAATTAGTTGAATGGTTCATTGATTGGTTGGTTTGTTATAATACAATATCACTATGTCACTCTTGCTGGCCAAGAAGTTGTTATGTAAATGACACTGGCTTCAAACATGCAGAGATATGACGATCTTTATCTCCCAAATGCTCAAAGTAATAAGACCACATCCAACCTGTGGAGGTAATTTCCCAGTGTTGGTACTGTTTTTGTAAACTTATCTTTCCCACTGCTAGAATCTACTTCCTTTATTCTCATTTTAATTTCTTGATGGATTCTATTCAGTATTTAAGAAGAAATCTCTATTCTATTTCCCTTTTCTAGGGAGATTCATTCACCCGCACTAAAGCGATCCTTTTGACTTAACCTGTCCGGGTCTATGAAGTAGTGCTCTACTTGCGCCATATCCTTGCCAGCGTGAGCTGTCACTTGTGTTATTGATTTAGTCACTCTGGAAGGTAAAAGATGGAATCTCAAATTAATTTTGATTTGCATTTACTTGATGGTTAAGGATGGTGAACACTTTTTTAAGTGTTTCACATTCATTTGATATTCCTCTATCAAAAATTCTATTTAGATCTGTACCCTATTTCTTTGATTAGCTTTATTTATTTATTTATTTATTTATTTATTTATTTATTTATCTAGCTAGCTAGCTGGAATTGGAGGATATGTGGGCATGATGTGGAAGCTTAGGACAGTGGAAACTTCCTGGAATCAATGTGGATGATCTCAGTGAGGTCTAATATAGCGGATATGAAGCCTCAACGGGCCATATCTTACAGTCAGACAAGGCTTCCAGTGGCAGACATGGCTTATATTATTTTGAGTTGTTGGCCAATGGAATCCCGTGGAGTTCCCAAAATGACCCAGGCTGATGTTAGGACAGAGGGTTCCTCTCTTCAAACTGACAGCAAGGCAATATCTGCACAGACCATGGAATTTGGAAAGGCTGAGCTGGTGCCTGCAAGGACCCTTCATCTTACTTCAGAAAGTAAGAAGTCTGACAACAATAAACAAAATTAGGTACAGCTCCCTATGTGGTCATCTTACTGCCCATAGTTCTGTTGGAGTTTAATTTCTTTGATTTACTAGAGTCAGGAAAATTAAAAGTAATTTCTTTCTTTTTCTTTTTTAATATTTTTTATTAGGTATTTTCCTCATTTACATTTCCAATGCTATCCCAAAAGTCCCCCATACCCCCCCCCACTCCCCTATTCACCCACTCCCACTCTTTGGCCCTGGCATTCCCCTGTACTGGGGCATATAAAGTTTGCATGACCAATGGGCCTCTCTTTCCAGTGATGGCTGACTAGGCCATCTTTTGATACATATGCAGCTAGAGACAAGAGCTCCGGGGTACTGGTTAGTTCATATTGTTGTTTCACCTATAGGGTTGTAGTTCCCTTTAGCTCCTTGGGTACTTTCTCTAGCTCCTCCATTGGGGGCCCTGTGATCCATCCACTAGCTGACTATGAGCATCCACTTCTGTATTTGCTAGGCCCTGGCATAGTCTCACAAAAGACAGCTATATCAGGGTCCTTTCAGCAAAATCTTGCTAGTGTATGCAATGGTGTCAGCGTTTGGAGGCTGATTATGGGATGGATCCCTGGATATGGCAGTCTCTAGATGGTCCATTCTTTTGTCTCAGCTCCAAACTTTGTCTCTGTAACTCCTTCCATGAGTGTTTTGTTCCCAATTATAAGAAGGGGCAAAATGTCCACACTTTGGTCTTTGTTCTTCTTGAGTTTCACGTGTTTAGCAAATTGTATCTTATATCTTGGGTATTCTAAGTTTCTGGGCTAATATCCACTTATCAGTGAGAACATATCATTTGAGAAAAGTAATTTTAATACAAAATGAAAGAAAAGTGTTACTATTTCTGGTTAATATGCTATACTTTAACAGATAATAAAAATAATTTTCTTATAATGTATATGAAAATCTCTGCTTATCCACTGAAATTTTTCTTGAAATGTTCATTATGATCTAAGTTAAATCAATAAATTATCAGATGCTTAATATTTCAGAGAAATAGATTTGTCTATGAGATTTCAGAGGAAATGGCATTGTCTCTTTTGAATACAGAAATGAAAATAAAGTCCAGAATGGAAAGTTGTTTCTCTGCTTGGAGATCAGAAAACCCTGAGCAAATGAGGGTGAAAAGTGTGTAGGAATCATAGCCGGTAGAGCATACTTAAGAGAACATAACTTGGTGAATCAACAAAGCAGGGCTCATATGAGTTCACAAAGACTGAAACAGCAAATACTGGGCCGAGCCTGAAGGCACCTGTTAGCTTCTGGTTATTAGCTTGGTGTTTCTGTGGAACTATAACTGTGGAAACAGGTAGGTTTCTGACTCTTGCCTACTCTTGGAACTCTTTTCCTCCTATAGGGTTGACTTGCCCAACTTCTAGGTCAGGAATTTTGCCTTGGCTTAATCTACTTAGTTTTGCTGTGTTTAGTTGTTGTCTCCTGGAGGTCTGTTCTTTTCTGATGGGAGATAAAATAGGAACCATCTAGCGAAGAGGGGATGGTGGGGGGTGGGGGATGGGAGGTGGGAGGAATGAAGGGAAATTGGGTTGTATTGTTTAAAAGAAAAAAAGTCAGGAAGAAATTTCAGAGCTTGGGGAATGCAGGTTAGTTGTAGGACCCTTCCATGAAAGCTCAAGACCTTGGTTCCAATTTCCAGCAATGACAAATATTTACTTACTTAATTGATTAATTAATCCAACTCTGCTCATTAGTAGTATCAGCCTCTGAATTGAAGATGCATTATCTAGTATGGGACCGGAGACTTACAGACATGTCCAAATCCCGAAAATATAGTCCTGAAACTGGCAGGAGTAGGACTGCTTCCCCCTTCCTCTGGCCTTCCATGTCCTGGTGTTTTATGATGCCTGTATACATCACCTTGAGGTAGTCACATAGACAGGTGGACAGATTACAGATTAAACTCTCTATGTATATATAAAGGCTTGTCCATCAAACACATGGAATTTCTTTCCATGTAAATGAAACATTCTCCAGCACTTTGATCCCATCCAACGTTGTCCCTTCATTCCCCAAAAGTCTACCCACTCCCTAAAGTAGAATTAGCCCCTGTTTACTCCCAATAAGGAGAGCTGATTCGCTGATAACTATCTCTGGAGAAAACTATTTCTCCCATACCGCAACCGAGAGCCTACAGAAACCAGCTAAACTTCACCCATACCAATCCATCCCAGTGCTCAATGATGCCTGAATAGCCCGAGGGGGAAAGCAGACTTAGAGCAGCAATCCCGAGGTTTGTCTCAAGGATCTATAAAGATTATCGCAGATTTAGCTCTTGTTCATTTCCTAGCCCACCAATTAGACTTTCCCTTACCCTCCAAGATATGATTGACTTGGGCAAAGGCTTATTTATCCTGGACTGTGCTTAGAGACAAGTACCATTAGCCTGCCCACTCTGTTAGAGGCCAAAACAAAAATCACATTTATTTTCTTCTCATTTTTTTCCAGCATTTCTCTTTGGCCATTACTGCTCTGGGTAATATAACACTTTTAGTGTTCATTTTACTTGGCTCTTTCTAGATCATACAAGTCCTTACTTTGTCAAGTTGCCAGTTCGCTGCCCCAAAGCCAGGTGCTGAAAGTGATCTTAATAATCTCTCCTTTGCTTTGCAAACCCCAGAGGCCATTTGTCAGCCAGAAAGCTTCACTTATCTCCCATCTCCTTGACCAAGGTTTTCCAGCTACTCTGACTTCTCCCAGCTTTTGCCTCAGTACTCTTCCAAATGTACTGCTTGCAAAGGTTTGGATGCAATCTGTGTTATTTGGGGGTAGCAAGTGATAAGTGGCCAGTGTTAGTGTAAGTGCGAAAGATAAGCTTAGAGAAAGGATCAGGGAGTCTTGGTGATTTTTTTTTTCTTTTTTCATTGCATTTTGAGCAATTTATCACTGGATAAATGACTCAAATATCTTTTCTGTAGGACATACAGTAGCAACTAAGCTGAAAGGAAAGTGGTTATGATATGGAAGATAAACAGCAACCAGCACCAGAGTGACTAAGAATATGCATGAGCTAAGTTTTTATAGGTTAGAAATATACATCATACAGTGATATTAAATATTCCAAACACCTTTTAAAGTGCTCAATATTCAAACTAAATGATTTCAACAATTATGCTAAGTATGCATTTACATGTATCTTAATAAGTATCAAATTTCTGTTCCTACAGTTAAAAAGAGGTCATGCTAAATATTTACATACCTTAAAAGAAATTGTTGTAAATATCATAGTGTGCTTTATGTCTATTATTAGGTTTATTGTTTCATATGTTAGTACATTTACCCTTTATATTGATTTACAATTATAAAAAGAACTAAGGTAATCCATCTCAATAAGATAGATCTGTGTTTCCCCCTCTCTCTTTCTCTATCTAACACACACACACACACACACACACACACACACACACACACACACACACACAGTAACTTTAGAAGTAAAAAAACCAAAAAAACACTAATGCAATCTTTGTCAGACTTTGAGGTCTGTCATGATGACTACTCATAATCAATCAAGCCTGTGATTCAGCAGCTATCATATAGATTACTTCTGTCATATGATGACAGCTCAGATGTGGTTTTTACAATCTTGCCCTTTTGCTAGAATGTCACACAGATTTTTTCTACAATGGCAAAAAGTATGTAGAGCAATGCTTATATTTAAGAAGTTTCATAAATTGATGGCTGCCAAGGGTAAATGAGTCAGTCCTTTAAGGAAGTGGCCCCTGAAAGAATACCCAAGCACCAGTAGATGATCCAACATATCCATGTAATCATCACTAAGAAAACGCAATTGGTTTTACAAGAAAGAGAACACATAAAGTTGAAAGGGGAAAATGGTGAGAAGATAAGGAACCAAAGGTGAGGGGATGGGGTGGTGGATTTGAACAAAATGCATCATATGCACTCAACTCTCAAACAATAAAAAATTAAAAGTAAGAAATAATGATGTTTTCTATTGTTTACTGATTCTAAAATTGAGGAGTGGTAACCCAAAAGTGCTTAGCCTAAAGTCTATTGAAATGCTCTTTTCTTTTTTATAGTTTTGCAAACATTTTGAGATTTCAATGCTCCATGAGATGTCCAGAAAACCGAGAACTAGTCTACAGTAGTGGTTTAGACTTTGACTAGTTCTTCCAAGCATATAAGGTAATTTGAAGGTGAACAGCTCTATTTTCTCCACTACAAATATTGTCAGAACACTAACAGCAATGAGGCTGCAGGAATCCTTGCAGGAATTTTGCTGTCTTCTCTGAGCTTCTGTCTCCTGGGGTGCAGGTCACGTGACCCATGCTGCACAGAATCTGCCTTAGGTACACCTTTCAAGTGACCTTTTATAATCTTCTTACAAAGGACAAATCTACATATTCCAGCCTCTTTGCCAACTTTGCTTATTCTGTTTGTAGATGCCAGTCACATATGCCTGGGTTGGAGAGTTATTTTGTGGTATTAAAGTGTATCCATCTCAACACAAACCATCTTCCTTCAGCTGAGTATACCGGTCTCAGTTGAAACAACTATTTCATTTTTAAGAAGAGGAAGTAAACACTCTGTCATATGGGTGGATTACATTAGTAAAATGATCACAAATTAATATGTGTGTGCACTCTGCTCAAAGCAATCCACACTTATTTATTTATTCAAAGTCCACATTGATACATGTTAAGCCTTGTTATATTCTGGTAGTTGTCACTGGGCAGAAACTCAAAGCAGGTTGCTATAATTGAAATAGGGCATATCCTTCAGAGGGTCATTTGTTCAATATGTCCCCCAATATGGTGGCACTGTCTTGAGAGTAGGCAGTTTGAACTGTTATGGTTTTGTTTGTTTGTTTTGTTTTTGTTTTTGTTTTTGTTTTTGTATATATGTGAGCACACTGTCTAAGTCTTCAGACACACCAGAAGAGTGGATCTGATCCCATTACAGATGGCTGTGAGCCATCATGTGGTTGCTGGGAATTTAACTCAGGACCTCAGGAAAAGCAGTGTTCTAAACTGCTGAGCCATTCTCCAGCCCAGGATATTTTTTTCTTCTTCTTCTTGTTTGCTCGTTTTAAGATGTATTTATTATTATATTCATGTACACTGTAGCTGTATTCAGATGCACCACAAAAAGGTGTCCGGTCTCATTACGGATGGTTGTGAGCCAAGATGTGTTTGCTGGGATTTGAACTTAGGACCTTGGGGAGAGCAGTCAGTGCTCTTAACTGCTGAACCATCTCTGCAGCCCAGGCAGTTTGAATAGACAAACAAGAGAACTTTGATTTTGGGGTATAAATTATCATTATGATATCATAATGATAAATGATAATAATAATAATTATTATTAGTCACTGGGTCCTGATTGGTAGCAGAAGATCATTGTGGGTATGCCTTTAACGGTGACCAAGGCCCTTGTAACCTTTTTTCCTATTTTTCCCCTCTGTCCTTATTGAGACAAAAAGAGCAAGCAGTAGCTTGTTACCCAGAAACTAAGCAAAGTGCCCATGAATACATTCTGAAAAGTATGCCATGATACATATTTCATTCTTAGACATCTATTTGGCCACAGTGACAAAGAAAAAACACAAAAAGCTAGACGAAAAGTAGCTGGCACATAGGCAAAGTTGTTTCTTTCTCACTGATTTTCAGCGTCTCCCATTTTAAAGAATAAATACCAAGCAGTAAGTTATAGACAAGCTGTGCCACTGAGAATCGCTAACTCTTTGCATTGAGTTTCCACTCTACCTAAAGAAACCTCTCAGCTTTTATCTTGACATTTCTAGGTACAGATTTAGTGGTCATGTGCTTTCTAAAATACTGTTCAGTAAATGACCAAAACAAATATTAATAGTCATTTGTCTATATTTTTCTTTGTGTCAATACTACGTACATTTTATAATTTGTAACATAAAAAGAGAAATAGTTGTAAGTAAATAAAAGGAAGCGTTACTCATTATACAGTACATCAAATTCCCGGCCATGGTCACTCTTATAACATTGAAATATGTAAAAACTGGGCTGGAGAGATGGCTCAGTGGTTAAAAGCACTGACTGCTCTACCAAAGGTCCTGAGTTCAAATCCCAGCAGCCACATGGTGGCTCACAACCATCCGTAATGAGATCTGATGCCCTCTTCTGGGGTGTCTGAAGACAGCCACACTGTACTTACATATAATAAATAAATAAATAAATAAATAAATAAATAAATAAATAAATAAATAAATAAATAAAAATAAATAAATAAATAAATAAATAAAAATAAATAAATAAAGCTTTTTTAAAAAGCGGGGGCGGGGGGGATTTAACTCAGTGGTAGAGCACTTGCCTAGAAAGAGCAAGGCCCTGGTTTGGTCCTCAGCTCTGAAAAAAACAAAAAAACAAAAAACAAAACAAAACAAACAACAACAACAACAAAACCCCACATAAATAAATAAATATGCAGAAAATAGATCTACTTCCTGTACTATGATCACTAAGACTAAGAGTGTTGAGGAATCTCAGATAAATACCATTGTTTCCTTAGAAAGAAAGGTCCACTCTAAGGAAGCAATAGATACAGCATTCATTTCTTGTTCATCATTGGGGGAAGAAGAAAAAAATATGAAATGTTCTAATCTGAACAGTTGTCAAATAGCAATTTTGTGACAACGAGTATGTAGAAACTTCTAAGCTGTTGATTTTCTCTGATGCAACCTCTGGAGGCAGCTGTTTTGCCACTAGCATCTAGCAGGTAGGGTGACTGTATGGATTTAAGTGTATGCCATCTTTATGAAATTGTTTACATGCTAACCAAGACAGCCCAAAACTCTAAAAACCTGTGAGGCATTTCAATTCTTCAGACATGTGAAATTCCAAAACCAACTTTGAAAACAGTATGTAGAGTATTCTTCCCTTATTATCCTATTAAAAGAGTATGGTACTGGAGTATTGGTGTGATTGTGTTACACACACACACACACACATATATATGCTTGCACAACAGAAACACAACCACAAACATTATTTCACTTCTATTATATACAAATGAAAAAGTAGATATGAATCAATATGTGTACAATATTAATGAATTAAATGAGTATTACTGTGTTAGGTCACAAATTAATTAAAAGAGAAAATTTATACTATTTTACAGAATAAGAATGCTTTCAAATTTTATCATTCATGTATTATAATTTTATATAAAATTAACTTTTATCTTCAAGTTTATCTACTAAACATAAACATACTGAATCAAATTTGACAGAAAGTCAATTACATTTTGAAAATTAATTTCTGTTTACAAAACAATGTAGTAATACTTACAATTTCAAAATGTGTAGACATCTGACTGCTGTGGAAGACTGTCCTTGATCAAGAGGTGCACAAACAGTTTAACTAGCTCTTTGGATAGCAAATACATGAATATTCTCAACTGGCATTTTAAAAAGAACAACAAAAACAAAACAGGGTTTCTTTGTGTAACCCTGGCTGCCCTAGAACTTGCTCTATAGTCCAGGATGGCCTTACATAGACAAAGATCTGACTGCTTCTGCCTCCAATGTGCTGGGATTAAAGGCCTTTACCACCATCATCACACGTCTTTGAAAGTGATATTTAAATTCTGTAATGTGTTTTAACTTCTTGGGTGGGTTTCATTATATTGTCCTTAGTTACCTATGTTCGATGGTTTTCCCGAGCTCAGCCATCTAAGTAGCAGAAAGCACAGACACATCTCCTTGGGCCTCACTCTATAATGCATTTTAAAAGATATTGAAAGCTTCTAAGATTCAGTTATTGGTAAGGAGCACTACAGTTCATTAGCTTATGGGAATATATAACCACTTCAGTTTATGCATTTGCTTTTCCACTGTAGGGTATTTGCATGGACTCTCACTTGTGTACTGGGATAACATTTTATGTAGCTTAATGTTTACATGATAATCTAAAGAGTATACATTTTCCCTTACAATTCCATGGCTACTAGATAAGTGGTCTTTGGAAGTAAAAGTATCCGAAATTTTAACATGGTTATTTTTCTTTTTTTTCTAATTTTAGGAAGTGATGTTACTGTACACTGCTTATGACATGTGTTTTTAATCTTTAAAAAAGAGGAGAATTATTCTGACAAGTTCATCATCATTAATTATGCAGATACTTAAATTTAATTATCCTATATAAATTTTAAAATAATCTTAACAAATATCATGAATTAAGTTGGGTTTATGGTTACAATTTTGTTTATTCAGTATACTAATTTTGACTGATATGAAATCTGTATAAATTTGGTATTTCTTACTACTTTTACAATTGTTTCGGTTTTCTCAGATTCATATAACAGTGTTTCATGAATTTTATTTTCTTATAAGGATTTTGTTTACATCTAGATTTAGTAATTATGAGATTTTTAAATATTCTTCTAAGCTTTATCTTTTCTACATGTTTGAGGTTTGTGTTTGGAAACCTGAATCTTGATGTATTGAATATATCCAGTTACATTTTCAGTTATTCCCTTTTCTATTAATTTCTAAATTCTAACAGAAATTTAGAATTTCATTTTTTAAATTAGCATTTTATATAAAATTGTGCATATAAACATACATTATCAATATGATGAAGCTTTTCTTTATAATATTTCTGAAACTTTATTTTCATGAAGAAATATGTCACCTAGAATTTCAAATAAATATCAGCAAAAAGTAGCATTTCATCTGCAATTACAGAAATGACTTGCTCAAAACCATTAGACAACTAGTATGTTTGAAGCAGACAAGAAATAGTGTCATTTTTGTTGCATTTTTTATTAACATTAACCTGTATGTATGCATACATGAAGAATAACATGTATATATACATACATACATACATACATACATACATGAATATATATGTATATATGTTATATAGAGACACATACACATGTACATGCATGCATATATACATACAGCCATATAAATAAAATGGACATATAATGGAGGAGACAAAGTTCCAATAGGGTTTCTCTTGTCACAAAATGAAGTTTCCTGTACAGGGACTAGGTTACATCTATTTGATATTGATCAAAGCTTTCTCATGGGAATTCCCCAATAATCTAGGCTGTTGCCAAGACTGTAGATTGTTCTTTACAAATTGATGGCAAGGCCCCATTGATGAAGACAACACCAACTCAACACATTGAACATGAAAACCCCAGGTTTGAACCTATACAGAACCTTCACCACTGTCTTCTCCTGTGTTTGTTTGACACAGGGAAGTACTCTGTATGCTACCAAGAGAGAAACAGAAACACCTAATTAGCCACAAAGGTTTTGATCTACAAAGGTACACTACATGCTAGGGCAATAGTAGCAAAAGTTGTGGTAGTAATTAACTAATATCTGACATCATTTAGACTCACTCTATAAAATGGAAATCATACCTGACGATGAGAGACCAAGACACAGAAGTTAAATAGACCAGGGACCTAGTGTGAAACCAAATACTATTGGTATGACAGGTAGGTAAGTAGATGATAGATAGATAGATAGATAGATAGATAGATAGATAGATAGATAGATGATTGAGAGAGAGACAGAGAGAGAGAGAGAGAGACAGAGAGAGAGAGAGAGAGAGAGAGAGAGAGAGAGAGAGAGAGAGAGAGAGGAGAGGAGAGGAGAGGAGAGGAGAGGAGAGGAGAGGAGAGGAGAGGAGAGGAGAGGAGAGGAGAGGAGAGGAGAGGAGAGGAGAGGAGATGGAGATGAAATGAGATTGCTCCCAATGGCATTCTGGTATCTTAAGAGAAGCTTCCTTCTGCAGTAGATGGGAAAAATAAAGAAATCTACAGCCAGACATTACTCTCTGTCTCTGTCTCTGTCTCTGTCTCTGTCTCTGTCTCTGTCTCTCTCTGTCTCTCTCTGTCTCTCTCTGTCTCTCTGTCTCTCTCTCTCTGTCTCTCTCTCTCTCTCACACACACACAAATATATATATATATATATATACATATATATACATACAGAGAGAGAGAGGAAGAGAGAGAGAGAGAGAGAGAGAGAGAGAGAGAGAGAGAGAGAGAGAGAGAGAGAAGTAGGAACACTCAGCTCTAAAGGGGATCTCCCCCTACACCCCTACATCTCTCCTCTTAGGCCTCACAGAACCCTGGAGAGCCGGAGGCAGAAAGAGTATAAAGGCCAGAGGGAATGCAGAACATGAAGAAAACAAGGTACATCTGAACTTACAGAGACTGGAACAGCACACACAGGGCCCACATTGGTCTGCACTTTATCCTCTATATATTTCTATGGGATAGTGAGTTTGCAAATAAGTCAGTCTCTGACTCTTGTGTCCTCTCTTGAGGGCTCTTCTTTCTGTTTGTTTATCTTGTCTATGTGATAGTCCCTGATTTATCTTATTACATTTTATTTGGTTTTGTTTCATTATTATCCCTTAGAAGGCTGTTCTTTTCTAAAGAGAGACAGACAGGGAATAGGTCCGAATAGCAGTGGAGATGAGAATCTGGGAAGAGTCAGGGGCAGAGGGGTAGTGTAATTAGGATATATTATGTGAGAATACTTTCACTTTCAGTAAAAGGAAAAAAATTTATAGTCTCAAAAAAATAATCTGTAGTAAATATCAGGTGAGTACAGAAATATGTAACTTAAGTGGTTTCATAAGAAAAATGACAAAGAATCACAGAACATCAATTACAAACAATAAAAGCTTTAGTGTTGGTAAATTTATTATAATACTACATACATCATTTATAAAACATTAGACATTAAAGTGTCAAGTGAGAGTTGTTTTTTTTCCCTTTCCCACGAAGGAAACACTGAATACCAACTTTATATTCACATGGTCAAGGTCAAGGAGAACCGGCTACAACAAGTCTATCTTCAGGGTGACTCTGGGTACATAATGCAGGCAAGTCTTGCTTTGAATACTATTAAAAATAAATGGATTTTTTCATAGACATATAAAAATCTAATTAAAATTATGAGAATTTTTAAATGTCCCACTGGTTTTAAATACCCAGTTCATTTACTTGTTAAAAACACAATAATTATCTTGTTATACTTTTTAAATAATAAAAGTAAATTGCATAAGTTTTTTTATGGTAAAACAATTAAAGATTCAATATATTCTTTCACATAGCACCTATATACCATCCAAAGCTTTAGGTCCCATTGAATTAATTGCTTGAATTTTAGATAAAGCAATGCTGTGCTGTTAAAAGTTTTTCTGAATGAGCTAAAACTTTTTATTTTAATTTAAAAAAAATATGCTTATCTCATCTTTTTCTATACAATATTTGAAGTTCCAAAGATACACATAATAAAATAGAAAGCATGATTAATAAATAATAAGCTTTTACCAGGGAAAATTAATAACTGGAAAAGTACTTTCATAGGATTTAAAAGTACTTACATGAACCACAGGGTGTTTTTATTAGAACAAACTTTGAGATTTAAGTTTGAACTTCCTCAAAGTTAAAGAAAAAAGCCAAAGTAGATGGTTACAAAATCCATACTGTACTTAGATGAGGAAATTACACTTTATTTATTTATTTATTTATTTATTTATTTATTTATTTATTAATTAATTAGCTCTAAGGAACTTTAAAAGTTTGGAATTATCCAAGGTTTAAAACCAAGTTTTAAACCAAGTTTTACACAGGATTGTCCAAAGTCTTTCAAGGCAAAACCATTCTGAGCCATGCGTACCAGCAGATTGTCGAGGCAGAGTCCATGAAAGCTGTGGCCTTTCTTATTATGTTGTGCTAGATTGTCATGGTCAGTGAATAAAACCTTCTTGATTCTGGTAGCTTGCCTCATTGCCTTAGATTTTCACCTCAACTACTGGAAACTGAGCAGACAATTCAATGTCACTTTTCTCAGACTGGAATCTGAATTGTAGAGCCAATGAGCTTTTTGATTTGAATAGAGCATACTTGAGTGCAATATTTTGAATAGGCAGTGAGTCAGTAACAAAGGGCCTTTTGTGAGTTAATGTATAGTAACAATGACTAAAATGCTAGTTGAGCCTGCAGTGCTATCAAAGGGCTGAGGTTAAGAGGAATATTATGATGACTGTGATCAAAGTGGCCCATTAGTATAGTATCAAACAAGTGACTCATTTAACGCAAAAGTATGCAGTGTATAGATGAAAAATATAGGCAAATATGATGGTCATAATTTGAAGCAGGATATGAAGAGACCCTAGAAAGGTTTAGAATGGTATGGATTACATGATGAAAACACTTTTAAAGATAGAATGAAGTAATGTAGATTATGCAGACCAGCAGCTACAAGGTGAGTCTGAAATGCTGGAGAGTGGACAGACCACACAGCCAGTGCCTGAGCACACTGAGTATTGAAAGGATTTTCACATAGATGTCTGTTGCAGATATTGTTTTGTTAAACTGTGATTTCAACGTGGCTACAAGTAAGCGATATATATCTTATTCCAACTGATTAAGCTTTGTCTAAACCAATTCAAAATGTATCTTCCTTCATTGACTCAAATAGATTTGATACTATACTAATGGCCTTTTCTTTCTAAGCTTTCCCTAAACTGCTCACAATGCATAACATAAATATGCACAGAACATTGTTTCTATAGCACTCAATTGGTCTGTTCAAAATTTCATGTGACAGCCCATGTTGGTGATGTTCCCATGGTAAACTAGTGCTTCTTTATTCTCTCCTGGGTACCATGTTCATTCCTGAAGTATTGCTCTATCTAGATTTCGGTGATGAAAGGCTCACTGAGATTAGGAAAGGGCACTTAATGATTGCCGATCACAAATTCTTTTACCCTGACATCTTTGAATAAATTTGAAACCTTTTTTCTGGATTTCCCAATGCAAGTTGCTCTTTCTGAAGTATTTTATGGAAGAAAACATAAAGAGGAAACTCTACATTAATGTGATAAAGCTAACAGGAACACAAGTAGCTATGGGATAATGTTTTATATTTACAGGCTAATGAACCCACTTATCTCATAATTACTCACTCATTATTCATTCAAACTTTCATCAGACTCTAAATCATGCTAGGTATACTATTGGGTGCAAAAGACATGCATGTTTTCTCCTTTTTAAATCTCTGCATTTGTATAGTAAAAATGAAATAACTTTTAAGTTACAGGCATTTGTATAACTGCAAAATCTATGGTCATTACATTTCATTCCAGTGTCCTCATACACATTTAAAAATAACTCATCTAAGATCAATTGCCCTTTTAAACTCTCAGTAGGGTAATCATCCTTTAAGACTTTAAGTACACACTTTCCTCTTGAAGCATCCTGAGTCCCTTTCACATTTTGTCTGGATTGCCAACAAGACCATTTTTTTTCATAGTTAGTCCCCAAAATATGGGATATACATATTTTATATTTCTTCAGTGTATCAGAGTATATGCTTTAGAATACATGATTACTTATTAATATTGTATCTATCATTAATTCTTTACATCTATTTCCTAAGGTATATAAAAAGTCATACTTCTTTAAGATGCTCAAAAAACTAACTTAATGTATGTATAATATTTAAACTGTGTATAAAATATGCAAGACATTAATTAAAAACTATACATAACTGAAATTCCTATGACACTACAAATAATATGAATATGTTATTTTCTATCACTTGATCAAGTGCATAAATAAATGTATAAGATAAACAAGGAGGAGTCACTAGTTATTATCAGACTTTTTAATAATAATAATGACTATTGGTTTACAACTTTTCTAAAATCTATTTCTCCATGTTAGTAACAAAAATAAAAAATCAAGAAATGCTAAAGGAAAAACTTGGACTTCATAAACCCCAAGTATAAAGTCACAGCAATTACAACATCAATGTAAATATACCAAAATTAAGTTTAGCAATTTAATTTTAGAATTATTGATTACAAAAATAAATTTTAAAATTAGATAATGGAATTAATGGTAGGTTACTTCAGAAAATCCAGAAAATATATTTGGTTTTAAAGTCACAGACTAGTGAGACTATTAGTTTGCATGATTTTGATGACACTATTTGAAGATCTCTCTCTGGGTAAGGAACTGCCTGTCAAGTGGTTGTAATTTTCTTTGTGTAAATGAAGCATTCCCACCTTAGCCAATAATGTACAGTCACTGAAAATTCCTCCCCACTGCCCGAGATGTATGTAACCCTTGTTCATCCCAGATAAATTTGAGCTGTGTCACTGAAGCAGATCCAGAAGTCAATTCATTGGTACTCAGGCCTTCAGAAGCACGTCCTACCTCCCCCCCCCCCACTTCTGCTCCCTTTGTCCATGAATGGGAGCTGGTGGCAAATACCCCAGAGAAGAATCAAGGGCTGTAGAACTGCCTTTGCCCTCCACTAGTTTGAAACCAAAGATCTCAAGTTTACAATCAAAAGATTACATACATCTCGGTCAGTGGGGAGGAATTTTCAGAGTGACTGTACATTATTGGCTAAGGTGGGAATGCTTCATTTACACAAAGAAAAATTACAACCACTTGCCAGGCAGTTCCTTACCTGGAGAGAGAAGGGTTTTGTTGTTGGTTTGTTTGTTTTTGTTTTTTGTTTTGGATACAGACAGGAAGGGCTAATTTGTCATAACACAGTACCTAATTAACATATGGTGGGAAGGGATGATCAGGATTTATGTGCTGAATCACGCTGCATTGCAGAAAGCTTTGTGCAGGGTCATGGTCTACACAAGATTAGGCACCAGTGCTTAGAGACACTTTCCAGACACGATCAGGCATAGAAGTCTTGCAGAGAAGAGAGTCCTCTGTTTTACCTTAAGCTCAAAGAGCTTATCCTGACATGGTGAACTGCAGTCTTAATCACCAGGTCTTCCAACAAAGTTTATCCTACTGCTGCACAGAGGATGCTTTCCCTCTGCTTTGCCCATTATGGTGAAAACAACAGCATCTTACTCAAGTATCATTAAGTTTATTAGTTCATGGTGATCTCTCTCTCTCTCTCTCTCTCTCTCTCTCTCTCTCTCTCTCTCTCTCTCTCTCTGTGTGTGTGTGTGTGAGTGTGTGTATTGTACACATGTGTTCTTGTCAGTGTGTTCATGCATGCATGAATGTGGTTGAACATGCATGTGTATAGCAGTAAAGGTCTCTTTCTTTTTTACTTTCTATCTTTTATCTCTTTTTAAAAGAAAATTTCCCTGACTAAATCTGGATCTTAAGGGCTCAGCCAGTTTTGCAGGCCCATTGGCCTTCAGCATCTTCCGGTCTCTGCCACATTACTACTGGATGTTGATGCCCCAGCTTTTATATGGGCCTGGGAATCTAACACCCGAGTGAGACTTCACCCTATCCCCAATGTTCTTCGTAATTAGGCCATATTTTCTGAACTTCTTTACAGCACTGACTGTTAACATTCCTTTTCTCTATTTAGAATTCGCATACAATGTTTCATGAAAGCCTTGGAAATTCCTTAATGTAGTTGACCATAATTTTTATCATTATTACTGAAATAGTAAATCACAAAGACATAATTACTGACATTGATCGAAAGGTAATGATTGAGTAGACCTTCTTCCGAACATTGACCTACCTAACTCCTTGAGTTAATTCAATTATTCACACAACTGTTATCTCCTGTAAGCTGTCCCAACATTACTGCCTTAAACCTAGCTTTAATAAAATGACCTTAGTTTTTATCAAAGTATCCCAATTCTAACTTAAAAAAAAAGAAAGAAAAAAACGAAAAACAGGTGAGTGGTGGTTGTGTATACCTTTAATCCACCACTCAGAGACAGAGGTAGGTGGATCTCTGTGGTTTTAAGGCCAGCCAGGTCTGCAGAGCTAATTCTAGGACAGCCATAACTACAAAAATAAACCCAGTCTTGAAGGAACAAAAAGAAAAAAAAAGATAGAAAGAATTAAAGAAAGAAAGAAAGAAAGAAAGAAAGAAAGAAAGAAAGAAAGAAAGAAAGAAAGGAAGGAAGGAAGGAAGGAAGGAAGGAAGGAAGGAAGGAAGGAAGGAAGAAAGGAAGGAAGGAAGGAAGGAAAAAAGGAAGGAAGAAAAGAAAGAAAGGAAGAAAAGGAAAGAAAAGAAAGAAACAAAGAAGCAAAGATTCAAGGGAACAAAAACAAATTCTAGCAGTAATCAATTGAATTATTTTATTTTATCTTATTTAACTTTTTTAAATTTATTTTTAATGATTCTCTTTGTTAGACACCTAGCCCAGTTGTCATCAAAAAGGCTTCCTCTCACAGCTGATGGGAGCAGATGCACATATCCACCCATATCGAAACATTACCCAGAGCTCCAGCAACCCCACAGAAGCAGGAGGAAGGTTTGGAGGAGACACAAAGGTAGAGAACATCAGCAGAATTTGGCCCACACAATCAACTAAGCAGGGCTTGTGGGGTTTCATGGAGACTGGAAGCAGCACTCACGGAGCCTGCATGGGTCTGCAGTAGGGGCTCTGTATATGCTTGGCTGTGTAGCTTAGTGTTTTGTAGGACCCCTAACAGTGGGAGTGGACAAGTGTCTCTGAGTCCTTTGCCTGCTATTGGAACCCTTTTCCTCCTTCTGAGTTGACTTATTCAGCCTTGACATAAGGGCTTATACTTAGTCTTTTTGTATCTTAGTATGCAATATCCAGTTGCTATCTATGACAGACCTGCTCTTTTCTGAAGAGAAATGAAGGAACAGTGCATCTGGGAGAGACAGAGGTGGCGTGGGGGCTGGGAGAAGTGGAAAGAGGAGAAACTGCAGTTGGAGTTGTACTGTATGAGACAGGAATACATAATAAGAAAAATTAAAAATACATATGAATAAATAAATAAAAATATTTTAAAATAAAATAAAATGAAAGAAAAGAAAAGAAAAATTCATAGTATTCTCTAGTGTGGCTTTAAATTGCCACTCATGAATACTGGGTAGTTTACTGATGCATGAAAGGATTGAGTTTCTATCATTTTATTTGTTTTGTTTCGGTACAATGAGACTTACTAATATTTATCTGATCTGAAATCATTTATTTTTTTAATCTTTGAAAGAACAATAAGAGCTGTGTCTGGTACCAGATAAGCACTTGATCACATTTTAAAGTTTATGTGCAATTATTGTGAAGCAGTCGAGCTCTAATACAAAAACTCTAAGAGAGTTTTAAAAGCTTAAATTTTCAAAAAAATCATTAAGCAATTTTCTATTTTGTTTACAAGACAATTAGTGCACCATTAATTAAGAGGCAATGTATGTTAATTGTACCTCATTACAAAAGGTTTACCAGACTGGTAGAAACTGGACATATAAAACATTTATACATTTATTGCTGTTTGACAATTTTGGAGAAAAAATATGGAGAGAAGTTTAATTAGATTGAAGCTTTCGAAGAACATAGTTTATATGGAGTATTTTTATAGTTTAACCAAGCTGGCTTTGTGATGTTCAGGAAAATATCAAAAAAGGTAATGTTTCCAACATTAAAAAGCAAAATGTATGCTTCTCTGCTTTTAAAAGATAATCCTGCAGACTGTATTCACTCACAAAGTTGGTTAATATTTCCAAAATTCACAGCAATCTACACAGCAATCTAGTTTAGTTTATTCTCTGCTCTGGAGGAACTGAAGTATTGTTATATAGCAAATCATACTAGGGGCTTGAAAGATGACTAAGTGGTCAAGACAACATTGCTGTATTACTGTGTTGCTGAGAACATGAGTTTGATACACAGCAGACAACTATGATGGTTGACAATTACCTGTGATTCTAACACCAAGGGTCTTCCACTCTGGCCTTTTTGGGCACCTGCATACACAGACATGCACACTCATGCATATGATTAAATATAATTAAAAGAAATCTTTAAAGCCATGCTGATTCACTAGAAACTGTGCTTGTTTTTTCCTATTTTAGCATTATTTAATTCAATCCTTTCTTTAGCCATAATACCCTAACACAAGACTCATAGTTAGAAATGGCTTTACTTTTTAACGTGACAATATTTAGTAAGACAATGTGCTGCCTGACAATCTGTAGACTTATGTTTGTTTGCTTTCCATCCAGAATTATATTACTGTTACAGAATAATGAGGTAAGTTTTAAATAAACTCAATGAAACCAAGTTTTACTTTTTAACTAGTTAGAAGTATATATCACTAGAAATGCCATTCAACCTATAGGGTTGCAGATCCCTTTAGCTTCTTTGGTACTTTCTCTAGCTCCTTCATTGGGGGCCATGTGATCCATCCAATAGCCGACTGTGAGCATCCACTTCTATGTTTGCTAGGCCCAGGCATACTCTGACAAGAGACAGCTATATCAGGGTCCTTTCAGCATAATCTTGCTAGTGTATGCAATGGTGTCAGCATTTGGAAGCTGATTATGGGATGGTACCCCGGAGCTCTTGACTCTAGCTGCATATGCATCAAAAGATGGCCTAGTCGGCCATCACTGGAAAGAGAGGCCCATTGGACACGCAAACTTTATATGCCCCAGTACAGGGGAACGCCAGGGCCATAAAAGGGGAGTGGGTGGGTAGGGGAGAGGGGGTGGGTGGCTATGGGGGACTTTTGGTATAGCATTACAAATGTAAATGAGCGAAATACCTAATAAAAAATGGAAAAAAAAAATAAAGAGCAACAAAATACAAAGAAAAAAAAAAGATTTAGAAGTTGTAATTATCGAAGGGCAGAAAGTAATTTCATTATACAATTTGGTGCTTTTAATAACATCCGTTAACATACTAAAAAAAATAAAAACAAAAAAAAAACAAAAAAAAAAAAAAGAAATGCCATTCAAAGAAGCTGAGACAGGAAGCATACTTAAATATAGGTCTGTTAAGATAATTTGGATAGCATACAGATGTCTTAAAATAAATAAGCAAAAGTATCAAGAGCATTAAAAAGATTCCATTCAGTCAACAGTTCTTTGCTAAGATGTCAGTAAGTGGCTTATAAGATTAAACTGCTGTATAGGCATCAAAACATGGTCCTCAGACAGAGAATAACTACTAGTTCCCTGTAGAAAGCATTTATAAAAAAACGCAGCTCAAGTAAAAGAAACTTTAAAATACAAAGATAGCAACAAAACAAGAGCCTAGGGCTTTAGCTCTGTAGTTGTACAATTCCCAATCAGGCAACAGGCCTGGGGTCTAGTCCTCAGCACTATAATACAAAAGCAGCATGTGTTCCCAGTGTGGTATGAGAATATATTTTATACGACTGATCTTGTGTGTGTGTGTGTGTGTGTGTGTGTATGTATACATATTTGTATATTATATATATATTTTTAACCCATTCTGAACATGAGAGATTGGGACGCTAATGGTTTTCATCAGGCAAATAATTGGGAGTTATTACAGTTTTTATTTCTAAACCAATTGAACTTGTTTCAATCCTGATAGCATTGTAGAAAAAAAGAAATAGAAAGAATTGATACTTTTTAAATTTTATTTATTTATTTATTTATTTATTTATTTATCACTCCATATTTAATCCCCCCTGCACCCGTCCACCCTCCTACTGCTCCACAGCCCATACCTCCTCCTCATTACCCTGTCTCCATGTGGATGTCCCCCCACCCCACCCCACCTGACCTCTAAACTCCCTGGGGCCTCCAGTCTCTTGAGGGTTAGGTGCATCATCTCTGAATAAACACAAACCCGGCAGTCCTCTGCTGTATGCTTGTTAGGGGCCTCATATCAGCTGGTGTATGCTGCCTGTTTAGTGGTCCAGTGTTTGAGAGATCTCAGGGGTCCAGATTAAATGAGACTGCTGGTCCTCCTACAGGATCACTCTTCTCCTCAGCTTCTTTCACCCTTTCCCAAATTCAACCACAGGGGTCAGCAGCTTCTGTCCATTGGTTGGGTACAACTATCTGCCTCTGACTCTTTCAGCTGCTTGTTGGGTCTTCCAGAGTCAATCATGTTAGGTTCCTTTTTGTAAGCACTCCATAGCCTTAGTTATAGTGTCAGGCCTTGGAACCTCCCCTTGAGCTGGATCCCTCTTTGGGACTGTTGCTAGACCTTCTTTTCCCCAGGCTCCTCTCCATTTCAATTCCTGTAATTCTTTCAGACAGGAACAATTATGGGTCAGAGTAGTGACTGTGGGATGGCATCCCTCAACCTCACTTGATGTTCTGTCTTCCTGCTGGAGGTGGGCTCTATAAGTTCCCTCTCCCTACTATAGGGCATTTCATCTAAACCTCCCACCCCTTTGAGTCCTGACAGTCTCTCATCTCCCAGGTCTCTGGTGCATTCTGGAGGGTCCCTCCAACCTCTTATATCCTGAGGTTGCCTGTTTCCATTCTTTCTACTGGACCTCAGGGCTTCAATCCTTTTCCCTCACCCAATATGCACCCCACTCCTCCCCTCCCATCAACTTTCCTTCCCAGGTCCCTTCCTTCCCTCTTGTAATTGCTTTGTTCTCTTTCCCAAGCTGGATTGAGTTGTCCTCACTTGGCACTTCAGCTTGTTGACCTTTTTGATTTCTGCTGATTGTATTTTGGGTATTCTGTACATTTTTGGCTAATATCTACTTATTAGTTAGTACATACCATGCATGTCCTTTTGGGTCTAAGTTATCTCACTCAGGAAGATATTTTCTAGTTCCATCCATTCGTCTGCAAAACTCAAGATGTCCTTGTTTTTAATAGATGAGTAGTATTCCATCCTGTAAATGAACCACATTTTCTGTATCCATTCTTCTGTCCTGGGATATCTAGGTTGTTTCCTGCTTCTAGCTACCCCAAATAAATAGTGACTGTTATTTACTTCACATGGAGTGAATCCAGAGAATGCTCAAATTGCCATGTAGAAAACATAAAAGTCATCAGGAGAGTGAGCATTGTAAATCAGACAGTTCTAAGACCACTAGATAAAATGCCTAATTAATCTTTAAAATAATATCCATTACGGCATCCATTACTATTTTTTAGTTTATGGAGGAAGAAGATGCTGAGATGAGTTGACTTGAAATACTGAGATTAAGCTCAGGGAATCTGCTTCCTGGTGGCTTGACTGCATTGTCCACATACTGTTCAACTGGGATTTTGTGATATATAACTTTTCAGAAAATTTATTTTGTAAGATTTTTGTGTACTAAAAAGTTTGATTCGCAGAATTTGGGGATAGGTAAAGATACTTACATATACTCAAAAGTCGTAATGACCAAACGTGCTGAATCCTGCATGGCCACACAAGGGACTTCATGGCAAGGTTCTCACCTCTGCAGCAGAGCTGGCAGAGACTGGGCCTCCATGAGTACTGATGGTTGCTAGGTATAAGGCTTGTTTATATGTTTTACCTTATGTTCCTCCTTTGGGGGAGTGTCCTCTTTTCCATGGTTAATGACTCCAAGATAATCAGAGACAGAGTACATCTGGACCTTCAGGACCGCCCTTAAGGCTGTGAGAGAGAATTCTGAAAACCTGAGTTAAAGATGTGTAGATTCTCAACTATGCAAAATACAAGGAATCAATCAATATGTTTTGTATGAGGGGCTGCACAGAGCTAAAAAAATACCAAAAAAAAAAAAAAAACCAAAAAACAAAGGCAGCTACACTATAAACTAGATTATCAGAAAAATATTAAGGAAGAGACAAAGAGATTTGGTGAGTGGTGATAGCAGGGCAAAATCCCACTCAGCTGTTTATTGTTCATGCTTATGAAGGAAGGCAGATTCCTGAGTTCAAGGTCACCCTGGGACAGAGAAGTTTAGGCCCAGGTGTGGTGGGGATGGAAATCTCTAATCCCACCTAGGTAATTTATTGTCTTGAGAAGGCTAGGATGGGTCCATGGCAGGCTTCAAATTGGTAGTTAAGGAGACAAGGCCTAAATGTCTGTTTCCAAGAACTGGGAAATTTCAAGCAAGTTCAGACCTCAGAAACCCCTTTCCAACTGGTCTGAGGCAAGTACAATGCATCAGCAGCAGTTTCCAGACCTCCTCAGCAAATTCCCAGCTCCCTACAACCCACTAAAGGAATATCCATATAGACGGATCCAACAAATTAACATAGAGGACACTTACCCCGGAATTCCCTAATGTGCATTAAATCAGGCCTGCAAGGTCATTCAGGTTTCTCTCTATTCTGGTAATGGGAGACCCCAGCATTCTGGACTTATGCAGAATAATACACTCTTTGTGTTTGCAAACTATTTGAGTGGAGGATATCATTCTTAGGCAAGTCATGAACCTCATAGTCTGCGTTTTCAAAGTCAGACAGATGTCTGAATTCATTTAAAATGTTTTTAAAAAATGTACTTGCTGTCTTTTCTAGAAATCAAGGGCCTAAGGTCATAAAATGCTGATTCATGGGATAATCAAAATGGAACCTGGAGTAAATGACTGAACTGATGTCTGAATGAAGACTGGGCTTTGGTCTGCAAGAGAGAGCTACCCAGAGGGAACTGATTGGAGAGCAAACACAGCTCTTTTAGAATTTTTCTAACAACATTTTTAACTTCGGTCTGAAAATCCAAGAATTTTTTTCTAACAGCTTTTCTAGCTTTGGTCAGAAAACCCATGAGCTATCCAGAGAGCTTTTAGAGTTTTTTCTAGAGAACACAGATAGCACTCTGCTCAAGACAGCTTGGATTTTCAGACCAAAGTTTAAAATGTTGTTAGAAAAATTCTAAAAGAGCTGTATTTGCTGAGTCCTGCATGGCCACACATGGAACGTGAACACCTCTCTACTTAATGATCATTTAGTCAGGGAAGCAATAAACAAAAAAATTAAAGACTATCTAGAATTCAATGAAAATTAAGGCACAGCACACAGAAACTTATGAAACACAATAAAAGTAGTGATAAGAGGAAAAATCATAGCACTAAGTGTCTTCTTAAAGGAATAGGTGAAATCTCATACTACAAACTTAACATCATACCTAAAAGCTCTAGAGCAAAAAGATAAAAACAAACCCAAGACTACTAGATGGAAGGAAATACTCAAACTCAGAACTGCAATCAACCAATTAGGAACAAAGAGAATAATACAAAGAATCAACAAAACCAAGAGCTGATTCTTTGAGAAAACCAACAAGATAGACAAAACTTTAGCCAAACTTCCTAAAAGTCTCAGAGACAGTATTCAAATTAACAAAATCAGAAATGATAGTGAGACAAAACAACAAAAACTGAGATTTCAAGTTACAGAAAGTAGGAACACATTTCCAGTAGGTCTAAATCAATTATCTTAATGAAAATAAGAAATATGTGATTCAGTGAAAATAGTAATATACAACATTTTAAAAATCATTATTTGTGACAAAATCCAAACAACAATAAATGCTTTGTAAGTGTTAGTAAATATCAACTCCAAATCCTGTCTCCATTGAGGTTTTGTGTTTTTGTTTTATTTTTGTTTATATTCTGGAAAGTAGTTTATTTTATAATTGATCTATGAAAAGATAAAGTTTGAGAGGACTCTTCAAAACTGTAATTAAAATATTTTCGTAATCAAATATTTTCATGGTATGATATAAATCTATAGTACTGGATCTGTTTATTGGTAACATAAAAATTACTTTCATCTGTACCTTTTAGCATTATTAACATGGTTTATCTAAATGAACCTCTGCACCAGCCCTTCTCAATCTGTGGGTCAAGACCCTCAAATGAATGACCCTATTACAGGGTTTGCCTAAGATAATCAGAAAACACAGATATTTACATTATAATTCATAACAGTAGTAAAATTATATGTATGAAGCAGGAATGAAAATATTTTTTGGAGTCATCACAACATGAGGAACTTTATTAAGGGTCACAATATTAGAAAGGTTGAAAAACCACAGCTCTATATAGTTAGAGCAGGCACTCTCAAGATGTTGGACTTCATGTTGGGTTTGCACTTTCACATCAAATATACTTTTATGGACTTATCTACCTTCCCCCCAAAATGAAAATTCATTACTTAGTTGAAACTAGAAAAACAGTTAAATTAATCGGCTATGTCTAAATTATTGATTACCATATTCATTCCTTTTTGATTATCTAATGTTTACCTGTTATTGTTTTTTCTACATGTTGCACTGTTCATATAAATATAGAATAGGCTTGGTACATGAGGAACAACATGCATATTTTTATTCTTTTTTTCTTCTGATATTGTGGGCTATTGTTTAATATTACACAGTTTGTGCCCATCCATTCCACATTTCTGTTTCAAAGAGAAAAGCATCATCATCACTTGGTGAATCAGTGTGGTGAATACAAACAAGATTGATTCTCACTCTTACAAGTCAACCATATTGTCATAGTCACATACAGTCTTTGTCCATGCATATTATGTGATCATTATTGAAACTGCATCCAAAATAAAATAAGAGAATTTTTTTTTTAAGAACTCTTGATCAAGTCGGATAATAAAATCTTCCTCCTGACCTAGGCTGTTTGGTGTTAGTCTGCACTTTTTCTTTTTTTAAATTTAAACTACTTTATTGAGAACTTGCAGCTAAACATCATAGTTCACTGGGCTGGAGAAATGGCTCAGTGACCAAGAATGCTGGTTGCTCTTCCAAAGGACATGGGTTCAATTTCCAAAACATGTCAGCTAACTCTAACCGCAGAGGATTCTATGCCCTCTTCTGGCTTCCAAAGGCATTGCATACATATGGTGCAAAGAAATACATGCAGGCAGACGTTACACACATGAATAATTTTTTTAATTTTAAAAACATCACGCAGTGATATTAATCAGACCTTGTGAATATTAATGTTTTTCTGTATGTTTTATACATGGCAACCCATAATGGGTTCTAGAAAGTTGCTTCAAAATATTTTACAGTTCTTGAAGACATCTGTTACTATTATAAAGATAATAGGACCCAGGAGACGCCAAAACAGAACTCCTCACATTTGCATCTATATGGATTCCAGTATAGGAGTGAAATTCTAACGTGTGTGGCACTAACCAGCTGGTATCTTCCCCAGTTAGTGTGAGATTAAGCATTTTTATCAGCCTTGAGACTATAATAATAATTGCCTCCATCAGTCCAATTTTGTCAAAACTTCATTTGTAATTCAAATGACAAAAATGGTTTGCTCTCAAAAAGTACATTCAAGGGCACTCACTTAAACTTTTAAGGAATTTCTGTAACAACTCACACTTTTTATCATATAGTTTTAAAACATAATAATGATTTTTATTTTTATTTTTCCTTGACTTTTGGCTTCCTACTTCTATTACTTAATATTATCTTATTCATGATTTAAGCTCTTATGCGGGTCTGTTGTTTTTCATAATGAAATCATATGTGGTGTCGAATGTTCATTCTAAAAGTATTTGCCTTAGAGAAAATGTGACATGTACTGTCAATGCATATTGATTTATGGATCCTAGGATGATGGACATGAAATTTAAGTGTATTTCCACTGGAAATTATATTTGCATTTTTGCTAGCAGAGCATAAAACCATTTATAGCCTAAAGAAATGATATAAAGAAATCTTGGAAAATGATAATTTTATTCAATATTCTCTGGAAGTAATGACAAATATTCAATGCAATTTAAAACGATGAGATCCTCTCTGAAGAATATGAAAAACCAGGCCATACTATAGACACAAAGTCCAGTTTACATCATCTCTGTCTTCCTGAGCTGATGCTTTCCAAACAAATATGGAAATACTGGTGTGACATTCATATTTTCTTACTGATATGATGAAGCAGCTTTATTCCTGCACAGTTCATTTCATAAACATCTGTTGATATGCCAGCTAACTTGCCACCGAACTTGCTTCTAAACTTGGCTCCTAAAACACAAGTTAAATTTACAAGTTCTGAATATCCAAATCCCATGTTCAACACTCAGAGGTTAAGAATCTGATTGGGAATATGACAATAGCATGTCTACAAGATCCCTTGGGTGACTTTAATGTATATTTCTATATGTTTTGCAATGTATTTATTATGAAATTTCAATAACCACTGATGGGACCTACAACAAACACAAAACAATGGATCATGTTCTCTAACCTTTAACTTCTGTATTGATCAATCTTGATAATTATCTCTCTAATTAGAGACTATAATGTTATCACAGAACAAAATCTATAGATTTTTTTCTTATCTTTTAATCAATATGCTCCTTAAGAGGCAAAGAACTGCACTTATGTTTCCTACAATACAAAAATAATTATGTATTTGTACTATTTATAAATACTGCTTTTGTAAAAGGACACTAAAATGAAACCATTACGAATAGGAATATTATAGAAGGGAGGGTTAAAAGAAAGTAATAGAGGGAAAGTGAGAAAGAATGTAGCTAAATCCTGTCTTCTGGACATACCATGGTTGCTGCATAGATGACTACAAAACAACAATGTTACCAGTGCAAGACTCAAAGAAGATAAATGCAGTTGAAAAAAGTCCAACATGGATCAAGATGTGGCTTTTATGATACAATATTCAACTGAGCATCTTTTGCTCAGTGAAAGTTACTTTTCTTTGGGGCATGACTTAAAGGTTACATGTGTCTCAAGGGAAAAACCCATATATATGTGTGTGTGTGTGTGTGTGTGTGTGTGTGTGTGTGTGTGTGTGTGGTGTGTGTGTGTGTGTGTGTGTGTGTGTGTGTGTGTGTGTGTGTGTGTGTGTATCAGGCATTAATTGGGCTCTTAGGGTTATTTAAAAAGTAAAAATTTTGAGTGGGTATGAAGTTAGTAGTGAGATATGTTGGGGATGGAACTTGAAGGGATGATTGGGTAGATATGTTCAAGACATGTTATATACATATATAAAAATTTCCAACAAAACAATACACACAAAAATATACATGAAGATGAAGAACGACCTAGTCTTTATTCATTATACATTTTACTCTCTATATTTCTCTGTCTGTGGTCAATATTCTTTTTAAAACATTAAATGAATAATTACAAAAACAGTTCTGAAGAGCATGACAAAATCTCACAACAGCCTGTTTCCTACAGACTGGGACCAGAATCATCTCTTGGCTCAATAGTTCACATTGCATATGATTCCCCCTTCAATCACTTAATAGCCAGCAGGCTCAGTTAACAAATTGTTACACTATAGCCGTGATGGTAGTCAATAAAAATATGACATGATAGATTATATTCCCTGAGGCTAAGAATGACTTCAGCAATATAATTGCCCATACAACAATGTATAAATCATAGTATGTCGAGACAATGGAACATTAATCATCAAAAATAAGAAGCATGGGGTGAAGGAACTAAGTTCAGAGCCAGACGGACTCCATGACAGGCTACAAACTAATTGTTTTGAAGACTAGGCCTAAGTCTGTTTCCCAGAAATGAGAACCTGTGTTCAGGAACCTGTGATCAGCCAACTATAGCTATAGGTACCCAATCCAAGGACACCTTGCCATCCCGCCTGGATTAAGTATATGTAGCTTGAAAGAAGAAGCAACCCTTCAGTGAGGCCTGCAGAGCCTAACTAATTGTAGAATTAGTCAGAACCCCAGAGATAGAGCTAACCAACCAAGGAAAAGGGTACATTTGTCTCCTTAGAATTCCCCTAACTGACAAAGCTGGGCCTGCAAATCCACTAGATGTCTTCATTCCCAAATGGTGAGAGCCCTGAATGCTGGTTAAAAAGCTCTTTGCTCTTCCTCCTAAGGGGTTGCAATCCCCTTCACCTCTTTCAGGACTTCCCCTAACTCTTTCATTTGGGGTCCTTGGTATCAGTCCAGTGGTTGGCTGCATCTGTTTTATTCAGGTTCTGGTAGAACCTCTGAGAGGATAGCTATACCTGCTCCCGTCTGGGGTATCATTTTCTAGCAATTCTTGTGCCCTAACACATATAGGGGACTTGACTCAGTTAGTGAAAGTAATTGGTTGACCAACAAGAAGACCTATGTTAAAATTTGTAGAAATGACCTACATTAAAGGGCAATTATGGTTGTATATGACTGCACAACATTTTGAGAACAGTGACTGGTGCTCTCAAGAAGTCACAAATCAGATATCCCAGCAAAGAGGTGGACTTCTAGGTTAGTGATGGACCTTCTCTTAAATGATAAAGCCAAAAACAGTAGAGGATGATACATACTGAGCCCAGGCCACCACATGAGCAGGCATTAGAAAATGCACATGCATACTTATGTGCACATAGCAAAATACATATAATATAATATATGCACCAAAGAAGAAAGAAGAGAAGAAAAGACAGCAGGAGGAGGAGGAGGAGGAGGAGGAAGAGGAGGAGGGAGGAAGGAGGAGCAATAGTGGGAATAGTAAGCTTTCAAATCACAAGCATGAAGTAAACATAAAAGAAGGTTAAGATAAAGAAGCCAGTCTGAAAGATTATATTAAAAATTTAATTGGACAATTTGTAAAAGGTAAGCAAAATATAAAAAACTAGCAACAGTTAAGCTTTGAGAGGGATAAAACTGTGGGTCATAACTGAGATAAAGAATTATTTAGGTATAATTGAATTTTTTAACATGATATGAAAATGACATATATTACATTATACACCAAAAGCTTTACAAGTGTACAACATAAAGAGAAATTCACTTTTTGTGATTTCATTTATTGAAAAACATTTTCATGCAGAATATTCTGATTATATATTTTTCCTCCCCTACTTCTCATAGATATTATCCATTCAGCGAACTCCATGGCTTTTGTTAATATAAATGATTAACTCTAATTAATAATCAGATGTCTGTATTGGATCCATATTGAGTTTACACTAATTCTACATGTTAATAGTATGAGGAAGTTGAACATGTGAAAACTTCTTATTAGCCATTCAACTATTCTAGCAATCAAAACCAGATCTAAACATAGAGTCTATTAAATGAATTCTAATGTTGGCCATCCTATATCTCTTGCAGAATACCATTACTTATTGCCTGTGATAAATAGAGTCAAGGTATGCTAAGCAAACTGAAAAAACAAAAACAAAAACAAAGAACATCACTGAAACCATCTCTGTTCCCTTCTTCCTACTCTGTTTTTCTTCTTTGATGTCTAACCTCATCATTACTGTCTACCATCAGGATAACAAAGTCATGCTTTCTATGCCAATGACAGAACTTATGTCACCCCTGATATCTACTGACAGGACCGACATCACAAGTGACAGGATCAGACTCTGATGGTCATATACACATAAGAGGAATATATGCCAGTTCTGACTGATTCAGACATCTCTCACTGTCTCAAAATTGGATGTCCTGATGTAACACAGGAAATCCATTTTTTTCCTGTCATTCTGGGATTTGAGATGTATTTAGACATCAAATCTCCTGCACACTTCACTCTTTGACAATGATAATGATTATATTACCAAAGTAATTAATAACATTGACTTATTATTATATAATTAAGTTATAATAATTATCCAAATATAATTATCATCATCATGACATTCAGTAGTGTTAATGACCAGTTATTATATGACACATAGTATACTTAGTTTTATTTTAAATAAGTCACATATCCTTTATAATTATAGAAATTGAATGTTGGTTATTCGTGATCAATCCCCATTTTGCATAAAAAGAGAAAAATTTTTAAAGGCTATATGTTGTCTAGAATTTCACAACTATTAAGTTATGTTGTCAGGTCTTAAACTAAATTAGTATTTAAAACTTTTAGCTTGGAATTTGTTGTGTTATATTCAGGGAACAATTCTTGGATATTATAGACTTCGATGTTTATACACAGTGTTCTGAGTCATAGTGGAGACTAAAGAAGAAAGCATAGCCGTTGAGTTATTTCTTAAGTAGCATGTCATTTGAGGTACTGGGAAAATTCAGTTACTTACTAATTTGTAAAATCTAGCTAAATCTAAGACAGTATTAAAAAGTGCTTTAATAATTATAGACATCCTTGAACATTAAGTTCCAGTTGTGAAATAAGCTCTGGGGCTTTACCCTAAAAAGTATTTTTTTTGTTCTTCTTTCCTTGCCTTTTTCAGAAATCACAACATTCAAGTTCTTGATTTCATCAACATAGAATAAGATTATCTGTAATTTTAAATGTCCTTTATCTCTTGAGTAAATTTGCTCAATAGTTCATATATTCTTGTAGATATGATTAAATCTAGTCATTTATTTCATCAAAAATCCTTTCCCTGTGAATAGATGTATTATGTGTATGTATTTATGTGTTTTTACCTGATTAGGTACATGCAAACATAAGTATGTGGAAATCAGTGGTCAAATTCAGCTGTGTTATTTGTTTCCATCTTATGTTCTTGAGACAGAATCTCTAACTGTACCTACAACTGACTATGTTTGCTAGCATTTTTGTGCTGCGATTTTAAGGGATCTGCCCATCTCTGTACTAGGATGACAGGAATGTCATGGACCTGACTTGGTATCTAGATAATAGGGAGGTTAACTCAGGTCCCAGTGCTCACATGAGAGTCACTTTTCATTGAACTATCTACACATTTTATATTTCCTCCAATTTCTAAGTGGT
This sequence comes from Mus musculus, assembly GCF_000001635.26. NCBI lineage: Eukaryota > Metazoa > Chordata > Mammalia > Rodentia > Muridae > Mus > Mus musculus. The sequence goes on along the minus strand of NC_000081.6, from coordinate 48,920,309 downwards.
GTTCCATGGTACACAGAGACAAATTTCAAATTTTGTTTCCATAATCTTTGGCTGAAAAATATTTGTCTTATAATTACATTCTGTAGTGACAAAAGCAAACTAAAGTAAATACTCATTAATATTATCCTCCTATGGACTGTAGACTCTTCCTTCAAGAATTAGGGATTGGAATTCAAGGGTCATGAGTATTTATTTCACATTAAAAATATTGGCATGTTAGACAGTAGTTTCATAATTTAAGGCATTCTCTATGAAGAAACTCTAGAATTCCAGGTGTTCACCATTCTCTTCAATTTTGGTATTGTCAATATTTTAATTTTAGCTTTTTGTGATTATATTTTTTTTCTTTTTTCTTTTCTTTTTATTCTTTTTATTAATTAGGTATTTTCTTCATTTACATTTTCAATGCTATCCCAAAAGTCCCCCATAACCCCCCTCTGCTCCCCCCCCCCACTCCCACTTCTTGGCCCTGGCGTACCCCTGTACTGAGGCATATAAAGTTTGCAAGACCAATGGGCCTCTCTTTCCAATGATGGCTGACTAGGCCATCTTCTGATACATATACAGCTAGAAACACAAGCTCTGGGGGGGGGGGGGTTTACTGGTTAGTTCATATTGTTGTACCACCTATAGGGTTGCAGACCCCTTTAGCTCCTTAGGTACTTTCTCTAGCTCCTCCATTGGGGGCCCTGTAATCCATCTAATAGCTGACTGTGAGCATCCACTTCTGTGTTTGCTAGGCCTGGCATAGCCTCACAAGAGACAGTTATATCTGAGTCCTTTCAGCAAAATCTTGCTAGTGTATGCAATGGTGTCAGCGTTTGGGGGCTGATTATGGGATGGATCCCCGGGTGTGACAGTCTCTAGATGGTCCATCCTTTCGTATCAGCTCCAAACTTTGTCTCTGTAACACCTTCCATGGATGTTTTATTCCCAATTCTAAGAAGAGGTAAAGTGTCCACATTTTGGTCTTCATTCTTCTTGAGTTTCATGTGTTTTGCAGATTGTATCTTGGGTATTCTAAGTTTCTGGGCTAATATCCACTTATCAGTGAGTACATATCATGTGAGTTCTTTTGTGATTGGGTTACCTCACTCAGGATGATGCCCTCCAGGTCCATCCATTTGCAACATGAAAACTTTGTGATAAAAACAATACCAAACATATTTTTCTTTGTGATCATGGCAGCACATATAACATACCTCTAGAAATATCTATACTATAAACATACTTCTAATACTAGAGCTTAGATTAACAAAAGAGGATATAAAAAGATTCTAGAAACAGACAATATATATGTATGTTTGTAAGTATATAAATATTGTCAACATGTAAAGGAAAAACTTAATAATTAAATATGTATGTTATAAAGTTCTTAACACAATAAAATTGACCACCTGAAGAATTGACAAAGACATCTTATACAGAATGAAAAAAATGTTCAGACCACAAAAGAAAAGTTTGTAAACTTCCCATCTCAAAATTTAAAATTTACCTCTTATTAAAACTCATTGCTAATAAATTTAGAAAGCATCTGATAACACATTCTCATGCAGGATATGAGGAAAATAAATAGTTTGGTATAACTGAAGTTCTAACAATCATAAGAACTTCCTATTTCTATTTATATAGTTCATAAGAACCAACAATCCAAGGTACCTTATCCTCTTTCTGAAATTCTGAAGCACATGTTTAGCACTCCTTAAGTTGAAAAATAATGCTTGGGCATTAACATTTTTAAAGTACTCTATATTATAAGAGAACAACATTTTGTTTTCCCCTCTAGAGTGTCTCACTTGAAATCAAAGTCAAATATACACATAATGTTATTTAATTTGTAGTTTCATCAAAAACAGCAGTTCCCAACCTCTGACTACCCTGTGGAGTACCAAAAAATAAATAAAAAATAAAAATAAATAAATAAGGGGGGGGGGTTTCATAATTTGTTTTAAAAATAATTTAAACTGTGATCAAAGTATAAATGGTTCATTTAAGTACCTGTTTTCTCAATCCACACTAAGTTATTCAGTCTGTCTTATATTAAGTGAAGAAATAAAATGGAAAGCGTTAAAACAGTCAGAAAATAACTTAGCAGATTAACATTTCTAAAACATACATACATACATACACACACAAACACACACACGGTTTCCTATAATGTGTCCTCTTTACTTGCATACAGGGCTGACACCAATAAATGTCCTATCGTGTTTGCCCTTTGAAATTCAAGATGCTTAATCAGCACAATTTAGCTACTGCCTAATCGAGAAGCTATAATTCTGTCCTTCTGGTTGGTGCCAGCTCCCGGCCACCTTGGGAGTGGCAATAAACTCATCGGAATGTCCCCAAAGGACTCTCCACCCCCAGGTACCCTAGCACATCCAGGATTTTAGGATCACTGGTAAGTTAAACACAACATCTGGTCCAACACAATTGGGAGTGTCTAGGGCCAGCAGGAGCAGGGACACAGGAGCCTAACCAATCAGCAGCTCGAGTTCCTTCCAGGTGGTGCTGGTCTACATTGGTTTCGAACTCAGTTGACAGCCCCAGGGTCCTGAGAGGAGGTACCACTTCCAGGTCTTCTAACATGCTCAGGATCTTAGGATCCAAGGATCCCAGCATCCCAGGAGCTTGGACACACCAGGATCTCAGGGTCTCAGAGGAAGCTTGACAGCCAAGAACTCTGGTACACCCAGAATCTCAGGATCATAGAAAACCTGGACTCTGAGGAGTTTGGTCTCAACCAGGATTACAGGAAAGATAGACTCCAATCAGATATATTGAGGGCAGGGAGCACTTGAGATAAACAGATGGCAGGAGGCAAGCATAAGAACAGAAGCCACAGTAATCAAGGATACTCGGCATTGTCAGAACCCAATTCTCCCAACATAGCAAGTCATAGCAAGTCATTACAACAGAAAAGCAAGATATGGATCCAAAGTCACTTCTCATGAGGAAGATGGAGGACTATAAGATAGACATAAATAACTCCCTTAAAGAAATACAGGAGAACACAGGTAAACAGGGAGAAGCCCTTAAAGAGGAAACACAAAAATCCCTTAAAGAGCTATAGGAAAACATTACCAAACAGGTGAAAGAATTGGAAAAAAACATCTAGGATCTAAAAATGGAGGTAGAAACAATAAAGAAATCACAAAAGAAGACAACTGTGGAAATAGAAAACGTAGGAAAGAAGTCATGAGCCATAGATGCATGCATCACCAACAGAATACAAGAGATAGAAGAAAGTATCTCAGGTGCAGAAGATACCATTGTCATAACAATCAAAGAAAATGTGAAGTGCAAAAAGACCCTAACCCAAAACATCCAGGATATCCAGAACACAATGAGAAGACCAAACCTAAGGATAATAGGTATAGACAAGAAGAAACATTTCCAACTTAAATGGGCAGTAAATATCTTCAACAAAATTATAGAAGAAAACTTCCCAAATCTAAAGAAAAAGATGCCCAAGAACATACAAGAAGACTACAGAACTTCAAATAGTTAGGACCAGAAAAGAAATTCCTCCTGACACAAAATAATCAAAACAACAAAGGCACAAAATAAAGATAGAATATTAAAAGCAGTAAGGGGAAAAGGTCAAGTAACATATAAAGACAGACCTATTATAATTACACCTGAATTCTCCCCAGAGATAATGAAAGGAAGACATTCCTGGGCAAATGTCATACAGACCCTAAGAGAACACAAATTCCAGCCCAGGCTACTATACCCAGCAAAACTCTCAATTACCACAGATGGAGAAAGCAAGGTATTCCATGACAAAACCAAATTTACACAATATCTTTCCACAAATCCAGTCTGTCAAAGAATAATAAAGGGAAAACTCCAATAAAAAGAGGTAACTATGCTCTAGAAAAAGCAAGAAAGTAATCTTTCAACAAACCTAAAGAAGGTATAGCCACATGAACAGAATTCTAACTCTAACAACAAAAATAACAGGAAGCAACAATGAATTTTCCTTAATATAAAAGGACTCAACTCCCCAAGTAAAAGACATAGACTAAAAGATTGGTTACATAAACATGACCCAACATTTTGCTGCATACAGGAAACCCATCTCAGGGAAAAAGATAGACAGTACCTTAGATTAAAGGGTTTGAAAACAATATTCTAAACAAATGGTCTCAAGAAACAAGCTAGAGTAGCCATTTTAATATAGAATAAAATCAGCATTCAAACTAGTTATCAAAATAAAAATAAATAAGGAGGGACACGTTTTATTCATCACAGGTAAAATTTAGCAAGATGAACTATCAATTCTGAACATCTATGCTCCAAAAGCTAGGGCATCCACGTTCATTAAAGAAACTTTGCTAAAACTCAAAGTACACATAGCACCTCACACAATAATAGTGGGAGACTTCAATCCCCTGTCTCATCAATGGACAGATCTTGAAAACAGAAACGAAACAGAGACACATGGAAACTAACAAAAGTTATAAAACAAATGGATTTAACAGATATCCATAGAACATTTCATCATAAAACAAAAGGATATACTTTCTTCTCAGGACCTCAAGTTACCTTCCCCAAAATTGACCATATAATTGGTCACAAAACAAACCTCAACACATACAAAAATATAGACATAATCCCATGCATAGTATCAGATAATAATGAACTAAGGCTGAACTTTAAAAACAACATAAATAATAGAAATCCCACATACACGTGGAAACTGAACAACACTCTACTCAATTATAACTTGGTCAAGAAAGAAATAAAGAAAGAAATTAAAGACTTTAGAGATTAATGAAAATTAAGCCACAATATACCCAAATTTATGAGACAAAATGAAAGCAGGCCTAAGAGGAAAACTCTTAGCTCTTGAGTGCCTCCAAAAAGAAAATGGAGAAAGAGTACACTAGCAGCTTTACAGAACACCTAAAAGCTCTAGATCAAAAGAAAGTTCACACAAGAGGAGTAGACAGCAGTAAATAATCCAATTCAGGCCTTCCGGTCCACTCCAGCACAGGGTTGCCTTGCCCGCAGAGTCTCCGGACACCCGCAAGGACCCACACAGGAACTCCAACGGAATCCTAAGACCTCTGGTGAGTGGAACACACCATCTGCTCCAATCCAATTGCATGGGACCTGAGACAGCATTAACTAGGGAAGCAGATAACCCAGTGTGAACAGGGGCACAAGTACCTTCCAGTCCACTCCAACACCGGGGTGCTTTGTGCGGGGAGTTTCCGGGCACCCCCAAGGTCCTCACAACACCCTCCACGGGATCCAACATTATGAACTAACCAGTACCCTGGAGCTCTTGACTCTAGCTGCATATGTATCAAAAGATGGCCTAGTAGGCCATCACTGGAAAGAGAGGCCCATTGGACACGCAAACTGTATATGTCCCAGTACAGGGGAACACCAGGGCCAAACAAAAAATGGGAATGGGTGGGTAGGGAAGTGGGGGGGTTATGGGGGACTTTTGGGATAGCATTGGAAATGTAATTGAGGAAAATATGTAATAAAAAATATTAAAAAAAAAAAACATCTGGTGAGTGGAACACAACTTCTGCCAGGAGGCGGTCCAAATAGCAGATATCTGGGCACCTTCCCTGCAAGAAGAGAGCTTGCCTGCAGAGAATACTCTGACCACTGAAACTAAGGAAAGAGCTAGTCTCCCAGGTCTGCTGATAGAGGCTAACAGAGTCACCTGAGGAAAAAGCTCTAACCAGAGACAACTATAACAACTAGCCTCAAAGACTACCAGGTGGTGAAAGGAAAACGTAAGAATCCTACTAACAGAAATCAAGACCACTCACCATCATCAGAACGCAGCACTCCCACCCCACCTAGTCCTGGGCAACCCAACACACCAGAAAAGCAAGACCCGGATTTAAAAGCATATCTCAAGATGATGGTAGTGGACAATAAGAAGGACTTTAATAACTCACTTAAAGAAATACAGGAGAACACAGCTAAACAGGTAGAAGACCTTAAAGAGGAAACACAAAAATTCCTTAAAGAATTGTAGAAAAACACGACAAAACAGGTGATGGAATTGAATAAAAGCATCCAAGACATAAAAAGGGAAGTAGACACAATAAAGAAATCCCAAAGTGAGGCAATGCTGGAGATATAAACACTAGGAAAGAAATCTGGAACCATAGATGCGAGCATCAGCAACAGAATACAAGAGATGGAAGAGAGAATCTCAGGTGCAGAAGATTCCATAGTGAACATCGGCACAACAATCAAAGAAAACACAAAATGCAAAAAGATCTGAACTCAAACCATCCAGGAAATCCAGGACACAATGAAAAAAAAAAAAAAACACAAAACCTAAGGATAGTAGGAGTTGATGAGAATGAAGATTTTCAACTTAAAGGGCCAGCAAATAGCTTCAACAAAATTATAGAAGAAAACTTCCCAAACCTAAAGAATGACATGCCCATGAACATAAAAGAAGCCTACAGAATTCCAAATAGACTGGACCAGAAAAGAAATTCCTCCAGACACATAGTAATCAGAACAACAAATGCACTAAATAAAGAGAGAATATTAAAAGCAGTAAGGGAAAAAGGTCAAGTAAAATATAAAGGCAGGCCAATCAGAATTACATCAAACTTTTCACCAGAGACTATGAAAGCCAGAAGAGCCTGGACAGATGTTATACAGACATGAAGAGAACACAAATGCCATCCCAGGCTACTATGCCCGGCCAAACTCTCAATTACCATAGATGGAGAAACCAAAGTATTCCACAACAAAACCAAATTCACACATTATCTTTCCACGAATCCAGCCCTTCAAAGGACAATAACAGAAAAAATAAAATACAAGGACAGAAATCACTACCTAGAAAAAGCAAGAAAGTAATCCCTCAACAAACCAAAAAGAAGACAGCCACAAGAACAGAATGCCAACTCTAACAAACAAAAATAAAAGGAAGCAAAAATTACTTTTCCTTAATATCTCTTAATATCAATGGACTAAATTCCCCAATAAAAAGACATAGACTAACAGACTGGCTACACAAACAGGACCCAACATTCTGCTGCTTACAGGAAACCCATCTCAGGGAAAAAGACAGATACTACCTCAGAGTGAAAGGCTGGAAAACAATTTTCCAAGCAAATGGTCTGAAGAAACAAGCTGGAGAAGCCATTATGATATCGAATAAAATCAACTTCCAACCCAAAGTTATCAAAAAAGACAAGGAGAGACACTTCATACTCATCAAAGGTAAAATCCTCCAAGAGGAACTCTCAATTCTGAATGCTCCAAATACAAGGGCAGCCACATTCATTAAAGACACTTTAGTAAAGCTCAAAGCACACATTGCACCTCACACAATAATAGTGGGAGACTTCAACACACCACTTTCATCAATGGACAGATCATGGAAACAGAAACTAAACAGGGACAGAGTGAAACTAACAGAAGTTATGAAACAAATGGACTTAACAGCTATCTACAGAACATTTTATCCTAAAACAAAAGGATATACCTTCTTCTCAGCTCCTCATGGGACCTTCTCCAAAATTGACCATGTAATTGGTCACAAAAGAGGCCTCAACAGATACAAAAATATTGAAATTGTCCCATACAGCCTATCTGACCACCATGGACTAAGGCTGATGTTCAATAACAACATAATAATGGAAAGCCAACATTCACGTGGAAACTGAACAACACTCTTCTCAATTATACCTTGGTCAAGGAAGGAATAAAGAAAGAAATTAAAGACTTTTTAGAGTTTAATGAAAATGAAGCCACAACATACCCAAACCTAAGGGATACAGTAAAAGCATTTCTAAGAGGGAAACTCATAGCTCTGAGTGCCTCAAAAAAGAAACTAGAGAGGGCACACACTAGGAGCTTAACAACACATCTAAATGCTCTAGAAAAAAAGGAAGACAATTCACCCAAGAAGAGTAGACAGCAGGAAATAATCAAACTCAGGGGCGAAATCAACCAAGTGGAAACAAGAAGAATTATTCAAAGAATTAACCAAATGAGGATTTGGTTCTTTGAGAAAATCTACAAGATAGATAAACCCTTAGCTACACTCACTAGAGGGCACAGAGACAGCATCCTAATTAACAAAATCAGAAATGAAAAGGGAGACATAAATTCAGATCCTGAAGAAATCCAAAACACCATCAGATCCTTCTACAAAAGGATATACTCAACAAAACTGGAAAACCTGGACGAAATGGACAAATTTCTAGACAGATACCAGGTACCAAAGTTAAATCAGGATCAAGTTAACGATCTAAACAGTCCCATAGCCCCTAAAGAAAAAGAAGCAGTCATTAATAATCTCCAAGCCAAAAAAAAAAAAAAAAAAAAAAAAAAAGCCCAGGACCAGATGAGTTTAGTGCAGAGTTCTATCAGAATTTCAAAGAAGATTTAATTCCAGTTCTGCACAAACTATTCCACAAAATAGAAGTAGAAGGTACTCTACCCAACTCATTCTATGAAGCCACAATTACTCTGATACCTAAACCACAGAAAGATCCAACAAAGATAGAGAATTTCAGAACAATTTCCCTTATGAATATTGATGCAAAAATACTCAATAAAATTCTCGCTAACTGAATCCAAGAACACATTAAATCAAACATCCATCCTGACCAAGTAGGTTGTATTCCAGGGATGCAGGGATGGTTTAATACATGGAAATCCATCAACATAATCCATTATATAAACAAGCTCAAAGACAAAAACCACATTATCATCTCCTTAGATGCGGAGAAAGCATTTGACAAGATACAACACTCATTCATGATAAAAGTCTTTGAAAAATCAGGAGTTCAAGGCATATACCTAAACATGATAAAAGCAATCTACAACAAACCAGTAGCCAACATCAATGTAAGTGGTGAGAAGCTGGAAGCAATCCCACTAAAATCAGGGATTAGACAAGGCTACCCACTTTCTCCCTACCTCTTCAATATAGTACTTGAAGTCCTAGCCAGAGCAATTCAACAACAAAAGGAGATCAAGTGGATACAAATTGGAAAAAATGAAGTCAAAATGTCACTTTTTGCAAATGATATGATAGTATATAGAAGTGACCCTAAAAATTCCACCAGAAAAATCTTAAACCTGATAAACAGCTTCGGTGAAGTAGCTGGATATAAATTTAACTCAAACAAGTCAATGGCCTTTCTCTACACAAAGGATAAACAGGCTGAGAAAGAAATTAGGGAAACAACACCCTTTTCAATAGTCACAAATAATATAAAATATCATGGCATGACTCTAACTAAGGAAGTGAAAGATTTGTATGATAAGAACCTCAAGTCTCTGAAGAAAGAAATTAAAGAAGATCTCAGAATATGGAAAGATCTCCCATGCTCATGGATTGGCAGGATAAACACTGTAAAAATGGCTATCTTGCCAAAAGCAATCTACAGATTCAATGCAATCTCCATCAAAATTCCAACTCAATTCTTCAACGAATTAGAAAGAGCAATCTGCAAATTCATCTGGAATAACAAAAAAACCTAGGATAGCAAAAACTCTTCTCAAGGATAAAAGAACCTCTGGTGGAATCACCATGCCTGACCTAAAGCTTTACTACAGAGAAATTGTGATAAAAACTGCATGGTACTGGTATAGTGACAGAGAAGTAGACCAATGGAATACAATTGAAGACCCAGAAATGAACCCACACACCTATGGTCACTTGATCTTCGACAAGGGAGCTAAAACCATCCAGTGGAAGAAAGACAGCATTTTCAACAAATGGTGGTGGTACAACTGGTGGTTATCATGTAGAAGAATGCAAATTGATCCATTCCTATCTCCTTGTACTAAGGTCAAATCTAAGTGGATCAAGGAACCAGAGACACTGAACCTTATAGAGGAAAAAGTGGGGAAATGCCTCAAAGACATGGGCATAGGGGAAAAATTCCTGAATAGAACAGCAATGGCTTGTGCTGTAAGATCCAGAATTCACAAATGGGACCTCATGAAACTGCAAAGCTTCTGCAAGGAAAAGGCACCGTCAATAAGACAAAAAGGCCTCCAAAGGATTGGGAAAAGATCGTTGCCTATCCAAAATCAGATAGGAGACTATTTTCCAATATATATAAAGAACTCAAGAAGGTGGACTCCAGAAAATCAAATAACCCCATTAAAAAATGGGGCTCACAGCTAAACAAAGAATTCTCACCTGAGGAATACTGAATAGCTAAGAAGGACATGAAAAAATGCTCAGCATCCTTAATCATCAGAGAAATGCAAATCAAAACAACCCTGAGATTCCATCTCACACCAGTTAGAATGGCTAAGATCAAAAATTCAGGGGACAGCAGATGCTGGTGAGGATGTGGAGAAAGAGGAACACTCTTTAATTGTTGGTGGGATTGCAAGCTTGTACAACTACTCTGGAAATCAGTCTGGCGGTTCCTCAGAAAATTGGACATAGTACTACTGGAGGATCCAGCAATACCTCTCCTGGGCATATATCCAGAAGATGTCCCAACCGGTAAAAAGGACACATGCTCCACTATGTTCATAGCAGCCTTATTTATAATAGCCAGAAGCTGGAAAGATCCCAGATGCCCCTCAACAGAGGAATGGATACAAAAAATGTGGTACATTTACACAATGGAGTACTACTCAGCTATTAAAAAGAATGAATTTATGAAATTCCTAGGCAAATGGTTGGACCTGGAGGGCATCATCCTGAGTGAGGTAACACAATCACAAAAGAACTCAAATGATATGTACTCACTGATAAGTGGATATTAGCCCAGAAACTTAGTATAGCGAGATATAAGGTACAATTTGCAAAACACATGAAACTGAAGCAGAAAAAAGACCAAAGTGTGGACACTTTGCCCCTTCTTAGAATTGGAAACAATCACCCATGGAAGGAGTTACAGAGACAAAGTTTGGACCTGAGACAAAAGGATGGACCATCTAGAGACTGCCATATCCAGGGATCCATCCCATAATTAGCCTCCAAACGATGACACCATCGCATACACTAGCAAGCATTTGCTGAAAGGACCCAGATATAGCTGTCTCTTGTGAGACTATGCCGGGGCCTAGCAAACACAGAAGTGGATGCTCACAGTCAGCTAATGGATGGATCACAGGGCTCCCAATGGAGGAGCTAGAGAAAGTACCCAAGGAGCTAAAGGGAACTGCAACCCTATAGGTGGCACAGCAATATGAACTAACCAGTACCCCGGAGCTCTTGACTCTAGCTGCATATGTATCAAAAGATGGCCTAGTCGGCCATCACTGGAAAGAGTCCCATTGGACAGGCAAACTTTATATGCCCCAGTACAGGGGAATGCCAGTGACAAAAAGGGCGAATGGGTGGGTAGGGGAGTGGGGGGGAGGGAATTGGGGACTTTTGGGATAGCATTAGAAATGTAATTGAGGAAAATACATAATTTAAAAAAAACAGGCCAAAAAAAAAAGGTTTCAAAAAGTTACTCAAAGATATGCTGATTTACTTTTGAAACTTTGACCAAATAAATATTAAAAAAAAAAAAAAAAAAGAATCAGTCAAACAAGGAGCGCTTCATTGAGAAAATCAACCAGATAGCTAAAACCCTGCCAGACTCACTAGACGGCACAGGAACAGTATCCTAATTAACAAAATCAGAAATGAAAAGAGAGATATTGTAACAGAATGTGAGGAGATCCAAAAAGTAGTCAAATACTACTAAAAAAGCCTATATTCAAAAAACTGGAAAACCTGGATGAAATAGACAATTTTCTAGACAGATACCTGGTACCAAAGTTAAATCAGGATCAAACGAATGACCTAAACTGTCCCATATCCCCTAAAGAAAAAGAACCAGTCATTAATAGTCTCCCAAACAAAAAAGCCCAGGACCAGATGGGTTTAGTGCAGAGTACTACCAGAACTTCAAAGAGGACATAATTTCAATACTCCTCAAACTATTTCACAAAATAGAAACAATATACTCTACCCAGTTTGTTCTATGAAGCCACATTTACTCAGATAACTAAACCACACAAAGTCGCACAAATAAATAAAACTTTAAACCAATTCCCTTATGAATAGAGATGCAAAAATACTCAATAAAATTCTCTCAAATTGAATCTAAGAACACATCAAAACGATCATCTGTCATGATCAAGTAGGCTTCATTTCAGGGATGTAAGGATGGTTCAATATATGGAAATCCATCATTGTAATCCACTATATAAACAAACTCAAAGATAAAAACCACATGGTCACCTCTTTAGATCTGAGAAACATTAGACAAAATCCAACAACCCTTCATGATAAAAGTCTTGGAAAGATCAGGAATTCAAAGCCCATACCTAAACATAAGAAAAGCAACATACAGCAATCTAATAACCAACATCAAACTAATTAAAGAGAAACTTGAGGCAATCCCACTAAAATCAGGGACTAGACAAGACTGCTCACTCTTTCCCTACCTATGCAATATAATACTTGAAGTCCTAGGCAGAGCAATTAGACAACAATAGGATATCAAGGGGATACAAACTGGAAATTTATAAGTCAAAATATCACTATTTGCAGATGATATGATAGTATATATAAGTGATCCCCAAAATTACACCAGAGAACTCCTAAACCTAATAAACAACTTCAGTGAAGTACCTGGATATAAAATTAACTCAAACAAATCAGTGGCCTTTCTCTACACAAAGGATAAACATACTGAGAAAGAAATTAGGGAAACAACACCCTCCAAAATAGTCACAAATAATATAAAATACCTGGGTGTGACTCTAACTAAGGTAGGGAAAGATCTGTATAATAAGAACTTCAAGTCTCTGAAGAAAGAAATCAAAGAAGATCTCGGAAGATGGAAAGACCTTCCATACTCATGGATTGGCAGGATTAATAGAGTCAAAATGGCTATTTTGCCAAAAGCAGTCTACAGACTCAATGCAATTTTCATCAAAATTTAAACTCAATTCTTCACCAAATTAGAAAGGTCAATTTGCAAATTCATCTGGAACAACAAAAACCTAGGATAACAAAAACTCTTCTCAACAAAAAAGAACCTCTGGTAGAATCACCATGCCAACCTCAAGCTACAGAGCAATTGAGATAAAAAACTGCACGGTACTGGAACAATGACAGACAGGTTGATCAATGGAATAGAATTAAAGACCCAGGAATGAACCCACATACCTATGGTGACTTGATCTTTGACTAAGGAGCTAAAACCATCCAGTGGAAAAAAGACAGCATCTTCAACAAATGGTGCTTAGCATGTAAAAGAATGCGAATTGATCCATTCTTATCTCCTTGTACAAAGCTCAAGGTCTAAGTGGACCAAGGAACTCCACATAAAACCAGAGACACTGAAACTTATAGAGGAGAAAGTAGGGAAGAGCCTCAGAGATATGGACACAGAAGAAAGTTTCCTGAACCGAACAGCAATGACTTCTGCTGTAAGATCGAGTCGACAAATGGGACCTCATAAAATTACAAAGCTTCTGTAAGGCAAAGGACACTGTCAATAAGACAAAATGGTGTGTTCCCTTTGGCAGCACATATACAAAACAAAACAAAACAAAACAAAAACAAAAACAAAACAAAACAAAACAAAACAAAAAAACCAAACATTGCAACAATACAGAGATTAGCATGGCCCCTGCACAAGGATGACATGCAAGTTCGTGAGGCATTCCATATTTGAGAGAGAGAGGAGAGAGAGGGGGGGGGAGAGAGGGAGAATGGTGACCAACACATTGGAAAAAGATCTTTATCAATCCTAAATCCAACAGGGGGCTAATATCCAATATATATAAAGAACTCAAGAAGTTGGACTCCAGAAAACCAAATAACCCTTTTAAAAATGGGGTACAGAGCTAAAGAAAGAATTCTCAACTGAGGAATACTGAATGGCAGAGAAGCATCCCCCAAAAAATGTTAAACATCAAAATGTAAACAAAAAAATGTTAAATCATCAGGGAAATGCAAATCAAAACAACCTTAAAATTCCACCTCACACCAGTCAGAATGGCTAAAATAAAAAACTCAGGTGACAGCAGATGCTGGCAAGGATGTGGAGAAAGAGGAATATTCCTCCATTGCTGGTGGGACTGGAAGCTGGTTCAACCACTCTGGAAATCAGTTTGGCAGTTCCTCAAAAAATTGGACATAGTTCTTGGAAGATCCAGCAATTATACTCCTCAGTATATCCACAGAAGTTGCTCCAACTTGTAATAAGGACACCTGCTCCTCTATGTTCATAGCAGCCTTATTTACAATAGCCAGAAGCTGGAAAGAACCCAGATGTCCCTGAACAGAGGAATAGATACAGAAAATGTGGTACATTTACACAATGGATTACTATGCAACTATTAAAAACAATGAATTTATGAAGTTCTTAGACAAATGGATGCATCTGGAGGATATCATCCTAAGTGAGGCAACCCAGTCACAAAATAGCACACATGATATGCACTTACTGATAAGTGGATATTAGCCCAGAAGCTAGAATCCTTCTTAGAAGGGGGAACAAAAAAACCATGGAAGGAGTTACAAAGACAAAGTTTGGAGCAGAGACTGAAGGAATGACCACCCAGAGACTGCCCCACTTGGGGATCCATCCCATATACAACCACCAAACCCAGACACCATGGCAGATGCCACCAAGAGCTTGCTGACAGGACCCTGATAGAGCTGTTTCCTAGAGGCTCTGCCAGTACCTGGCAAATACAGAAGTGAATGCTCACAGTCTTCCATTGGATGGCACACAGGGTCCCCAATGAAGGGGCTAGAGAAAGTATCCAAGGAGCTGAAGGAGTTTGTAGCCCCATAGGAGGAACATAAATATGAACTAACCAGTACCCCCAGAGCTCCTTGGGCCTAAACCACCAATCAAAGAAAATATATGGTGAGCCTTGTGGTTCTAGCTGCATATGTAGCAGAGGATGGCCTAATTGGTCATCAATGGGAGGAGAGGCCCTAGGTCCTGTGAATGTTCTATGCCCCAGTATAGGGGAATGTAAGGCCCAGGAATGGGAGTGGGTGGGTTGGGGAGCAGGGCAGGTAGGAGGGGATAAGGGATTTTTGGAGGGCAAACTAGGATAGGGGATAACATTTGAAATGTAAAGAAAGTATCTAATAAAAAAAAAAGCTGTGATTCTTATGTCTAATTGTGTCATTCTCACAGTGAATATCATCTGTATAGATTTCACTGAGTTAACACTACTTTTCAACTAATGAATACATTTCAGTTAAAATATGCATTTGTATTTATTAACATTAAACTGAAGAATAGGTTTCATATGTGTCAATTTATTGTACTTTTTTCTTCAATAATGTATTTATATGTTCACCTTAAATCCCTATGGCAGCCACCTCTTCTCTCTTACTGGTCTCACCCTTACAAATCACTTCCCCCATTACATCTCCCCTTCTCAGAAAAGGGGAAGCTCCCCACCCTAGGACATCTATTTGCAGCAGGACTAAACATATCCTGCTGATGCTGAATCAGGCAGTTCAGTTAGGGGAAGGAAATCCAATGGCAGGCAAAAGAGTCTAAGACAGCCTCCACTCCAATTGTTAGGGGACTCAGATGAAGAATAAGCTGCATATCTACTACAAATGTGCAGACGCCGTAGGCCCAGCCCCCACTGGCCCCGGTTATTTAATTCTGCAGGTCTTCCTGTGGTATCCTCAACTTCTCCAGTTCCTTCAATTCTATCCCCCAATCTTCCACAAGTCTCCCAGAGCTCCACTTGGCTGTGGGTCTCTACATCAGTTTTTATATGCTACATAATGAAGCCATTCAGAAGACAGTTATGCTATATTCCTGTCTGCAAGCATAACAGAACATCATTAATTGTGGGAAATTGCAGGCTGGTATCCAGTTGAGCTGAGGTCTGAACCCTGGCGGTGATAATTCACCTTCATGACTAGGTAGGTGTTCCCTCATGCTCCTGGAACTCGAGCCCCTGCCTAAGTTACTGCCTCCCTCAGCCCCCACAAGAGAAGCATGGTCAGTCGTCAGGTAGGCAATGGCCCAAGCTTCTGACCTTCAGGCTAAACTCCTCCCCAGTTATCTAACAACAGTAAAGACCATGAAAAGGGGCGTTCAGCCCCACCTCACTTTCTTACTTACTCTCTTGTCTCCCTCGTACTCTTCTCTCTCTCACTCTCTCTCCCCTCTCTTTGTCTTCTCTCCTCTCTCCTTTCTTTGTCTTCTCCTCTCCTCTTTCCCTCTTACTCCTTTTCTCTCTAGCTTTCTCTATCTATCCTCTCTCTGTCTCTCTTTCTGTCTCTCTGTCTCTCTGTCTCTCTGTCTCTCTCTCTCTCTCTCTCTGTCTCTCTCTCTCTCTCTCTCTCTCTCTCTGTGTGTGTGTGTGTGTGTGTGTGTGTGTGTGTGTGTGTGTGTGATTCTCTGTCTCTCCTGTCACTCTTTCCCCCTGCATTTCTATAATAAAGCTCTTAAACCATAGAGAGTATCTGCTCCATCAAGATCTGCTGCATACTCTGGTCAGTGTTGGGAACCTCTTCCCTCTTCCTTCTCTCCTATAACCCCAGGGCTTTAGCAAGGTAGCTCTGGGGTCCCCAGACAGGGCTGCCCCTTGGTCACCCCCTGAAGACTGGGATAGAGGAATGCCCACCCAGGGATGAGTGGAAAGGGTAGGTAGCAGCCCTCCCATGCCTGACAGACCAGAGAATAGGAAAAACTCTGGTGGGGCATGGGCCTTTTCTCCTCCCCAATTCTCCCCCTGGGCCCCCTTTTTGTTACCAACAATTATTAGTGTTGGGTTGCAGCATATATGCAGCAAACATGCAGCTCAGTCTCCATGCAGGTCCCCCAAAAACTGGAGCAGGGGTTGTCTCTAAAGCTGTAGCCTGACTGTGGAATCCCTTTTCAACAGGGCATCCATATCTGCTCTGAAGAAGACAGGATGTTCCTAATCCTAAAAAGACTTGTTAAACCAGGGTAGGGGGATACCCAGGGAGGCCCCACACTCTCAAAGAAGAAGAGGAGAATGGGAGAAGGAACTCTCTGATGGGATGACTGGGGAGAGAGGGCAGAATTTCGAATATTAATTAATTAGAAAAAAATTTTAATTGGCTCTCCCATGGGTTGGGTCTCAAATTGGCACAGCCATTAGTTGGCCATTCCCTCACATTTCCTCAGTCTCTGCTCTATCATTATCCGTGCACATTTTGGGTTAATGGTTTTGTGGGTAGGTTGATGTTTCCCTCCATCCACTCCAAGTCATGCCTGACTCCAGGAGGTGGCCATGTACCCAACTGGTAGTAATTTCAGGTAAGGTCACCCCCATTGATTCCCTGGAGCCTCCCCCACCCAGGCTCACCACCTAATCCCAGAGATGTTCCCACCCATTGCTGTTCTCATTCCTAGCCCTCTCCCACCCTATCCCTGGCCCCACATCTGATCCCAATTCCCATCCATGTCCTCCAACCCCCTCATATACAGTTCTCTCTCTCCATCCACCTCCACCCACTATTTCGTTTTCACTTCTGAATGAGATTCATGCATCCTTCCTCCTTTGGGCCCTCCTTATTACTTAGTTACTTTGGCTCAGTAGATTATAGCATGTTTATACTGTACTTTATAGCTAATCTCCACTTATAAGCGAATACATACTGTCTTAGTCAGGGTTTGTTTTCCTGCACAAACATCATGACCAAGAAGCAAGTTGGGCAGGAAAGGCTTTATTCAGCTTATACCTCCACATTGCTATTTATCAACAAAGAAAGTCAAGACAGGAATTCACACCGGGCAGGAATTTGGAAGCAGGAGTTGATTCAGAGACTATGGAGGGTTGCTGGTCTTATAGGCTCATCCTCCTCCTCAGCTTTTCCCATCAAAAGGGCTTCCTGTGCTTCAGCCACGGACCAGACTAAGGACTCTCACCTGCATGGGAACCTCTCTCCCTCTGCACTCTCTCCCGTGACTCCGGGACCAAGGGTGTCGCCCCGGGGTCCCTGGTATGGGCCGCTTGTCCACCCCCCCTCCGATTCAAGTGGGGTCCAGTGGCTTCACACAGCCAAATGGCCACCTGGGGCTGAGTGGAAAGCGTCCGGCAGTCCTCCCACGTCCACCTGCCCAGGACCCAAGAACTCTGGCAGGATGTAGGCTTTCTCCCTCTCCCTTCTTCCCCTCTACCCCCACAGTCTCACATGGGGTCACTGGCTTCTGTCCATTGCTTGAATATCTGCCTCTGACTCTTTCAGCTGCTTGTTGGGCCTTTTGGAAGGCAGTCATAGTAGGCTCCCATTTGTAAGCACACCATAGTTTTAGTAATAGTGTCAAGCTTTGGAGCCTCCCCTTGAGCTGGATTGTGAGATGGCAACCCCATCCCTCCACTTGATGCCCTGTCTTTCTACTGAAGATGGACTCCACAAGTTCTCTCTCCCCACAACTGGGCATTTCATCTATGGTCCCTTCCTTTGAGTCCTGAGAGTATCTCACCTCCCAGGTCTCTAGTCCATTCTAAAGGGTTCCCCTTACCTCCCAAGGTTGGCTGTTTCTTTTCTTTCTGCTGGCCCTCAGGGCTTCAGTCCTGTTCCCCCATCCCCCAATACCAGCTTGTGTTCCTCTCTTTCCCCTCTCTGTCCCCTTTCCTACCCAAGTTTGTCCCTTGCCTCCCTTCTCCCCCTCTCCAGAAGACTTCTTTCTTCTCCCTCCCAAGTGGGATTGAGACACCCTCACTTGGGCCCTTCAGCTTGTTAACCTGCTTGAGTTCTGTGGATTTTATCCTGGGTAGTCTGTACATTTTTGGCTGATATCCACTTATTAGTGAATACATACCATGCATGTCATTTTGGGTCTGAGTTACCTAACTCAGGGTGGTACTTTCTAGTTCCATCCATTTGCCTGCAAAAATAATGATATCCTAATTCTTAATAGCTGAGTACTATTGCATTGTATAAAGGAACCACATTTTCTGTATCCATTCTTCTGTTGTGGGATATCTGGATTGTTTTCAGCTTCTGGCTATCACAAATAAGGATGCTTTGAACATGTGCCCCTGTTGCATGGCGAGGCATCTTTTGGGTATAGGTATAGCTGGGTCTTCGGGTAGATCTATTTCCAATTTTCTGAGAAACCTCCAGATTGATTTCCAGAGTGGTTTTGCCTGTCTTCAATCCCAGCAGCAATGAAGAAGTTCTCCTTTTTCTCAACATCTTCACCAGCATGTGCTGTCACCTGAGTTTTTGATCTTAGCAACTCTGATTGGTGTAAAGTAGAATCTCAAGGTCGCTTTGGTGTGCATTTTTCTGATCACTAAGGGCTCTGAACATTACTTTAAGTACTTCTCAAACATTAGAGATTTCTTTGTTGTGAATTCTCTGTTTAGTTCTATATACCATTTTTTGATTGGGTTGTTTGGTATTGTCACCCTCCACAAAATGCAAGTCAAAGTGGATTAAAGACCTCAAGATAAAGCCAGATAAACTGAATCTAATAGAAGAGGAAGTGGGAAAGAGCCTCGAACTGATTGGCACAGGTTGAAATTTCCTAAACAGAACTCCAGTGGCTCAGGCTCTAAGATCAAGAATTGATAAATGGGATCTCATGAAACTGGAAAGCTTCTGTAAGGCAAGGCCCATATTTAATAGGACAAATCAACAACCTACAGATTGGGAAAAAATCTTCACTAAACCCACATCCCATAGAAGGGTAATATCCAAAAGAACTCAAGAAACTAAACACAAAAAAAAAAAAAAAAAAAAAAAAAAAAAAAAAAACCAAACAGCCCAATTAAAAACTGTTTTTCAATCTTTCATCTTTCTTTTTTATACACTCCATTCCTTATACCCCTCCCTGTCCGTTCTCCAACAATTTCTCATCCATTCCTACTCCCCTTTGTCTCCCAGAGGATGTCCCCAATCCCCACCACCACACACCATCCTGCCAGGACTACCCACTGTCTGGGGTCCCAAGTGTCTCATCTCTCTTTCCGAGATGTGCATCTTCTCTCACAGAGGTCAGACTGGGTAATCTGCTGTATATGTCAGATTTACTTTCAAGAGTCCTGCCTACTCCGTCCTCCTCTTCTTGCCTTCATGCCCATGTTCCTTGGGGAGACTATTTTTGGAGGGTCTTTTAGAACCACTGTGCTGTTTTGCGTCTTCCAAAAAATTTGTCCAAACCAAAAGGATCTTCCTCAAAGTGGACTGGTCCTTCTCCGCCTCTCTGTCTAAGGCAATCTGAATCAGAAAATGCCTTATTAGGAACAAATCTGTTGTCCTCTATCCTGGTTTCCACGTCATTGCCTAATATGGGTTTTTGTTTTTTTTTTTGTTTTGTTTTTGTCTGTAGGTATATCTGTAACTACACGCATGCCTAGTGTTGGAGGAGGCTAGAAAAGGGCATTGGATCCCCTGAAAAGAAGCAGATGTTTGTGTGTCACCATGTGGGTGTTGGGAATTAAATGCAGGTACCCTTTGGAAGAGCAGTCAGTACTCTTAACTGGTCTCTACAAGCCAATACAATCTAATTTTAAGTGACTTGCCACAGGCGATGCTTTCCTTTAGTTACATGGGCTGTGACTTTGCCTCACTTGGGCTGGATTTTCTTGAGTTTCCCTACTTCATCTGCTTCTAGATTTTGATAAGTTACCTAAGTTGTCTGTGTTTCAGACCTGCACCCACAAGCAATTTCCAAAAAAGGAAAAGAGAGAGAGAGAGAGAGAGAGAGAGAGAGAGAGAGAGAGAGAGAGAGAGAGAGAGAGAGAGAGAGAGAAGGAAACCGGAAGACTTAACTTCTCTCTGTCTCAGTTTTAGCCCTTTAAATTTGTTAGGAAGTTGAAGCTGACCAGTGCTGAGGAGGAGGTTGCTCAATCAGTGTAGTACTCACTGCTCAAGCAGGAGGACCTGAATTCAATGCAATTTATACACACACACACACACACACACACACACACATATACATATATATGTGTGTGTGTGTGTGTGTGTGTATAGTTGTATGTAAAATAAGCAAACCCCACTAGCATAGCTTTGGTGAGCTTTAATCAGCTCACTAGCATTAGTTCTTTGAACAGGTAGACTGGCTCAACAGAGGACACCCAGAATAACAAACACCACATGTGCAGTGTGTCTGTGCTAGTGGGAGGTGGGAGCCTCAAAGATGTACAGGCCAGTAAAGCCTGAATTCTCTGCCTGCCAGGAAGCAGCAGACAACAGTCATGATTTGTATATGCTTGGCCCAGGGAGTGGCACTATTTGGAGTTGTTGTCTTGGAGTAGATGTGGCATGTTGTCTTGGGCTTTAAGACCTCATTGTAGCTGCCTGGATGTTTACATTCTGCTAGCAGCCTTCAGATGAAGATATAAAACTCTCAGCTCCTCCTGCACCATGCCTGCCTGACTTTGCCATGTTCCTGCCTTGATGCTAATGGACTGTACCTCTGAACCTGTAAGCCATGGTAAATTGGCCTGAGAGACTTTAAGGGGTCTTCCAGTCCCACACCTTCCTTATAGCTTCACCCTCCTTCTTGTAGTCAAGGCTAGCCCAAGTTCCATTCTCCACCCACGGGAACATTCTTGAGTAAACATTTTCAGAATGTATTGACTGATTGTTACCTGACCCTCTGCTAAGTCCCAGGCAGAGTTCAAATGCGTGTCATGCTTGCTAGCCAATAGGTTTAAAGGTCAGTATGCTTAGCCAGTAAGTTTGAACTGTAACCTTGCTGATGTAACCTGTGCCCCTAAAAAAGTATAAAAACTGCTGTAATAGCCTTTCAGGGTCACCTTCTTGTCACTCACCTAGAAGGACTGACTGAGGGTTGACCGGATGTGAGCCAGAAAATAAACTTCTTGCTTTTGCATCAATCTGTGTTTTGGTGTCTCACTCAGGGGCATTACAAAGTCTGTTCCACTGACCAAGGGTCGGGGTCTTACAGGCCAAAGCACTGCCCACATAGGCCAAGCTCAGGAGGGACAGGGAGAGCTTTTTCCTCGGGAGTTTGAGTGATGATCTCTTCTTAATCACTGCTAATTTCTTAGTTCCAGCTAACCAGCATCAATTGTCCCAGTAGTCTCCTTAACTATAAAATCCCAGTATCTCTTGACTATAAAGCAAGAGCCACATGGCCAAAGCTGCCCAGTTCTGCTGCTTTCAGTAGCTGATACAAGGTCCCTTTGTTCTGTTATCATTAGCAATATCACTAGCTTCCTATTTTCCAACTCTTTCTCTGCCTAAACTTGGCAGTCCTGGATCTTGCTCTATAGTTTGACCTTTAACTCAGATATCTGCATGTCTATCTCCTGGGATTAAAGATAGGTACCCCCATGTCTCAAATCAGGGTTAATGACAGGCAAAATAGGAAATCCTCGAACTCGGAGGACAGGTTAAAATAGCTTATTTATTTGTACGTAGCAATAAACAAGTAAATGGTGAAATGGGATCACACTCCTTCAAACACACACACACACACACACAGAGAGAGAGAGAGAGAGAGAGAGAGAGAGAGAGAGAGAGAGAGAGAGAGAGAGAGAGAGAGAGAGAGACGCAAACTTCACTAACCTCCGATGAGGCTGATGTAGCCTGGCTTCTAGCTGCGGAGCGCTGTGGCATCTCTCTTGGGCTTCAGGATTGAGGGAGTTTCAGTGCCAGACTGGGGGCTTTAAAACTAATTTCAGCCAATCATAACTTAGGCGTTTACACATTACCTCCCTTACTCTAACCTCAGCACATCCACGCCCACACTCACCCAGTGACTTGGTTTCCTTGGAAGCTGGAAGCAGCAGACAGCTTTGCCTCCTGTGTCCACGGGTTCCTTACACACCATGCCGACATTTAAGCTTTTCCTGACCTAGAACTTGCTTTATCTCAGGCTGGCCTTTAGCTCGGAGATCTGTTTGGCTTTATCTTCTGGGATTAAAGTTATGCACAACCACATCTGGATTTAAATTTAGCTGGGCAGAATCTTGCCCCAAGGTCACCTCCTCAATTCAATTTAATGTCCTTGAACACAGGATTTAGCTCCATTTCACTTCCCTCTGCCTCTTTAATACTCGAACTATATATTTTATAGTTTTCCTTTCTAAACTTGCTATGCTTATTCAAAATGCTCTTCATGAGACTTAAGCAGAGAACAAAGTCCATGATGGGCATTTCTAAGACTTCCTTTGTCAATGCAATTAATCTGAGTCTCTTCACCTTAGCCTCAGGCAGACTCTTCAGACAAAGGAAAAACTCAGCCATGTTCTTGACCAAAATACTATAAAAAGAGTCTCTTGGCAACATACTAAAGTTCTTCGCCACTGAAAACCCTTGGTCCAGGTCTGAGCAATTCAAATCACTCTTGGTAACAAACTCTTCCATATTCCTACTAAAATAGCCAATTATGCCCCATTCAAAGGATTCCACAGCTTTCCAAATCCAAAGTGCCAAAATACACATTCTTTCTAACAAAAGCAGGGTCAGGACTATCACAGTAATAACCCAGATACTGGTACCAACTTCTGTCTTGGATAGGGTTTTACTGCTGTGAGCAGACACCATAATCAAGGCAACTCTTTTAAGGACAACATTCCCTAGCCTTTAAAAAGAGGAGTTTTGTTATACATGTACCAGTTTGTGTTTGACATCCCACAATCCATTGTTCTCTGCATTCTGACTAGGTGTAGTTTTTTGGCAATGATCTCTATCTGCTGTAAAGAGAAGTTTCATTAAAGAAGGATGAAGCTTTCCCTTATCTGTTGGCATAAGGATCAGTATTTAGAATGCATTTAGGTCTTTTTGTAAAGTTACAGGAAAAGACTCTCTTCTGTGTTCCATGAGCTCACAAGTCCAGTGAGTTAACTAGATTTACAGTAGCAGGCATAAATGCCCTTCTATTGAGGGGCCCATACGATCATTTAGAAAGCCATTTGTTATCACTAAGATTTGAGTTTCTCAGTTGCATCTGTAGAGATTTCTTGTCATTTTGATCATTTTTGTGGTTTATAGGCTAGATCAGATTATTTATTGTTCCTCTCCCTTTGGAGATTATATTGTGCTTTGCAGCAATATGATAGCTAGCCCTTAAAGAGGAAGCTCTCAGGTCAAATCCAGCTCACATCCAGAATTCTGTTTTTAAAGTATATAGTTTCTTCAGCACTTGGGACTTATGGCTCATGTCTGGGACATAAACAAGGGCAGCATCAGTCTTCCATATAGTCTGGCATTGAACACCAAGACCCTGGTATATCACTCCTTGGAATATTCCTAAGTAACTCAAAATCATACCCCACAGATACTTGCTCAAACATGTTCATTGATGCTTCAAGAACTGAAAACACTATTTTTCCTTTTATTGAAAATAGGTATTTTCTTATAAAATATATCCTGATTACAATTTCCCTGCTTCTACTCTTCTCATTTCTTCCTCCCCTCCCCTTCTATTTGTATTCACTGTCTTTCTCTCTATCAATGAAAAAACAGACAGGCTTCTAAAGGATAAGAACAAAATAAATATAATGCAATGAAATTAAAACTATCACATGTTGAACAAGACAAGATAAAATAAAGAAAATACATTAGGAAAAGGGTTCAGAAGAGGACACAAGAGACAGATTCAAACTCATGTGGACACTTGTAAATCCCATAAAAACACTAAACTGTACCCCGTAATATATATACATAAAGGACCTAGTGCAGACCCTTATAGGCCTTGTATATGCTGCTGCAGGCTCTGTGTGTTGATATGTGCTTTGATCATGTTGATTACAGAGCTCTGTTTTCTTGGGGTCCTTGATCCCCATTGACTCTTATGCTCTGTTTGCTTCTTCTTTCCCAGGGTTCTGTGAGCCCTGAGGGGAGGGATGTAGGGAGATACCCCATTTAGAGCTGAATGTTCCAAGCTCTCTCTCTGTCTCTCTCTGTCTCCCTCTATCTCTGTCTCTGTCTCTCTTTCGTGTGTGTGTGTGTGTGTGTGTGTGTGTGTGTGTGTGTGTGTGTGTGTTTGTGTGTGTTTGTGTGTGTGTGTAATGTCTGTCTGTGGCTCTTTGTATTTGTTCACTTCTGCTACAGGAAGACGTTTGTCTGATGATATAGTTAAGCAAGGTGCTGATCTATCAGAATTGCAGAATGTCATTAGGTGTATCTTTATGTTATTGCTACATGTATTTTCCAAGCCAGAGAATTCATTTTTTCCCTGGATTCTTGGTCACCTAGGCAGTGTCAGGTATGCATGCCATCAATAGGAGTTGTCCTTAAGTCAATTAAGATATTGCCATATGTTTTGTGCTATCATTGCCCCAGTATGTTTTGCAGGCAGGAAACCATTACAGACCAGAGAGTTTGAGGCTGGATTGATGTTTGTATTTTTCTTTTGGTAGCAGAAAATCACTCTTCCTACAGCAGAGACTCTAGCTAGGGAGGCTGTATTTGGGCACCCACTCAACTTCTCTGTTTAATGAGTTGTGTTAAAGTATTGTCTTAGTTGTAGAGATGAACTTGTTGCCTTGACAATTGCCTGGGTTGTTTGAGGATTCCAATGGGACTCCTGGCCAACAACTACTTAATTAGATGTAATTCAGTCGTGGTACTAGAAGCTTCATTTGGTGAGAAGAGCTGGTCAGTTGGGACTTCTTTTCCCCATTATTTGGTGATTTCATTCTGTTCACCTTCATATGTGAATATATTTTAGGAGGCTTCTACTGTTTTATATTTCCATAATATCCTTCAAATGGCCCTTAATTCTAGCTGTCTCTCTCCGCAGTCACTCACCATGCCCCACTTGGCATATTCTCCTCACTTGATCCTTCCATTCTAGACTTTTCCTAACCAATCCATAACTGTCTATTGTATCTATTCCATTTCCTTTTCCTAAGTCTTCTACTCTATACCTAATCTTTACGGTTCTATGACTGAAGCTTGATTATGAATAACTTAGCAGCTAATATACACACATACACAAGTAGATACCTTATTTTTCTTTTTTGACTCCAGGTTACCTTGCTCACTCACTCAGGATGCTATCTCTATAGTTCCATCCATTTGCCAATGTGTACACATGCCACATTTTCTTGTTATACTTTACTTTTGAGGGACATCTTGGTTGTCTCCATTTTCTGGTTATTATGAACAGAGAAGCAAAAAACATGGTTGAGCAAATGTCCCTCTGGTAGGCTGAAGTACCCTGTGGGTGGAAAAACTGGATCTTACGATAAATTAATTGCCACCTTCCTGAGGAACTTCCCCACCAATTTCCATGGGAGGTGTAAACATTTGCATTCCCACCAGCAATGGATGAATGTTTCCCTTTCTACATACATTTCCTAGCCTGAGTTGTCACTAGCTTTACTGATCTTAACCATTCTGAAGATATATCTAAAAGTAGTTTTGATTTGCATTCTCCTCATGGCTAAGTGTGTGGAATATTTCTTTATTTCTCACTCCTTCAAGCTTCTATGGAGAATTCAATTTTTTATTATTTTAATCATTTTATTGAAATCTCATTTTTGAGTTCTTTATATATTTTGAATATTAGCCCCCTACATATGGATATGTACTTGGTAAAACTCCTTTTCTAATCAGTAGGCTGCTTCTCTGTTTGAATGACCATATCTTGACTGTGCAGAAACTGCTCAGTTTCTCAATGCTTCAGAAATGGAAAAAATTTCAAATCCTTCTTTTGATAAATGGATAATGAAAATATGGTGTATACTCAGCTGTAAAAAAATATTAAATTGGCAGATAAGTGGATGAATATAGAATATATTGTATTGAGTAGGGTAATACAGACTCTGAAAAACAAGTGCCCCGTGTTCTTTTTTTATCTATGGTTTCTAGATGCAAACATTTCTAACGTGAGTAGGTGAGTAGGTAAGCTGTATTAACCTCAGGAACCAAGAAAGTTAAAAAGGAGTCCATAGGAGGAGGGAAGCCTGGAGAGGGCAATAGCATAATGCCAGGAATATGAATGGGGAAGTGAGTAAGCATTGGGGGGAGAGAGGGATTTGGATGGGAAAGGGAAATGAGGTCTACCCAAAAAACGAAAGAGAAAGAAAGAAAATTAACACCAAATACATATTTTAAAACCCATCAGAAGTCATACTGTTTATGTAACTAAAATTATATGTAAGTGTATGTATATACAGATATATGTACTTTAAATGAAGTTATGTCACTTATCCTGACAAAAGTCCCCAAAATCACAGACTATCAAACAAAACTTCGGAGCCAAGCATGAGAAACCTTCTTCAAGTTGATATTTAGAATAATCCAAGAAAAATTCCCCCAAACATTTGTTTTTATTTGCTTGTAAGTAAACATGACAAGCATTTGCACAAAGGACTGCTTTACCATGGAGTTTGAATTAATATTAAAAGCCTTATACAATGTTAATTCTAGTTAATATTAAAAATATTGTACAATGTTAGCTCTAAAATTCACCTTATCTTATATAATTATTTAATTCTCCCTTTCCTCCTTGTGCATTATCCTCCAACACCACCCCTATTCAATTGTAAAGAAAAATAAAATTATGAAAGTTTCAGTTAAGTGGACACAAGTAGAAAATATTAAAATGAATGAAGTAATTCAAAAGTGATACACTCTCTTATTTGAATTTCTTTTAAGTAGCATGACTCAATAATAAATTTCAAAAGTAGGTTTTGAAATTGATAGTTATGGCTTAAAGGAAAATAATGTGTATGTATCGGCATTTTCATATATGCATAAGCTATCATACAAACGTTATATGATAATCTGTGCTAGAGAACCTCTAAACTATAAGGGCAATTTTTATCAAATGCCTCATGTTTCCATTTCAAATCTGGGTCATGCCAGTAAAACTGGCTATATTTAAGAAATGTGTATGTTTGGAAGCACCTTAGACACAGCGTCTTCAAATGTACTTTAAACACCAATCTATAATACACATGCAAAATGAAGTAAGTAAACTAGAGTACTTGCCATTTTTTTGATCATAAATTCCGTTTTGTTTTATGATCATTGCTACTGCTTCATTTAACCAACCAACATTACATCCCCAACTCTTACACATTAGCAAAAGCAATCTGATGCTATGTGCTTTACTAAGACGATAACTGAAAGTAGAATAGGACAAAAAAAAACCATGAAAACATTTTTTATAGGTCTGATATTTGGTGAGAGTTAAGTGTGCAATCTTTGTGTTTTGGTTTTAGTATTGTTTTATAATATCAAGATCAAAATAATCTTGCTTTATACCTCTTCAGCTGAGAAATTTATGAGGAAATATTATGAATGCAAAGAAATTACATTATAGTTCCCATGCAGAATGATGAGCAGGAAACCTAGCTGTCATTTTGCCTGGCCTGGAAGTGTCTTTGCAGATGAAAGAATAAGGAGTTCAGGTTCAAAATTAAATGGGTACTAAAAAGGAGTGAAGTCTTTGCATGTTGTCAATGACACAGTTATGCTAGCATTTCAGCTTTGGAAATTCTATCTTGGGTACATATCCCAGCTATTTTAACTGATGCCTTTTACTTGAATCAACTCTTTAATGATTTACAATAACCTCTTCTTATGCCCAGATCCAAGACTCTCCGAAGACCTGCTTGAGCCCAACTTGTATGCAAAAGCAGAGTCTTTATTCAAGATGAAGGTTGGACCCTCAAGCCCCTTTGGTACACTGGGGCAGTGCAGAAGACCCCAAGAACCTGACGTTCAGACATTTTATTGCAGTTACAGCAGGCTTAACAATTTGGGAGTTCAATGATTGGCTAACGATTTCAGTTGGCTTAAGCAATCTATTTAGCCTATGGAATGTTAGGTATTTTTATGCTGGTGGCCCATGTCAGGATAAATTCTTTCCTGGAACATTTTGTTGTTTCTTAAATAATTAGAGTGTAACCTGAGGACAGACCTGTAAAAAATGGAGTCCTGGTTACAAGATGGTGTCTGTCTTAAAAAATTGGGGCCCTTCACTCTATCCTTTTGTCTACATAGTATCTGAATTTGTTTAACTTCATTGCTTTTCGTAATTTTAAAAATATTCTAAATATTTTTGTGGTGTTTATTATTACTAAAATGTCCATATATCTTTTAACGTTATTTCCACATTGTCTTGGTTGATGTTTTGCGAACTTGACACAAGCTAGATTTATTGTGGAAAAGAGATTTCAATTGAGAAATTTCTCAATAAAACTATCCTATAGGTAAGTTTGTTAGACAGTTTATTGGATAATGATTGATATCGTGGGACAGCACACCTGAGATAGTGCTAACCCTGGGAAGTTGATCCTAAGTGTGTAAGAAAGTGACACAGACTAATAGAATGAATGTGAAACGGGAACCATTATTTTGTTACATCCAAAAATACACCTCATTATCAAAGATAGATATTACCTCAAAGAAAGGGGTTGGAAAAAATATACTCCATGCAAAAGAGCTTAAGAAGGAAGCTGGTATTGCTATTTTAATATTTAACATAATAGACTTCAAAACAAAGCTATATCCTAAGCAAAGAACACTACACACTCATCAAAGGAAAAAAATCTCATCAAAGTAAAAAATCTGCATGATATTTCAATTCTTAATATCTATGTTCCAAACACAAGGACACTCAAGTTTCAAAAAGAAGTAATGTTAGGTATTAAAATCACATATTGACCCTCACACACTGATAATGAGAGACTTTAATACTCTACTTTCAGATGGACAATACTGGAGTTAACAGTCATTGTAAACCAAATGGACTTAACAAACATTTACAGAGCATTTTCCTCAAACACAAAGCATATACTTTCTCCTCTGTACCTCATAGCACTTTCTCCGAAACTGAATCCACACTTTGAAACAAAACAAGACTCAACTAACGCAAGACAATGAAAATAACTCCCTGCATCCTATCAGAATACCATGAATTAAAGCTAGATATCAACAATAATAGAAACATCAGGAAGCTTACAAACTCATGGAAACTGGTCAGCTCTCTACTGAATAAAAATGGGTCAAGATAGAAACATAGAAATTATAGACATTTTAAAAATTCAATGAAAATGAGTATATAGCACACATACACGGGTTTTTTTTGTTGTTTGTTTTTTTGTTTTTTTTTTGTTTTTGTTTTTGTTTTTTTTTGTTTTGTTTTGTTTTGGTTTGGTTTTTCCAGACAGGGTCTCTCTGTATAGCCCTGGCTATCATGGAACTTACTCTGTAGACCAGGCTGGCCTTGAACTCAGAAATCCACCTGTCTCTGCCTCCCAAGTGCTGGGATTAAAGGCGTGCACCACTACCGCCCGGCCAGCACACATAAGCTTAGGGTACCCAACAAAATCAGTACTAAGAGTAAAGTTCATTAAATCAAACAAACAGCAACAACACAAAATAAAACAACAAAAAAGGAGAGTTCTCCACAATCACCACCCAGAGATGGAAAGGGTGGCGGGAGGAAGCCCTCGGGCTTAGGGGCCTTACACTGGTTGCATTCTGTTCTCCAAGCGAAGTTCTGGTTCCACAGCCCGGATTGGGACACTGCCAGTCTCCAGCTCGGTGCTGGACATTTCCTCCTCCAGAGGGTTTTTCTCTGGAGCCTTGGGGCCCTCTTGGAGGGAAGCCTCCTCTGTCTCCTCCATGGCCTCCCATGTGACCCATGGGTCCTCCAGGGCCTCCTGGGCCACCAGGACCTCCACGAAGTGGTGGTGGCTTCCCTCTGCCCTCACGAGGTGGCATGCCACCCCGCACGCTGTTCATTGGAGGCTTCTTTCGGGCAAGAGAAACTTTAAGTTTGCTTCCTTGAAAATCTTATCCATCAAAACATTCCATAAGCCTTGGCAGTTGGTAGATCTTCATAGGACACTGTGGCATCACCTTTAGGCTTTCCTGTCTCCTTATCCAGGTAGATATGGATCATGGGTTGTCCAGTTCTCTTGTTCATTTTGACTACCCCACACTGCTTAAAGAAGTCTGCCAGATCATCCAGAGTCACATTGTCATTTAATCCTTGTACATAAATTGCACTGTTGTCAGAGTCTTCATCGGGATCTATAGGAAGGCCTAGATTAAGATCTGGTCCTTCATCCATGGGTCCACCAGGCTTATTGAAGCCACCTCGCTCTCCAGCGCTGCCCATTCCACTGTATCCTCCTCCCTGCCCACCTCTGCTCATGCCTCCACGATCAAATCCCCCTCTTCCCCTGCCCCAGTTATCAGGGCCACTCAAGCTCCGGTTCTCTCCTGATCCAGAAAATCCTTCAGACTCCTGCCCATAAACACCCATGCTACTGTAGTGGTCCTGTCGGAATGAACTCTGCTGCCTGTAGCTGTTGCTCTGTTGACTATATTGACATGGAGCCTGGCTGTAGGATCCAGTCTGAGGGTGTAACTAGTAGGAGGCTGCTGTCCATAGCTGCTCGGCTGCCCATGGGTGTTCTGCTGAGAGTAACTGCTCTGATCGTAACTAGTCGGCTGTGAAGAGGAGTAGCTGGTAGGAGGATAAGATGGAGGTCCAGTAACTGGCTGCATTGGGTAGCTCCCAGGCACCTGGGGATAACTGTAGTTACTCTGTCCATATTCAAGGCTGGGTTGGTTATAACCCCCTGTGCTAGATTGAGGTTGACTAGTCTCAGCAGACTTGTTACCATCCTGTGGTCTGGTAGGTGCGGTGGCTGTTGGCTGCTGGCCATAGGTGGGGTATGCAGGTCGGGTGCCATATGCAGTCTGAGCTGCGTAAGAGGCCTGCGTTGTGGTGACTGTAGCAGTGGTGATGTCATAAGCCCCAATGCCATATCCTTGCACAGGCTGGCTGTGTGCCTGGGGGGTGCCATATCCTTGCACAGGCTGGCTGTGTGCCTGGGGGGCAGTTGGAGTGGTATAACCAGTGGGAGGCTGTCCGTAAGAAGTTGCATATGCAGTCTGCCCATTAGTGGTCTGAGCCTGGGTATAGCTGACATCAGTAGGCTGTCCATAGGTTCCATAGCTTTATTGCCAATATGCCTGAGTGGTCTATGCATATCTTTGAGTTGGTTGGGCAGTGTAAGCACTGTAACACTGCTGGGCTGCAGCTTGACTATAGGTACTGTGGATACCATTTTCTCGCCTTCCTCGAGGTGGCCCTGGAAGCATTCGAGGAGGAAGAGGAGGAAGATGGACCGTGGTGATCCTGGAGGAATGTTCAGAGGTGGCAGAGGTGGAGACAGAGGAGGCTTCCGAGGTGACTGTGGAATGGACCAAGGTGGCTTTGGTGGAGGAAGATGAGGTGGTCCTGGGGGGCCTCCTGGACCTTTAATGGAACAGATGGGAGGAAGAAGAGGCAGACGTGGAGGACCTGGGAAAATGGATAAAGGCGAGCACCGTCAGGAACACAGAGAGCGGCCCTACTAGAGACTTGCAGAGCTGCATTGAAGACCAGATTTACTTTTTAAACCAGAAACTGTTTTAAATTTATAATTCCATATTTATAATATTAGTGACAACGTTATGATTATTCCTTGTCTGTACTTAGTATTTTCACCATTTGTGAAGAAGCATTAAAACAAGTTAAATAGTACTGTACTGAGTTGTTTTTTTTTTTTTTTTTGCTTGTTTGTTTTGTTTTGTTTTTTGATTTGTTTTGTTTTGTTTTGTTTTCCTTTTTAAATGGTTGTTTTTAGACTTAACAATGGGAACTCCTGTGAGCATGCTCAGTATCATTGTGGAGAGCAAAGAGGGCCTCTAATTGTAACAATATTCATGCTTGTGATTTTTTTATTAGGTATTTTCCTTGTTTACATTTTCAATGCTATCCCAAAGGTCCCCCATACCCAACCCCCCAATCCCCTACCCACCCACTCCCCCTTTTTGGCCCTGGCATTCCCCTGTACTGGGGCATATAAAGTTTGCGAGTCCAACGGGCCTCTCTTTGCAGTGATGGCCGACTAGGCCATCTTTTGATACATATGCAGCTAAAGACAAGAGCTCCCGAGTACTGGTTAGTTCATATTGTTGTTCCACCTATAGGGTTGCAGTTTCCTTTAGCTCCTTGGGTAATTTCTCTAGGTCCTCCATTGGGGGCCATGTGACCCATCCAATATTTGACTGTGATCATCCACTTCTGTGTTTGCTAGGCCCCGGCATAGTCTCACAAAAGAGAGCTATATCTGGGTCCTTTCAGCAAAATCTTGCTAGTGTATGCAATGGTGTCAGCATTTGGAAGCTGATTATGAGATGGATACATGCATATGATAATCACTAGATGGTCCATCCTTTCGTCACAGCTCCAAATTTTGTCTCTGTAACTCCTTCCATGGGTGTTTTGTTCCCATTTCTAAGAAAGGGTAAAGTGTCCACACTTTGGTCTTCGTTCTTCTTGAATTTCATGCGTTTGGCAAGTTTTATCTTATATCTTGGGTATCCTAAGTTTCTGGGCTAATATCCACTTATCAGTGAGTACATATTGTGCGAGTTCTTTTGTGATTGGGTTACTTCACTCAGGATAATACCCTCCAGGTCCATCCATTTGCCTAGGAATTTCATAAATTCATTTTTTTAAATAGCTGTGTAGTATTCCATTGCTTAAATGTACCACATTTTCTGTATCCATTCCTCTGTTGAGGGGCATCTGGGTTCTTTCCAGCTCCTGGCTATTATAAACAAGGCTGCTATGAACATAGTGGAGCATGTGTTCTTCTTACCGGTTGGGATATCTTCTGGATATACGCCCAGGAGAGGTACTGCGGGATCCTCCGATAGTACTATGTCCAATTTTCTGAGGAACTGCAAGACTGATTTCCAGAGTGGTTGTACAAGCTTGCAATCCGACCAACAATGGAGGAGTGTTCCCCTTTCTCCACATCCTCGCCAACATCTGCTGTCACCTGAGTTTTTGATCTTAGCCATTCTGACTGGAGTGAAGTGGAATCTCAGGGTTGTTTTGATTTTCATTTCCCTGATGATTAAGGATGTTGAACATTTTTTCAGGTGCTTCTCTGACATTCGGTATTCCTCAGGTGAGAATTCTTTGTTCAGCTCTGAGCCCCATTTTTTAATGGGGTTATTTGATTTTCTGGAGTCCACCTTCTTGAGTTGTTTATATATATTGGATATTAGTCCCCTATCCAATTTGGGATAGGTAAAGATCCTTTCCCAATCTGTTGGTGGCCTTTTTGTCTTATTGACGGTGTCTTTTGCTTTGCAGAAGCTTTGCAATTTTATGAGGTCCCATTTATCGATTCTCGATCTTACAGCACAAGCCACTGCTGTTCTATTCAGGAATTTTTCCCCTTTACCCATATCTTCGAGGTTTTTCCCTACTTTCTCCTCTATAAGTTTCAGTGTCTCTGGTTTTATGTGGAGTTCCTTAATCCACTTAGATTTGACCTTAGTACAAGGAGATAGAAATGGATCAATTTGCATTCTACTACATGATAACTGCCAGTTGTGCCAGCACCATATGTTGAAAATGCTGTCTTTTTTCCACTGGATGGTTTTAGCTCCCTTGTCAAAGATCAAGTGACCATAGGTGTGTGGATTCATCTCTGGGTCTTCAATTCTGTTCCATTGGTCTACTTGTCTGTCACTATACCAGTACCAATAGTTTTGATCACAATTGCTCTGTAGTAAAGTTTTAAGTCCAGCATGGTGATTCCACGAGAGGTTCTTTTATCCTTGAGAAGAGTTTTTGCTATCCTAGGTTTTTTGTTATTCCAGATGAATCTGCCGATTGCCCTTTCTAATTAGTAGAAGAATTGAGTTGGAATTTTGACGGGGATTGCATTGAATCTGTAGATTGCTTTTGGCAAGATAGCCATTTTTACAATGTTGATCCTGCCAATCCATGAGCATGGGAGATCTTTCCATTTTCTGAGATCTTCTTTAATTTCTTTCTTTAGAGACTTGAAGTTCTTATCATACAGATCTTTCACATCCTTAGTCAGAGTCACGCCAAGGTATTTTATATTATTTGTGACTATTGAGAAGTGTGTTGTTTCCCTAATTTCTTTCTCAGCCTGTTTATCCTTTGTGTACACAAAGGCCATTGACTTCTTTGAGTTAATTTTATATATTCATTGAAGCTGTTTAACAGGCTTAGGAGTTCTCTGGTGGAATATTTAGGGTCACCTATATATACTATCATATCATCTGCAAAAAGTGATATTTTGACTTCTTCCTTTCCAATTTGTATCCCCTTGATCTCCTTTTGTTGTCTAATTGCTCTGGCTAGGACTTCAAGTACAATGTTGAATAGGTAGGGCGAGAGTGGACAGCCTTGTCTAGTCCCTGATTTTAGTGGGATTGCTTCCAGCTTCTCACCATTTACTTTGATGTTGGCTATTGGTTTGCTGTAGATTGCTTTTATCATGTTTAGGTATGGGCCTTGAATTCCTGATCTTTCCAAGACTTTTATCATGAATTGATGTTGGATTTTGTCAAATGCTTTCTCAGCATCTAACGAGATGATCATGTGGTTTTTGTCTTTGAGTTTGTTTATATACTGGATTACATTGATGGATTTCAGTATATTGAACCATCCCTGCATCCCTGGGATGAAACCTACTTGGTCAGGATGGATGATTGTTTTGATGTGTTTTTGGATTCGGTTAGCAAGAACTTTATTGAGGATTTTTGCATCAATATTCATAAGGGAAATTGGTCTGAAGTTTTCTATCTTTGTTGGGTCTTTTTGTGGTTTAGGTATCAGAGTAATTGTGGCTTCATAGAATGAGTTGGGTAGAGTACCTTCCGTTTCTATTTTGTGGAATAGTTTATGAAGAACTGGAATTAGGTCTTCTTTGAAGGTCTGATAGAACTCTGCACTAAACCCATCTGGTCCTGGGCTTTTTTTGGCTGGGAGACTATTAATGACTGCTTCTATTTCTTTAGGGGATATACGACTGTTGAGATCATTAACCTGATCTTGATTTAGCTTTGGTACCTGGTATCTAACTAGAAACTTATCCATTTCATCCAGGTTTTCCAGTTTTGTTGAGTATAGCCTTTTGTAGAAGGATCTGATGGTGTTTTGGATTTCTTCAGGATCTGTTGTTATGTCTCCCTTTTCATTTCTGATTTTGTTAATTAGGATGCTTTCCCTGTGCCCTCTAGTGAGTCTGGCTAAGGGTTTATCTATCTTATTGATTTTCTCAAAGAAACAGCTCCTTGATTGGTTGATTCTTTGAATAGTTCTTCTTGTTTCCACTTGGTTGATTTCACCCCTGAGTTTGAATATTTCCTGCCTTCTACTCCTCTTGGGTGAATTTGCTTCCTTTTCTTCTAGACCTTTTAGGTGTGTTGTCATGCTGCTAATGTGTGCTCTCTCTAGTTTCTTTTTGGAGGCACTCAGAGCTATGAGTTTTCCTCTTAGGAATGTTTTCATTGTGTCCCATAAGTTTGGGAATGTTGTGGCTTCATTTTCACTAAACTCCAAAAAGTCCTTAATTTCTTTCTTTATTCCTTCCTTGACCAGGGTATCATTGAGAAGTGTGTTGTTCAGTTTCCACATGAATGTTGGCTTTCTATTATTTATTTTGTTATTGAACATCAGCCTTAGTCCATGGTGATCTGATAGGATGCATGGGACAATCTCAATATTTTTGTATATGTTGAGGCTTGTTTTGTGACCAATTATGTGGTCAATTTTAGAGAAGGTACCATGAGGTGTTGAGAAGAAGGTATATCCTTTTGTTTTAGGATAAAATGTTCTGTAGATATCTGTTAAGTCCATTTGTTTCATCACTTCTGTTAGTTTCACTGTGTCCCTGTTTAGTTTCTGTTTCCATGATCTGTCCATTGGTGAAAGTGGTGTGTTGAAGTCTCCCACTATGATTGTGTGAGGTGCAATGTGTGCTTTGAGCTTTACTAAAGTTTCTTTAATGAATGTGGCTGCCCTTGTATTTGGAGCATAGATATTCAGAATTGAGAGTTCCTCTTGGAGGATTTTACCTTTGATGAGTATGAAGTGCCTCTCCTTGTCTTTTTTGATTATTTTGGGTTGGAAGTCGATTTTGTTAGATATTAGAATGGCTACTCCAGCTTGTTTCTTCATACCATTTGCTTGGAAAATTGTTTTCCAGCCTTTCATTCTGAGGTAGTGTATATCTTTTTCTCTGAGATGAGTTTCTTATAAGCAGCAAAATGTTGGGTGTTGTTTGTGTAGCCAGTTTGTTAGTCTATGTCTTCTTATTGGGGAGTTGAGTCCATTGATATTAAGAGATATTAAGGAAAAGTAATTGTTGCTTCCTATTATTTTTGTTGTTAAAGTTGTCATTCTGTTCTTGTGGCTGTCTTCTTTTAGTTTTGTTGAGGGATTATCTTCTTATTTTTTCTAGGGCGTGGTTCCCGTCCTTGTATTGGTTTTTTTTCTGTTATTATCCTTTGAAGGGCTGGATTCGTGGAGAGATAATGTGTGAATTTAGTTTTGTCATGGAATACTTTGGTTTCTCCATCTATTTTTAATTGAGAGTTTGGCTGGGTATAGTAGCCTGGGCTGGAATTTGTGTTCTCTTAGTGTCTGTATAACATCTGTCCAGGCTCTTCTGGCTTTCATAGTCTCTGGTGAAAAATCTGGAGTAATTCTGATAAGCTTGCCTTTATATGTTACTTGACCTTTTTCCCTTACTGCTTTTAGTATTCTATCTTTATTTAGTGCATTTGATGTTCGGATTATTATGTGTCGGGAG
Source organism: Mus musculus (assembly GCF_000001635.26). NCBI lineage: Eukaryota > Metazoa > Chordata > Mammalia > Rodentia > Muridae > Mus > Mus musculus. The sequence goes on along the minus strand of NC_000081.6, from coordinate 48,882,779 downwards.
GAATTTCTTTTCTGGTCCAGTCTATTTGGAGTTCTGTAGGCTTCTTGTATGTTCATGGGCATCTCTTTCTTTAGATTTGGGAAGTTTTCTGCAATCATTTTGTTGAAGATGTTTGCTGGTCCTTTGAGTTGAAAATCTTCATTCTCATTCACTCCTATTATCTGTAGGTTTGGTCTTCTCATTGTGTCCTGGATTTCCTGGATGTTTTGAGTTAGGATCTTTTTGCATTTTCCATTTTCTTTGATTGTTGTGCCGATGATCTCTATGGAATCTTCTGCACCTGAGATTCTCTCTTCCATCTCTTGTATTCTGTTGCTGATGCTGGCATCTATGGTTCCAGATTTCTTTCCTAGGGTTTCTATCTCCAACGTTGCCTCACTTTGGGTTTTCTTTATTGTGTCTACTTCCCTTTTTAGGTCTAGTATGGTTTTGTTCATTTCCATCACCTGTTTCAATGTGTTTTCCTGTTTTTCTATAAGGACTTCTACCTGTTTGGTTGTGTTTTCCTGTTTTTCTTTAAGGACTTGTAACTCTTTAGCAATGTTCTCCTGTATTTCTTTAAGTGAGTTATTAAATTCCTTCTTTATGTCCTCTACCATCATCATGAGACATGCTTTTAAATCCAGGTCTACCTTTTCAGGTGTGTTAGGGTGCCCTGGACTGGGCGAAGTGGGCATTCTGGGTTCTGATGATGGTGAGTGGTCCTGGTTTCTGTTAGTAGGATTCTTACTTTTACCTTTTGCCATCTGGCAATCTCTGGAGTTAGTTGTTATAGTTGTCTTTGTTTAGAGATTGTTCGTCTGTTGATTTTGTTACCGTCTATCAGCAGACGTGGGAGACTAGCTCTCTCCTCTAAGTTTCAGTGGTCAGAGCAGTCTCTGCAGGCAAGCTCTCCTCTTTCAGGGAAGGTGCACAGTTATCTGGTGTTTGGACCTCCTCCTGGCTGGAGATGAAGGCCCAAAACAGGATCTTTCCCAGAAGCTGTGTTGCTTTGGCCAGGAAGGTGGCCGTTTTTCTGGAGCTGAAGATGGTGCCGCATCAGAAGTTCTGTGGCTCTCCCCTGTCCCAGAAACTGCTGGCCTCTGTATTCCACACCCTCACCCGTGCAGCCTGCCCTCTGTGGAGTCCCGGAACCAAGGTGGCTCCCACCAGAGCCTGAGGCAGAAACCTCTCGGGCCGGGCGGACCCCTGTGCTCTCACCAGGAAGGTGGCCGGTTGTCTTGATTTTTTTTTTTTTTAATAAAATTCCAAATGTTAAAAAAAAAAAAAAAACGAAAGTTCTCATACTAGCAACTTAATAAACCTGAAAGCTTTGGAACAAACTGAAGTTCTCACACTCAAAAGGAGTAGATGGCAAGAAGTATCCAAACTGATGTCTAAAATAAAGTACTTGCAAACTGAACACAAGAACACATCAAAAGGATCATCTACCAATCCCCATCAAATTATAGATCTAATTTTTATTGGATATTTTCTTTATTTACATTTCAAATATTATCCCCTTTCCCGGTCTCTCCTCTGCAACTCCCTTATCCATTCCCCCTTACCCTGCTTCTATGAGGGTGCTCTTCCACCCACCTACCCACTCCTACCTCACCGCCCTAGCATTCCATTACACTGGGGCATCAAGCCTTCACAGGACCAAGGGCCTCCATCCCATTGGTCCTTATCCTATGCCCAATAAGGCCCCTTCAGATCCTTTAGTCCTTCCCCTAGCTCCTCTACTGGGGTTCCTGAGCTCAGTCCAATGGTTGGCTGTGAGCATCTGCATCTATATTGGTCAGGATCTGGCAGAGCCTCTCAAGAAACAGCTGTATCAGTCTCCTGTCAGGAAGCACTTCTTGGCATCTTCAGTAGTGTCTGGGTTTGGTGTCTGCATGTGGGATGGATCTCCAGGTGGGGCAGTCTCTGAATGGCCTTTTCTTCAGTCTCTGCTCCACTCTTTGTTGATGTATTTCCATTAGACAGGAGCATTTCTGGGTTAAAATTTTGAAAATGGGTGGGTGGCCCCATTCTTTAACCAGGGGTTTCAGGGTGGGAGGGCTTGCCTAACCTCTGGGTATGGTCTCAACATGTTCTCCCTCCCCTTTGTGAGGTATTTCAGCTAATGTTATCACCATGGGGTTCTGGAGGCTCTTGCTTTCCTGGCATCTGGGACTTTCTGGTTGCGAACCCCACTTCCCATCTCCCATTGCTACACATCTCTGTTAAATTTCCTGAACCTGTGTACATGTCCTCCATTTCCTCCCATACCATATTCTACCCCTTTTCACCTCCCCCTCTTCTCTTCCTCCCAATTTCCTCCCACCATCTACTTCCTTTGATTATTTGGTTTTCCCTTCCAAGTAGGACTAAAGCATCCACTCTTTGTTCTTCCTTCTTCTTCAGCTTCATGTTGTCCATGAGTTGTATCTTGAGTATTCCATGCTTTTTGCCTAATATCCACTTATCTGTGTGGTCTTTTGTGACTGAGTTACCTCACTCAGGATGATATTTTATAGTTCCATTCATTTGCCTGAAAATTTCATGCAGTCATAATAGCTGAGTAGTATTCCATTTTGGAAATGTACTACATTTTCTATATCCACTCCTGTGTTAAGAACATCTGGATTCTTTACAACTTCTGGTTATTATGAATATGGCTGCTGCAAACATAGTGGAACATGTGTTCTTATTATATGTTGGAGCATCTTCTGGGCATATTCCCAGGAGTGGTATAGCTTTGTCCTCAGGTAGTACCATGTCCAATTTTGTGAGGAAATTGCAGACTAATTTCCAGAGAGATTGTACCAGCTTCCAATACCACCAGCAATAAAGGAGTGTTCCTCTTTCTCCACATCCTCACCAGCATCTGACATCACCTGAGTTTTTTATCTTAGCCATTCTGACTAGTGTGAGGTGGAATCTGAGGGTTGTTTCGATTTGCATTTTCCTGATGATTAAGGATGTTGAACATTTTTTAAGGTGCTTCTCGGCCATTCAAGATTCCTCGTTGAGTGATCTATTTAGCTTTGTTTCCCATTTTGTAATAGGGTTTTTTTTTTTTTGTTGTTGTTGTTGTTGTTGTTGTTGTTCTCTGGAGTCTAACTTCTTGAATTCTTTGCATATATTAGATATTATCCCTCTATCAGATATAAGATTGGTTTAAAAAATGTTTTCCCAATCTGTTGGTTGACCTCTTGTACTATTGACAGTGTCCTTTGCCTTATAGTAGCTTTGCAATTTTATGGGGTCCCATTTGTCGATTCTTAGAGCTTAAGCCATTGGTGTTCTGTTCAGGAAAATTTCCCCTGTGCCCATGTGCTTGAGAATCTTCTCCACTTTTTTTTTCTATTAGTTTCCGCGCACCTGGTTTTATGTGGAGGTCCTTGACTCACTTGGAGTTGAGCTTTGTACAAGGAGATAAGCATGGGTCAATTTGCATTTTTCTATATGCTAACTGCCAGTTAAACCAGTAGCATTTGTTGAAAATGCTGTCTTTTTTCCACTGGATGGTTTTAGCTCCTTTGTCAAAGATCAAGTGATCATAGGTATGTGGATTCACTTCTGGGTCTTCAATTCTATTCCATTGATCTAGCTGTTACTGTATCAATAACATGCAAGCTATTTTTTTTATCACTATTGCTCTGTATTACTGCTTAAGGTCTGAGATACTGATTACTGTAGAAGTTCTTTTATTGTTAAGAATCATTTTGGCTATTCTGTTTTTAATGTTGTTGTTGTTATTATTCCAGATGAATTTGCAAATTACCTTTTCTAACTCTATGAAGAATTGATTTGGAATTTTAATGGGGATTGCATTTAATCTGTAGATTGCTTTCGGCAAGATGGTCATTTTTACTATATAAATCCTGTCATTCCATGAGCATAGGAGATCTTTCTATCTTCTGGGGTCTTCTTCAATTTCTTTCTTCAGAGACTTGAAGTTCTTGTTATACAGATCTTTCACTAGTTTGGTTAGAGTCACACCAAGATACTTATATTGTGACTATTGTGAAGGGCATTGTTTCTCTAATTGTTTCTTTCTCAGTCTATTTATCCTTTTAGTATAGGAAGGCTACAGATTTGTTTGAGTTAATTTTATATCCTGCCCCTTTGCTGAAGTTGTTTATCACCTGTAGGAGTTCTCTGGTGGAGCTTTTGGTTTTACTTAAGTATATTATCTTATCATCTGCAAGTAGGGATAGTTTAACTTCTTCCTTTCCAATCTGTTTCCCTTTGATTAAGAACTATACTGAGTAGATAGGGAAAAAGTGGGCAGCCTTGTCTAGTCACTGATTTTAGTGGGATTGCTTCAAGTTTCTCTCCATTTAGTTTGATACTAGCTACTGGTTTGCTGTACATTTCTTTTACTATGTTTAGGTATGGACCTTGAATTCCTGATCTTTCTAAAACTTTTAACATGAAGGGATGTTGAATTTTGTCAAATGCTTTTTCAGCATCTGATGAAATGATCATGTGTATTTTTTTTCTTTAAGTTTATGTAATGGATTACTTTGGTTGATTTCCATATATTGAACCATGCCTGCATCCCTGGGATGAAACCTATCTGATTGTGGTGAATAATTGTTTTGATGTGTTCTTGGATTCCATTTGTGAGAACTTTATTGAGTACTTTTGCATCAATATTCATAAGGGAAATAGGTCTGAAGTTCTCTTCCTTTGTTTGGGTCTTTGTGTGGTTTTGATAGCATGACTGTGGCTTCATAGAATGAATTGGGTATCTTTTGATATTTATGCAGCTAGAGTCAAGAGCTCCGGGGTACTGGTTATTTCATATTGTTGTTCCACCTATAGGGTTGCAGATCCCTTTAGCTCCTTGGGTACTTTCTCTAGCTTCTCCTTTGGGGGCCCTGTGATCCATCCAATAGCTGACTGTGAGCATCCACTTCTGTGTTTGCTAGGCCCCGGCATAGTCTCACAAGTGACAGCTATATCAGGGTCCTTTCAGCAAAATCTTGCTAGTGTATGCAATGGTGTCAGCGTTTGGAGGCTAATTATGGGATGGATCCCTGGATATGGCATTCTCTACATGGTCCATCCTTTTTGGCCACCACTGGAAAGAGAGGCCCATTGGACATGCAAACTTTATATGCCCCAGTACAGGGGAATGCCAGGGCCAAAAAGTGGGAGTGGGTGGGTAGGGGAGTGGAGTCGGGGAGGCTATGGGGGACTTTTGGGATAGCATTTGAAATGTAAATGAGGAAAATACCTAATAAAATATTTAAAAAATAAAAATAAAAAAATAAAAACAGTATTCAATAAAAAAAAATGAATTGGGTAGTGTTACTTATGTTTCTATTTTGTGGAATAGTTTGATGTGTATTGGAAATGGTCTTCTTTGAAGATCCGGTAGAACTCTGCACTAAACCCATCTGTTCCTGGGCTGTTTGTTTTTGTTTGTTTGTTTGTTTTCTGTGGTTTTTTTTTTTTTTTTTTTTGGTTCAAAGACTTTTAATGTCTGCTTCTATTTCTTTATGGGTTATAAGACTGTGTAGATGGTTTATCTGACCTGAATTAACTTTAGTATCTCTTGTCTGTCTAGAAAATTGTCCATTTCATCCAGATTTTCCAGTTTTGTTGAGTATAGGCTTTTGCAGTAGGGTCTTATGATTTTTTTTTTAATTTCCTCAGTTTCTGTTGTTATATCTCCCCCTTCATTTCTGATTGTGTTAATTTGGATACTGTCTCTGTCCCCTCTGATTAGTCTTACTGAGAGTTTATCTGTCTTGTTGATTTTCTCAAGAACCAGCTCTTGGTTTGGTTGATTCTTTGTATAGTTCTTTTTTGTTTCCACTTGGTTAATTTCAGCTCTGAGTTTGATAATTTCCTGCAGTCTACTGCTCTTGGGTGTATTTGCTTCTTTTTGTTCTAGAGCTTTCAGGTGTCCTGTGGAGCTGCTAGTGTATGCTCTCTCCAGTTTCATTTTGGAAGTACTCAAGAGCTATGACTTTTCCATTTAGCATTGCTTTCATTGTGTCCCATAAATTTGGGTATGTTTTACTCATTTTCATTAAGTTCTAAAAAGTCTTTAATTTCTTTCTTTATTATTTCCTTGAAGAAGTCACCATTGAGTAGAGAGTTGTTCAGCTTCCATTTGTATGTGGGCTTTTCAATGTTTTTAATTTTACTCAAGACCAGCCTTAGTCCCTGGTGATATGATAGGATACTTGGGATTATTTTAAACTTCTTGTATCTGCTGAGGTCTGTTTTGTGACTGATTATATGGTCAAATTTGGAGATGGTACCATGAGTTGCTGAGAAGAAAGTTTATTCTTTTGTTTTAGGATGAAATGTTCTATAACTATTTCTTAAAACCATTTGTCCGTTATTTCTGTTATTTTCACTGTGTTTCTGTTTAGTTTCTGTTTCTATGATATGTCCATTGTGAAATCTACCATTATTATTGTGTGATGTACATGGTGTGCTTTCAGCTTTAGTATAATTTCTTTTATGAATGTGAGTGCCCTTGCATTTGGAACATAGATGTTCAGAATTGAGAGTTCATCTTGATAGATTTTACCTTTGATGAGTATGAAGTGTCCTTCCTTACCTTTTTTGGTAACTTTGGTTGAAAATCAATTTTATTTGATATTAGAATGGTTATTCCAGCTTGTTTCTTGGGACCATTTGCTTGGAAAATTGTTTTCCAGCCCTTTATTCTGAGGTAGTATTGGTCTAAGTCACTGAGGTGCATTTCCTATATGCAGCAAAATGTCATGTGTACAATCCAGTCTGCTAGTCTATGTCTTTTTACTGGGGAATTGAGTCCATTAATGTTGGGAGATATTAAAGAATAGTGATGATTGCTTCCTGTTATTTTTGTACTTAGAGATGGACTTATTTTTGTGTGGCTATCTTCTTTTGTGTTTGTTGAAAGAAGATTACTTTCTTGCTTTTTTGTAGCGTGTAGTTTCCCTCCTTGTGTTGGTGTTTTCCATCTATTATTCTTTGTAGTGCTAGATTTGTAGAATGATATTGTGTAAATTTGGCTTTGTCATGGAATATCTTAGTCTCCCCATCTATGGTAATTGAGAGTTTTGCTGGTTATAGTAGGCTGGGCTGACATTTGTGTTCTCTTAGGGTCCTAAGATCTGCCCAGGAACTGGCTTTTATAGTCTCTAGTGAGGAGAGTCTGTTGTTATTCTGATATTGCTTTTATATGTTACTTGAACTTTTTCTCCTACTGCTTTTAACATTTTGTTTTGTGCATTTGGTGTTTTGATTAGCATGTGAAAGGAGGAATTTCTTTTCTGGTCCAATCTATTTGGAGCTTTGTAGGCTTCTTGTATGTTCATGGGCATCTCTTCCTTTAGGTTAGGGAAATGTTTGTCTATAATTTTGTTGGAGATATTTACTGTCCCTTTAAGTTGAGAACCTTCATTCTCTTCTATACTATTGTCCTTACATTTGGTCTTCTCAATATGTCCTGGATTTCTTGGATATTTTGGGTTAGGACCTTTTTACATTTTCTTTGATTGTTGTGTCAATGTGTTCTATTGTATCTTTTGCACCTGAGATTTTCTCTTCTGTCTCTTGTATTCTGTTGGTGATGCTTGCATCTATAGATCCTGATCTCTTTCCTAGGTTTTCTATCTCCAAAGTTGTCTCCCTTTGTGATTACTTTATTGTTTCTACTTCCACTTTTACATTCTGGATGGTTTTTTTTCAATTCCTTCACCTGCTTGGTTATGTTTTCCTATAATTCTTTAAGAAAATTTTGTATTTCCCCTTTAAGGGCTTCTACCTATTTACGTGTGTTCTCCTGTATTTCTTTAAGGGAGTTATTTATGTTCTCCTTGAAGTTCTCTATCATCCTCTATCATCATCATGAGATCTGATTTTAAATCAGAGTCTTGCTTTTCCAGTATATTGGGGTATCCAGGGTTCTCGTTAGTGGGAGACCTATCTTCTGATGATACCAAGTAGTCTTGATTTATGTTTCTTATGTTTTTGCCCTTCCTCTTGCCATCTAGTTATCTCTGATGTTAGCTGTTCTTGCTTTCTCCAACTGTGACTTGTCACTCCTGCAAGCCAGTGTGTCAACCCTTCTCTGAGAACAGTTCTCTCCTAGCTGAATTTGGGTATGGAGAGCTGTGGCCCAGGTTTACAGATGGAAACTGGAATGATCCTGTCCCTGGCTGTTCCTTGGTTCCTGTGTTCTGATGACTCTGGGTGGGTCCCTCTTGGGCCTGAATGTGAGCCGAAGTGGTGATCTCACCTGTGCTCTCAGGTGTGTCAGCACTCTTAGCAGACAAGCTCTTCCAGTGGGACCTGGGCATGGAGAGCTGCAGCACACAATCAGCTCCAGGGTGCAGATGGAAACTGGAAGGATCCTGTCCCAGGTTGTTCCTCAGTTCTTGTGTCCTGAGGGCTCCTGGGGTCCAGCTTTCTCCCAAAGAGACCCAGGCATGGAGGGCTGTGGCACAAGGTCAGTTCTGGTGTGAAGACAGAAACTGGAAGGATCCTGTCCCTGGCTGTTCCTTTGTTCCTTTGTCCTGAGGGCTCTGGGTGGGTCCCTCTTGGGCCAGGAATTTGAGTAGAAGTGATGGTCTCACCTGTGCTCTCAGGTGTGTCAGCTATCTTGGGAGACCAGCTCTCTCCAGAAGGGATCTTAAAATTACAGATCATAAAAAGAACTATTCTCAATTTCACATGGAAAAACAAAACAACAACAACAACAACAACAAATTCATAATAGTGAAAAACTATCCTGAACAACAAAAGAACTGTTATAGGACTTATAATTCCTGATTTCAAAATGCACTAAAGAGCAAAAGCCACATAGTTATTGGCATAAAAACAGACAAGTTGATCAATGGAATCAAAGATAAAGACAAAAATGGATACAACTATGGCAACCTGATTTTTTGATAAAGAAGTCAGAAATGCACACTGGAAAAAGGATAAGCTTCTTCAACATGTGGGGCTGGTCAAACACAGAGAATTCAAAGACCTCAACTTAAAACCAAATACACTGGACCTGGTAGAAGAGAAAATGGGGGATAGTCTTGAATGCATTGCCATCGGAAACAACTTCCTGAACAGAACAGAAGGCACTAAGATCAAAAAGTAGTAAATTAAACCTCATGAAACTGAAAGCCTTCTGTAAGGCAATGGTTAATACCATTTTACCAAAACAGCAACCTACAGAGTTGGAAAAGATAGTTACTATACAATACAAGGCTGATATCCAAAATATATAAAGAACTCAAGAAATTAGATATCGTAAAACCAGACAGCCCAATTTAAAAATGGGAAACAGATCTAATCAAAGAATTCTTAATGTTAGGAATCTCAAACGTCTGAGAAACACTTAAGGAGATTTTCATCTCCCATAGACATCAGGGAAATGAAAATCAAGAATACTTTGAGATTCAATCTTATGCCTGTCAGAATGACTAAGATCAATAACACAAGTGAGAGTTTATGGTGGCAAGGATGTGGAACAATGATAACTTGTACAGCATCTACGGAAATCAATATGGCATTTCCTCAGAAAATTGGGAATCAACCTACCTCAAGATCCAGCTAAACTATTCTTGGGCATATGCCTAGAGGATGCTCATTGATCATGGTCATTGTGGATTTATTCATAATAACTTGTAACTTTATATAATGGAGTATTACCTGTAGTTTTTAGATGACATAATAAAATTTTCAGGCAAATGGATGGAACTAGAAGAACCTTTCTGAGTGAGGTAACCCCGACCCATAAAAATATTGTATATATTGACATATAAATTGATACTTGCTGTTAAGTAAATAATAATGAAGTTACAATCCATGGACATAGAAAGTTTAGGTAAAGGAAGAGGACTAAGAAGAATGTGTGGACCTCCCTGGGAAGAGGATATAAAATAGATTTCATGGGTTGACTAGGGAGAAGTAGAGGTGGTATCAGGGGCATCAGGTGTAAGGTGATGGATAGAGGGTGAATGCAGAGCGAGATGGCTAGAATTGGGAAGCATTTGGGCAGTAGTGTAAAATCTTAGTACACTATCACCCTCCCGGAATCTATGAAAATGATTTTAATCCAAATAATGGGGAATATAAAGTCTTAATTGGTCATCTCATTTTTCCAAGGGAGTCTTCCAATGGGGGAATTGCATTGCTTTCAGTTAAGTTGCCCAAAGCTGTGTCATGGAAATTCCAAACAACCTAAGCTGTTGCTAAGGCAAAGGGTTGATCTTTGCAAATTAACAGTGGATCCAGATAGCCAAGGAGATCACCCAGACAACTCATTGAACATAGAGAAATAGAGGTAGTGACTGCATGGAGCCTTTGTCACCAGGATCTAGAGAATTTGGTTTTGGAAAGTACTCTGTAGGCTACCAAAAAAGAAATATTACATAGTACTACCTGAAGATCCAGCAATACCTCTTCTGGACATATACCCAGAAGATGTTCCAACATATAATAAAAACACATGCTTGACTATGTTCAGAGCAGCTTCATTTATAATAGCCAGAAGCTGGAAGGAACCCAGATGTACCTTAACAGAGGAATGGATACAGAAAATGTGATATATTTACACAGTGGTGTAGTACTCAGCTATTAAAAACAATGAATTTTTGAAATTCTTAGGCAAATGGATGGATCTGGAGGATATCATCCTGAGTGAGGTAATCTAATCACAAAAACCCCCATAATATGCACTCACTGATAAGCGGATATTAGCCCAGAAACTTAGAATACCCAAGGTACAATTTGCAAAACACATGAAATTCAAGAAAAGGGGAAGCCAACACGTGGATACTTCATTCCTTCTTAGAATGGGAAACAAAATACCCGTGGAAGGAGGTACAGAGATAAAGTTCAGAGCTGAGACAGAAGAAAGGACCATCCAGAGACTGCTCCACCCAGGAATCCATCCCATATACAACCACCAAACCCAGACACTATTTCATATGCTAGCAAGACTTTGCTGACAGGACCATGGTATAGCTATTTCTTGTGAGGCTATGCCAGTGCCTGGCAAATACAGAAGTGGATGCTCACAGTCATCTATTGGATGGAACACAGGGTCCCTAATGAAGGAGCTAGAGAAAGTACCCAAGTAGCTGAAGGGGTCTGCAACCCTATAGGAGGATCAACAATATGAACTAACCAGTATCCACCCACCCCGAACTGTGTCTTTAGTTGCATATTTAGCAGAGGATGACCTAGTTGGCCATTAATGGGAGGAGAGGCCCTTGGTCTTGCAAAGATTATATGTCTCAGTACAGGGAAATACCAGGACCAGGAAGAGGAAGTGTGTGGGTTGGGGAGCAGGACAGGGGAAGGGTATAGGGGCCTTTCGGGATAGCATTTGAAATGTAAATGAAGAAAATCTCTAATAAAAAAGAAAAGAAAACCCACTCACAAAACATTTGACCTGCAATCTGTCCTGTTTACAAAACATGCTAGCATAGAATTCATGAGAGTAACTAACTAATATCTGATTTGTCTTAAGGCTCACACCAAGAGACAGAACCCATGCTCTGCAATTTATTTATTTATTTATTTATTTATTTATTTATTTATTTATTTTTGGTTACTTTATGGCAGCAGGGAATAAAGGAGTCAGGTGTATTTTTGAGACAGTCACGGAATTTATACATTGAGACAGAAAGAGGCACAGAGACAGAGTGACAGAAATATACACAGAGAGAGACAGAGACAGTGAGACAGACAGACAGACAGACACACACACACACACACACACACACACACACACACACAAACAGAGAAATAACTGACAAAGGCATGAACTGTGGATTTTTAGGAATGTCAAAGCCCAAGTGACAGATATCCTTCAATAAGGGTGCATCCAATTTTAATAATTCCTAAATGGTTCCATCAAGTGATAACTAAGACTATGGCCACATATATGATCCTATGAAACAACCATAAAGCATTTTATCCCAAAGTTACTTTTGTGTTTTATAACACCATAGGAACCCTAAGATATAAAGCACACTGTAAAACACTTCACACTTAGACATCAGCACTTTGAGCATTCTAAGATAATTATAACCTTTACTATTATTGTCATATAATGAAAGCAACACAGATTCTTATCATGGCACCAACATACTTGACAATAATAGCATACAAATCTTAAATTATATATTATTTATACATTTAAATTAGTATCATTGTTAGTAATACTTTTGCTTTGCTGTCATTGCATTCTATCATAACTTAAAAATATGCATCAGAAGTCAGGCATTCTAGCACATGCCTTTAATCCCAGCATGCATCACAACTTTGATCATTCTCTAGATTTATCAGAATATTTTATTTAAGTATTTGTGAACTTTATTTTTCCAAGCTTTCCACACATAGGTCTAGTGATTTTTCTTAATGTTTTACACCAACACACACACATAGTGTGCATGTGTGTATGTGCATGTGTGTGTTTGCTATCACTTAATTAGTACCTGTCCTATGGACTCTGACTTTCTTATTCATAAAATACTTGTCTTTGGTTAACCATATAACACCTGTCTTTGCCAATATATCTTACTGGTTCTCCCCATATTGATTTTTCTCTCTTGAAGAACTGAACTGGTAGCCAAAAGTTAATGATTTAAAATCAGTGTATTAAGATATTCAGATAAAGTCTCAATTTTTCTCATGTTAATTACTAACTTGGCACTTTTTCAATAAACTCAAATTATATCTTTAAAATGTTAACTGGAGATCTAAAGGGAGGACAAGCAAAAAAATAATTTTTGGAGATTATACTAACATGCCAATAAGCATCACAGTAAATATCATTAGCAGTAGAGATGACAATTTTAATTAATCCAAGGTATACAGTAAGAAGAAAAGAATTGGTGAGAAAGCCATCACAGTCACTTACTGTCGTTCTTGTTGGTAATTTTGTATTAGTATCCCCACTCATTGTTGCCTTCAATAAACTAAGGAGGTAGATTGTTATAGTTGTGATCAGACATACATTCTGGAAAAGAATGCTATGTTTTGAATAGGCCATTCATTGTTTCCTTGTAAAATCCAGAATGACCTGCCCATGGAATGATCCTACAAACAGTTTGTTAGATCATGCTACGTCAATACAATCAGGACAATTCCCACACTATAGTCACTTTCATAGCCCAATCTTATCTGGAACATACAGGTGACTCCAGATTGTGTAGAGTTGTTGAGTTACTCTAAGTATGATATTCCATGTACAGTATAAACAATTTTATCTTGTGGAAAAAATTTTGAGGCAATTTTTTTCTGGTTTGATATATAAATAAAAGACTTTACAAATTCTGTCTTTTTTTAAATTAGATATTTTCTTTATTTACATTTCAAATGTTACCCCCTATCCTGGTTTCCCCTCAGAAAATCCCATATCCCATGCCCGCTCCCGCTGATCACCAACCCACCTACTCTCTCTTCTTGGCCCTGGCATTCCCCTACACTGGGGTGTAAAGCCTGCACAGGCCCAAGGGCCTCTTCTCCCATTGATGACAAACAAGGCCATCCTCTGCTACATATGTAGCTGGAGCCATGAGTCCAACCATGTGTACTCTTTGGTTGGTGGTTTCGTCCCTGGGAGCTCCCTGGGAGCTCCTTGGGAGCTCTCTTGGTGCCTCTCTTTGTCTGACTATATTCTGTTTGTCTCTGGAATATATGCAGATGGAAAAGTTTTACACTTCTAAACAATTTTCAAAACAGTTGTTCATATGTGACCTTAAGTGCATAAATATATAGTAAACATATATTGATGTTAGTTGGAGAATGCAGAAAATGGGAAAATTTTCCATGGAAATTCTTCAATTCTTAAGACTTCTAGTTGTACAGTGGTAGCAACTTAAAAAAAAAAAGTGTCTTTCTCAGCACTTAGCCTGTTAGTGTCATGTCAAATGCAAAGGATTTGTAGTGTCAGCACCTGATTAACCTAGGTTGTCTGTATTATAATCTCTAAGTGTCTGCTGTGTTCTGATTTCCTCTCTAAGAATAAAGTGTTCCACTTTTGGTGTGTCCAACTAATTTTTTGCTGTGGTCATACATAGATTCAAATCATCTATAGCTATAACTTAAATATCTCTATCATTTCGTTTCAAAAGAACACTTACTGTCTTAGTATTCTTCCATTATTTCTGTGGTATTTCTTCTAAAGACAAACTTCCTCTTCGTTCATTGAGAGGACTGAACACCACAGGCAATCTGTGTCTGACCAAATTACAGAGAGCGAGTGAAGTAAAACATATAAATTTAGTTCAACAAAATACCTCACCCAAGAGGACAGGTGTTGTTTTTCAAATCTTCTGATGTACATTGTTACCATCACTGAGGACTAATTTGTACTACCTTAATAAGAATTGTAATCTTATGAATAAGACTGTTCACATAAATTAAGTAAAATTTTAGTGTGTTTTTTAAAAAATGGAATGCAGTGGATATTCTTTCCCCACAAAGGAGAATTTCACACACTGAAATTCCAGTATCTGGGCTTATTTTGTTTTTTAAAATATCTATTGCCTTTATGAAGCATTTAGAAATAGCTATAAAAGAAATTGGTAGTATTAAATCAAAAATAGAAAATTTATGACCAATTATAGTGTATCTTAAAATTTGCAAGTTATTTTAGTGAATAATTTTTAGTGTTGTAATTCCCTATACTTAGTTCCTTCTATATTTAATTCCACTTTTCCCCAAATTGCTCTGTTTTCAGAATGCCCTCTTCTGACAGATAGTAATGTCCGGGATGTGATTCAACTTATTTCGATCTCCAAATCAGCTATATCTCAGCAGTTCTCTATTTATACTGTGAATAAAATAAAATAAAAAAAAAAGGCAGACAGGAAGTGATGGACCTCATTGAAGCCTGAGTGATGTAGGTTAGATAGGAAGAATTCCTGACAAAGGATTTTAAAAACTTGGACTGTGTTATAGAGAGAAGTTATGCAATCTCTCTTAGATTGAGGTCTTTAAAAATAAAATGCACTTGCTATTTTTAGTGAATGGTCTAAGTCTTTCTTGCTGAATACAGATGGTCGTGAATGTGCCCTCCAAAGCTACAGAATTTTTTTAAGTTATATTTTGCGTTTAACAAGAGTGAATTGGCCTTATTAACTCCACTAATGGTTACGTTTGTGAATAACATGATAGAAAATACCATTTTTTTGGACAGTAGAATTTAAACTGAAAACATTTCTGACACTTTTAACTGGACTAGCTCTTTTTTAAAAGATCCATTTACATCTCAGAATTACTAGTATGAATTGTATACTCTTTCATAGAAAAATATAACTCATAAGCCATGGGAATTGTCCACTGTGGTTTTTGCAAAGTGTACATGATATGAATAATTTATAGAACATTATTTAATAGATACTGTCATGCTCTAATAGAAAGTGAAATAACTATAGTAGAAACTTAAATGTAGTAGAGATACTTTCTCTGCTATAATATTTTTACTTAGAGGATAGCCAACCTCCTATAATTTAACAACATACACTGAAAGTGTTGTTGGGTAAGGTAAACTCTAAATACCAGTTAATTTCCATGATGCTTTTGCTATTTAAAAGTACAGAGTTAATGCATTTGTAGAGAGAATGAAAATTTGAACTCTTCCATTTTATTTCCTCAATGCATGCACCGTTTCATATTGGAAACTCAAAGATACGCATACAAGAAGTGAAAACTATAGATGGTTCTTCTTCACTCCCCACAGGACATAATGCTGTATAGTTGAGTTTATGTACTATAGAAACTATGAAAATTAATGTTACTTAAGTCATTAATTGCTAGCTGCATTTTTTAATCCTGCAAGCATTTTTAGATAATTAGAAACTTCCCAAAGTGTATTATTTAATGAGTAACTCAAGTGTACTTGAGAATAATTAAGCAATACAAAATTTAATAATAGAGACTCAGAGACAGTACAGTATGTTTCTGTTCATTTAAGTTTAGAGACAAATCATACTTAATTTTAACAAAATATCCACAGTCATATGCATTCATAATTTAACGTGGAATGAATGGAACAGGTAATAAGCTTGTACCTACATGTATGCATTCATTCCCAAACGAATGCAATGCACGGTTTAGAAGTGCCAGTAGTAGCAACTAATTTATTAGTATAGTTACTAACTTCATGTTGTAAAACAATTTTAATAAAATATATTCTGAATAGTTTCTCTTCCTCCATCTCCCTCAGATCCTCGTCACCTCTGCAAGCACCCAACTTGATAAGTCCAAATTGATACGTCCAAGATTTAAAATATCACATTCTGAAGTTCATATAAAAATTCATATTTTACAAGAAAAAAATAATAATTTGATACTATTTATTAATTGCATTTGCATAGATTTTCATAATGAACGTTTTATGTGTATCATGTGCTTTCATAAAAATAACAGCCCATTACCCTCACCTTTTCCTTTCACTTTTCCTCTTATACTTTACAATTAAAACCTCTGCTCTTTTCATACTGTGTGTGTGTGTGTGTGTGTGTGTGTGTTTCTGTTTCTGTGCGTTCTTGGTTCCATATATGGGCAAAACCATGTAATTAAGAGAGAGCGAAACAAGGTGCTCAGTCAACAAATCAACCAATATGAACTAACTATTCCAAATCGGGGTAAATTTTCTAAATATTAACAGAACAAAACTGACGGAAAATATTTTAATATAATTATTAATAAGAGTATGAAGGAATATATTGGGAAAATGGTAACCACTTTAATCAATGGTGCTGATTAAATTAGGTATGCACATGTAAGAAAAATGAAATTAGACCTAGATCTTCATGTATAAAAATCAATTCAAAGTGGACCTTAATGTAAGCCATGAAATCTACTAGAAGAAAATAGAAAAAACAAGCTCAAGGATACCAGGTACATACCTGAACATAATAAAAGCAATGTACAGCATGCCAATAGCCAACATCAAATTAAGTGGAGAGAAACTTAAAGAAAATCCACTAAAGTCATAGACAAGATAAAGCTGTCTACTATGTCCCTATCTATTAAATAGAGTACTTGAAATTCTAGCTAGAACAATAAGACAACCAAAGGGGATGAAGGGGATACAAGTTGGAAAAAAAAGTAAGTCAAGATATTACTATTCCCAGATAACATGATAGAATACATCAGTGATCCCCAGAAGTCTACCAGAGAACTCATAGAGCTGATAAATACCTTCAGTGAAGTGGGTGGATCCAGAATTAACTTTAAAAAAAATCTGTAGCCCTCTTTTGTACAAATAACTCAGCTCAGAAAGAATTCAGAGAAACATCACCTTTCACAATTGCCATAAATATTATAAACAAAGCAAATGGAAGACCTGCATCACAAGAACTTCAAGTCTCTGACCAAAGAAATTGAGGAAGATATGAGAAGATGGGAACATTGCCCATTCTCATTGATAAGTATGATTAAAATAATGAAAATGGCCATCTTACTAAAGGCAATCTACAGATTTAACATAATTTCTATCAAAATTCCAACACAATTCTTTATAGACCTTGAAAGAAAAATTCTCCACTTAATGTGGAAAAACAAAATTGTTTAAGGATAGCTAAAATAATCCTGTACAATAAAAGAATTTCTGGAGATATCACCATCCCTGATTTCAAGAAGTCCTATAAAGTACTATCACCAGTAATAAAAAGCATATAGTTCTGGGTGAGAAAAATAGACAGGTTGATGAATGGAATAGAACTGAAAACCTAGAACTGAACCCACAGACCTCTGGGCATGTGATATTTGACAAAGAAGACAAAAATGATACAAAGGAAAAAAAGAAAGCATCCTCAACAAACAGTGCTGGTCTTACTGGATGTCTCCATGTAGAAGAATGAAAACAAATCCATATATACTATCCTGCACAAAAGTCACATCCAAATGGACCAAAGACCTCAACATAGAACAGGACACACTAAATCTAATAGAAAAGAAAATGGGGAACTGTCTTGAACACATTGGCACTGGAGACAAAATCTTAAACAGAACATTAATAGCTCCAGCACTAAGATCAACGATTAGTAAGTGGGACCTCATGAAACTGAAAAGTTTTTTTGCAAGGCTAAGGACATCATCAATAGGACAGAATGGAAAATGGAACTCTTTCAAGCCAAACCTATGCTTGAAAGAGTTCTAATATCCAAAAATATATAAAGAATTCAAGAAATTAGACACAAACAAACCAAATGACCCAAATAAAAATGGGGTTCAGATCTAAACAGAATTCTCAACAGAGGAATCTCTAATGGCTGAGAAGCGCACAAAGAATTGTTCATTGTCCTTAGGGAAATGCAAATCTAAACGACTCTGAGATTCCATCTTACACCTGTCAAAATGGCAAAGATAAAAACCTCAAGTGACAGCACAGTCTGCTGAGGAGGTGGAACAAAGGAAATATGCCTCCTTTGTGGCGGGAGTGCAAACTTGTCCAACTACCTTGAAAATCAATTTGATGGTTTTTAGAAAACTGGAAATAATTGTATCTCATGACCCAGCTCTACCACTCTTGGGCATATATCCAAAAGATGCTCCACGATAATACAAGGACACTTGTTTAACTACGTTCATAGCAGCTTTTTTTCCTAATAGCTAGAAGCTGGAAACAAATTCGATGTCCCTCATCTGAAAGATGGATAAAAAGAGGCTCCTATGACTCAACGCTGATGACCTTAGCCGAAATTCCCAACAGTGGGAAGATGGTACCTGAAGAAACAACCTCCAGCAGATAGAAAGGGCCTCCAGAGGAGAAACAGGGTCACAAACCCATCTTCAAGTTTTTGACCTAGAATTGTTCCTGCCTAAGAGAAATGTAGAGACAAAAATGGAGCAGAGACTGAAGGAGAAGTTATCCAGTGACTGGCCCAACTTGGGATCCATATCATGGGCAGGCATCAAACCCTGACACTATTACTGATGCACTGTTGTGCTTATAGACAGGAGCCTATCATTGCTGTCCTCTGAGAAGCTCTACCAGCAGCTAACAGAGATAGATGCAGATACTTATAGCCAACCATTAGGCTAAGGCCAGGGACCCCTATGGAAGAGTTAGGGGAAGGATTGAAGGAGCTGAAGCAAATGGCAACCCCATAGGAAGACCAATAGTATCAACTAACCTGGACCCCTGGGAACTCCTTGAGACTGAACCCCCAATGAAAGAGCACACATGGGCTGGTCCATTGCTTATGCATATATGGACCAGAGGACTATCTTGTGTGGCCTCAGGGGGAGAGGATGCACCTAATCCTGTAGAGACTTGATGATGGAGGGAAGAGTGATGTAGGAGAGAGGTGTGTGAGGCAGGGTTCCAGGAGCACCTTCTCAGAGGCTAATGGGAGGGGAGAGGGGGTGAAGGACTCTGGGAGGGGGGACAGGGAAGGGGAGCAACATTTGGAATGTAAATAAAATAATTTAAAATTTTTGGTACATCTACACAATGAAATACTCTTTAGCTATTGAAAGTAAAAATATCATGAATGTTGAAGGCAAATGAATGGAACTAGAAATATTCTAGGTGAGGTTAACACAAACCCAGAAAGACAAATATGGTGTTGAAGAAACTGGAGGTAACCTGCCTTGTCTCAGTGTTAATCCTTGGCATTCCTATTCCCCCACTCCTTGTCCCCTGAGGGCCAGCAGAAAGACTAGAACCAGACAACCTGAGGAGGTAGGAAGTGGGGTGACCCTCTTGAATGTACCAGAGACCGGGGAGGTGAGAGAATCCCAGGACTCAAAGGAAGGGACTTTAGATGAAATGCCCTAGAGTGTTGAGAGGAAACTCTTAGAGTTCACCTCCAGTAGAAAGAGAGAACATTAAGTGGCAGGATGGGATTGTCATCATACAGTCAAAAATTCTGACCCAGCATTGTTCCTGTCTGAAAGAACTGCAGGGACAAAAATGGAGAAGAGCCTGAGAGAAAGGAGGACCAATGACAGACCCAAATTGGGATCCATCTAAAGGGGAGTCCCCAAGGCCTAACACTATTACTAATACTATAGTGTGCTTACAAACAGGAGTCTAGCATGACTGCCCTCTGAAAGGATCAACAAGCAGCTGAAAGAATCAGATGTAGATATTTATACTAAAACAATGGATAAAAGCTGGTGATCCTTGTGGTTGAATTAGAGAAAAGTAGGAAGAAGCTGAGGAGTAAGGCAACCGCATAGGAAGACCAGTAGTCTCAACTAACCTGGACTCCCGAGATATCTCAGACACTAAGTTACCAGCCAGGCAGCATACACCAGCTGATATGAGGCCGATATACAGCAGAGGACTGCCTGGTCCAAG
Source organism: Mus musculus (assembly GCF_000001635.26). Lineage (NCBI taxonomy): Eukaryota > Metazoa > Chordata > Mammalia > Rodentia > Muridae > Mus > Mus musculus. Next base: position 48,862,528 of record NC_000081.6, on the reverse strand, counting down.
GGAGTGGGGTGGTCTGGTAGGGTAGGGTTTGGGGGTGAGGACATCCTCTTGGAGACAGGAGAAGGAAATATGGGATGAGGAACAGTCAAAGGGCAGACCGTGAGGGAGATAAAGACGGGACTGTAAAAAAAAAAAGATTAAAGAATACAAATAATAATAAATTATAGAAAACAAACAAAAGACAAAACAAAGAAATATCATGGAAAAGGGATTGAGAAGATTCTAATAGACAGGGGACCAGAAAAATCTTCTGAGAGATTACGTTTCTTTGAAATTATAGACCAATTTCACCTGTGATACTCCAATAATCTGGTTTTGTAACAAGGACACCAGTGGATGTTCTACTACATGAAGGTGAAATATCACATCACAGCTACACAAAGAACTAAAATTAACTAAGAAATGTTGACAGCAGGAGAAGTAGTCTTATCTCAATCCATATTTTACTGGAAAACAAAACAAAAACAAAAAAAATTAAGCAAACAAAAACAAAATACAATAAAAACCAGCTTCATTTGCCGACAGTAGAGTTCCTGAAGTAGAATATATTCAGATAATAGAAAAATTTCAATGTTGAATATATGTTGATATTTGAATCAGTTTATGTGAAGAAGAGCTTTCTATAAGTAATACTTTCGAACTAAAAAAGAATCAAACAATCCCATTGTTTTAAAAGTAGCTATTGTAGCAGAAAATAGAAAGCGAAGGAAAACATCAAAGGGATAAAAGGTTGTGAATTTAATAGAGAGATGAGTGGTTAAGAGCAATGGATGCTACTGGAATTAACCTGGATTACATTGCAGCATCTGCATGGTGGTTCACGACCATCAGTAACTCCCGATCAGGAGAGTTTATGCCCTTTCTCACATCTGCAGACACCAGGCACCCATGAGGTACATGCACACACACGCCAGGAAAAAAAAATCACACACATAAAATTAAAACTAAATCTTAAACATGCTTTTGGAAAACACTAAAAGCATGTTACAGATGATGTATTTTAGCAGAGCAAATTCAGGTAAAGCATATGTTCGCCTGTTGTAAAATGGCCTTCTTTGCTTTCAGTCCTTTAATGATCTTATTAGATATGCATGTGAATCTATTTCTTTATGTAAAAATATTCTCTAAGCTTTGGTTGTTAGTTTTTTTGTTTTTGTTTTTTATGTTTGGATATTATTTGCTTATTTCCCCCATCTGCATCACAGACCCATTTCTTATGAATACCACTTGTGTTCACAAAGGGATTGTTGTTTTCCTTTGAGATGCAATCTTGCAAAGGTCTATTTGAATTAAGCTCTGGATGAGTGGTCTTTGATTGTCAGTTGTTGTTGAACTGACAAAAATGTTGCAGGTAAAAACCATCATTTTCTACTCAAAATGATTTGATATTTTCTCTTGCATGTAGCCCTAACCAAAATTAGAGTGAGTTTAAAAAAAATACTCCATACATTCAAAACAGCATTCAATATTAATAAGACTGATCTTTTTAACTGAGTGGTGCTTTAATAAATTTACAGAATCAACCACATTCTTCCTTATTGGTTTTACAATCATGCTGCCTTGAATGTTGTGTATACATGAACAGTAATGCTTTATCACTAAGGTGGCATGTTCATATTAAAACATGAAGTTCAGTTATACAGTACAATGTTAAATATTGCCTTATATAATTGGGTGATACTGCATTGAAATGATAAATAAAAAGTTATCTACTACCCACAACATCCTGGTCTGCTCCTACTTGTAAAAATAATGTTGTCACAGAAGAAGCCATCTAGTTTCAGAGATAAAAGTTTACAGCAGATAGAAGGTTATTTTTTTATAAAGGTTCTATAAAGACAGCAAGTTTCTAGCAGTATACACTTTATATTATGTGCTTATAGAAGTTAAGATTTTGTTCAGGCATTCTTGGTCACCTCTTTTAAAAGATGTATCATTTAAGTGTGTGTGTGTGTGTGTGTGTGTGTGTGTGTGTGTGTGTGTGTGTGTGTGTGTGTGTGTGTGAATGATATAGGAAAGAAGTGATAATGAAGTCATTATTTTTATTTTTCCTCAATATGGCTTCTCTGTGTACTCCTGGCTGTCCTGGAACTTACTATATAGATCAGGCTGGCCTGGAACTCAAAGAGATTCACCTGCCTCTGTCTCCAGAGTGCTGGGATTAAAGGTATGTGCCACCTCCACCCAGTTCTGGTGATATAGTCTTATTATCACTATGGTTAGAGAAGAGATAAAAGGTGAAACTGGGTAATACTATAAACAAATATATTTTGTTTAAGACAACAGACTGACATAGCTACTTTACAGGAAAGAGAAAAAGGAAGGTAGAGAAGAAAAATAATTATATTTATCTGTCTGGAGATTGCAAGTGCAAGATCACAGTACAATATAACTATGTTCTAGTATCTTCAGTCAGGTTGTAAATCACCTTTGCCTTGCATCCTCCCAAGGCTGAAAGAGGTTGCAAAAGCTTGCTGTAGTTCTCTTGAATAAACTCACCTAGCCCATCATGAAAACTTCTCTCACGGGGGCAGAAATTGTCTCTAACACCTAGACACTCAGGGTAAGGACTTGAGCTATGAATTTCAGAGAACACTCATAGTCAGGCTCTACACTAAGGGCAAAACTCTAACAAAATATTCTGAGCATAAATTTTTGACCCAAACTGTAAATCAGATTTCTTGATATAAAAGTGACATAAGGTTAATAATTTATTAAGAAGTCTACATAATTGTCAATAAATTATTACTTTGAAAATCCCAATATATGTACTGATTTCGTAAAAGATTCAAATAACAGGAGTTTTCTTGTCAAGCTATTTTTCGATTGATTGATTTAATCATGATTTATATTTTAAAATATTAGGAAAAATAAGAAGAGTTTAATGATGAATTTGTTTATGCAATATAAAAGTTTTTTCAGAACTGAAAATATTGATCACATAAAATTTCAAAGAAAATTATATTATTATACTAAAATATTAATTAACATTACTTAAAATAATCAACAATGTTATTTTTAAATAGCTTTAGACTATTTAGTGGTTATTATATATTACTCCAAATGGCAGTTTTTGTGTTTATGTTCATTATACCTAATAATACTTCCTAGGTAATATAAGTATTATGTTTTAAAATTTTTAAGTGTCACGTAGCATAGTATATAAGAACCTAAGATTTCAAACTATTTCTTATCTTTAAGACATTAAACCAGAACTCAGTCTTCCCTAATGTAGTATAAATTAGGCAGTTGAATAATACTTATGTGAATAAATATTTACAAATTACTTCTAATAAATACAGATTTCTGTAATTTGAAAAGTTAAGCTTTATCATTATGAAAATGAACATACTTATCAAATGGTATCTGCAAAGTCTCTATGTCTATTATGAAAACTAATCCATCAATAACAAAATTCCATGGAAGGGCATTTTATAAAGATAATTTTATAATCCATTTCTTTAAACTATTATTCATTGTTCAAAACTCCCATAGTGTATTGATACTTAGAATACAATTAGGTCTAGATATTGAATATCTATTATTCATTTCTGTATTTTCTTTTTATCCCATGTGAAGTGTTGGAATAATCTCTATATGATACAGAAGCAGTTTATGCTCTTTAAAATTCATTTGGTAGTTAAAATTTTACAGGACACCATGCATTGCCTATTTTTATCAGGGGACATGTGTAAGTTGCTGATCTTTCAAAACCTTTGTCATCATTACTCATAACAGAGATATTATGGGAATGTAGAGGAGATAGGAAGAACAATAGGAAAAAATAGAGTTATATTTCATGATGTAATATATTAAACAGTAGAAAGAGTAGTTCAACTACTAAGAAATAAGTGCCAAGTTTTGTTATGAAAAATTATAGTAAGAAAATCCAGAGGAAGTAATACACATGCATGCACATATGTTTTCATGTATACAGACACTCCTAATGTAACAACTGAAGATACACTTCTGTTAAACAACTTACTATGGTTCATAGAACTGCTATTTAAAATGAAACTTGTTATTAACAGTATATTCAACTCAGTTAATGAGATGATGATGTGGGAATATGTTAAACTTTCCAGATTGCCAGGAATGCAGAACCAAATTGAGGAGTTGGCATCAACCACATTCCTATGTAAAAAGCACTACTCTTAGCATCATGAACCAGTATGTAGCAAGCAAGGCATGGGTGATTAAGACACTAAAGTGAAGCCTCTCTATGTAGTCCAAAGAATATCCATTTCTACAGATATTCTAGTATAAAACTTATTGCTTAATTTGATTAAGTATAATATAAAGTGGTGAAGAAATGAAATATAATATTAAGGCCCCCATTTTCTTCTTCAGATTTACCAGCTCACACTAGAAACTTGATAAACAGTAAAGTTTAATCACCTAAATGTCAACATATATCAATGTGAAGCAGATATTACCCTCTTGTCTCTTTACCATTTAATATTGTGATAGATACTTGGGTTGAATAGTTTTATGTCAACTTGACAGAAGTGAAAGTCATCTGATAGAAAGGAACCTCAAGTGAGAAAATGCTTTTATATGACAGGGCTCTAGCCAAGCCTCTTGGGCATTTCTTAATTAGTGATTGATGGGGATGGCTCCAACCCATTGTGTGTAGGGCCATCACTGCATGGTGATCCTGGGTTCTATAAGAAAGCAGGCTGAGCAAGCCAGAGGGAGCAAGGCAGTAAGCAGCACCCTTCCACATCCTCTGCTTCAGTGATTAACAACAGACCTGAACTACTAAAATTAAATGTTCACTTTGCTGGGACAGTGAGTGCTGATCAGTTGGGGCTGAAGAATCAGCTGTGATTAATGAGAGAAAATTATTATTAAGTTGAAGTCTTCCATGGAGGTGTTCCTAAGAGTAAGCTTCTCCTAAGAGAGACAATATGCTCTAGCGGCTGCCTAGATCATACGTTGAGCTGACAGCTGAACTTTGTTCAATGCAAATCTCCCAGATGATACTGATTTTGAAGGCATGAAGAGGTCATGGACAGCAGATGAGGCTTGCACTGTGAGAGGCCAGGGTACTTACATGATTGTGATAGTGTAGCCTCAGTAGCAGTTGAAGCCTCAGGATTTATGGGATCACAAAGAGAAGTTGAGGATTTGGCACCATGAAAATTGCCCAGGAAAGGTTATTGGTGAAATCTCAGCACAAATGCAGAAGAATACCCCAGGATATTAAAGATGCTAATATCATGAGTTAACCATTACAAACAGGAGCAGCAGTAAAGTAGAGCCACCTAGAGCCCAGAAGACAAGCTGTGTGTGCGGAAAAGGGCAGAGCTACAAGAGTGGTCCAAGCCCAGAAGATTTTGAGCTGATCTCAGACATTGGACATTGAGTTATTTATACTGTTGGGAGTTTGGTTTCACTTTGATCTTATTGTGACTGTGGCCTGGTTCTTGCAGGAGCCCACAGTTGAGAAATGTTGAACTTTAAAAAAAAAATTGAATTTTTAAAAACACTGAATATTTTTAGTGGACTGATCTTTTAATATGTTTGAATTTGTAAATGCTATTAGACTCCTAGAGATATTTATGTTTCTAAAGGGAAAATTTGGGAATGAGTGGAAAAGGAAACTTTGTGGCTTAATGATGATGTGTTTGTACAAGTTATCAAGAGGTACGTTGTGCAGGATAGTTTTATATCAACTTCACAAAAGCTAAAGTCATAAGGGAGGAGTGAAAAGTGTTAAAAAATGTTTTTCTTAAGCTTGTGCTGTAGTTAAGCCTAAAGGGCATATACTTAATGACTGCTGGGGAGGGCTCAGCCCATTCTGAGTGATACCATTCCTGGCATTGTGGCCTTTGTTTTTATGAGAAAGTAGACTGAGCAAGCCAGTAAGCAGCACCCTTTCACATTCTCTATATTGGCCCCTGCCTCCGGGTTCTAACCCTGATTTAATTCCTGTCCTAAATTCTTTCAGTGTTGGACTACAATGTGAAAGTGTAAGCCACATAAGCCCCATCTTCCCTATCCTGCTTTTGGTTGTGTTTTATTACAGTAATAGTAACCTTAAGACAGCACTATTTGGTCAAAGAGACTGGACTCATATTGCCTTGATGTGTAAAAGAGAACCAAAATGACCTAGAACTAGAAAGTGTACAGACCCCACTTCTACTAAACTATTCCATAATCCAACCTAACTCTAGACATGTGTATCATTGAAATTGCTGCTTTAACACAGTCAATAACTGAAATCAACATGGAGCTTAGGTAAAATGCTACCATACCAAAACCAAGGAGATATTTCACAGCACAATAGAATCTGCTATAAAGCAACAAAAAAGAACGAAATTGTAATCACATGTTCTCTAAGTACCATGGAGATATTATATAAAATTGGATGCAATGAGTGTGTGTATCATTTGAAGGATTAGGAGTGGTTTCTCTGAACAAACAAAAACCCCAAAGGACCAATTATATTAGATGAAGATACAAAATAAAGAGCACAAACTACTCTCGAAAATTTTGTTGAGAAATTGGGAAAAAAAGATTATTTGAGAAAAATTATGAAAGAAGAAATTTAATATTCACAAATGATTAAATCTATACTGAGAAAATAGATTGTTAATTTTTCCAGACCTGTGGCTAGCTCTTACAACTCATGCAAAAGCCCTAACTCTCTGAGCTGACACATGCAGACCAAGCATAGCTATCACTATCGTGTGATTAAGAACTGCTTAGATTTCCAAAATTTAAGAAAACATAATCAGTAATTTTTATGAGCTGATCAAATGTCAACATAGAAAACAGTTACTCACACTCTTAAAAGCTGAAAAGATGTCTGAGAATTCTCAAAATCTAAAAATGCCTGGAGATTCTAAAAGTATATGTATATATGGTCAAAGCAGTTGGACATAATTTTGAACAAATTAAAGTTACTGGAATGGACCCTACCTCATGATTTGGTAACCAAACAAAACCAAAGAGAGCTATGCTAGAATCTGTCCACAAACATTTTTGGCTAACAAAAGAAAACTGTTGGATAAAAGAGAGTGTAAGTTTAAGGGGGAAAAAAAACAACTTAAGAGTTGAATCATGAATATATGTTTATTGCAAAGAAATATTGCTGGTGGAACATTAAATTTTAATGCTAGGTTTTAAAAAATGTATTCATACTATTCAGTCAAATATCAAAGTGAAACTTGATAAAATAAAATATTTATATATAAATAAAAGTGTCCATAAAGGGATTGAAAGTTTATCCTTGCATCTGTCACCCTTACACTACAACAAAAAGCTGTCACCCTTGCAAAAGCCTACTTTCTTGAAGGAAGTAAGATTTGAAAACTCACAGAAAGGTCCCTGGTAGTGAAACAATAAAGCAAGATAAGGGTTTGAGGTTGTTGCTCATTTAGAAACCACTAATTCATTTATAATTCATAGGGAATTTTAAATTGTGTAATCATTTATTTATTCATCCAATTATGATTTATTCTGAAAGTCAGCAGTCTGAAAGAAAATACATATAAGTCCCTGGTCTTCTTAAGTTTACATTCCACTTGGAAGAAAATTAAAATAAGGAAGTTAATGACTAAAAGTGTTTCAATTATGGGCTTGGAGTGGATCAGTGAAATAGTACATGTATAGTATTTATGAGGTCCTATGTTTGACCTCAAGAACACAGACACACACACACACACACACACACACACACACACACACACACACACAAGGATTTGTGATGATTATCATGAAGAAGATAAATCAGGGTACAGTGACAGGGGCATACTTGTATTGCTATCTTAGAAATGTTAAAAAAAATGCTTGGGGTCGACTCAGGGGTGCACAGGCTGCTGAAGCAACAAAGCTTCTGGGACAGGGTCCTACAGGCCTTCATCTGCAGCCAGGAGGTGGAGCTGATACTTAGTTCTCTGTGCACCTTCCCTGCCAGAGGAGAGCTTGCCTCCAGGGAGTGCTCTGACCCTGGGACACAGGGGAGATCACCATTTTCTCTCTAGTGTCTCTCTAATGTGAGTCCACTCAGTAGAGCACAGACCACAGAAGCCACAAAGCTTCTGGATCAGGGTCCTATGGACCTACATCTGCACCCAGGAGGTGGGCCTGTTATGAAGCCTCTGTGCAGTGGTCTTGCCAGGAGAGAGCTGATCTCCGAAGAGTGCTGCCACAGGCTTACAGACTCACAGGAGGAACAAGCTCCAGCCAGAGACAGCTAGAATATCTAAAACCAGAGATTGCCAGATGGAGAAAGGCAAAGACAAGAATCTTACCAACAGAAACTAAGACTACTCGGCATCATCAGAATCCAATACTCCCATCACAGTGAGTCCTGGATACCCCAACACACCGGAATAGAAAGACTCAGATTTAAAATCATATCTCATGAGGCTGGTAGGGGATTTTAAGAAGGACATTAATAACTCCCTTAAAAATATTTAGAAGAACACAGCTAAATAGGTAGAAGTCCTTAAAGAAGAAACACAAACATCCATTAAAGAATTACAGGATAACACAGGTAAACAGGTAGAAGCCAATAAAGAAGAAATACAAAAATCCCTTAAAGAATTAAAGGAAAACACAACCAAACAGGTGAAGGAATTGAACAAATCCATCCAGGATCTAAAAATGGAAGTAGGAAAAAAAATAAAGAAATCACAAAGGAAAACAACTCTGGAGATAGAAATCCTAGGAAAGAAATCAGGAGCCATATACATAAACATCACCAACAGAATACAAGAAGAGAATCTCAGGTGCAGAAGATTCCATAGAAAACATGGACCTAACAATCAAAGAAAATGGGAAATGCAAAAGATCCTAACTCAAAACATCCAGGAAATCCAGGAGACAACGAGAAGACCAAATGTAAGAATAGGTATAAATGAGAATGAAGGTTTTCAACTTAAAAGGCTAATAAATATCTTCAAAAAAGTTATGGAAAAAAAACTTCCTTAACCTAAAGAAAGATATGCCCATGAACATGTGGAGTAGAGACTGCAGAAATGACCATCTAGAGACAGACTCACATGGGAATCCATCACATTTACAATTGCCAAACACAGACAAGGTTGTGGATGCCAACAAGTGCTTGATGATAGGAGCCTGATATAGCTCTCTGTTGACAGACTCTTCCAGGACTTCACAAATACACAGGTGGATGCTCACAGACATCCATTGGACTGAATACAGGGTTCCCAATGAAGGAGCTAGAGAAAGGAATTGAGGAGCTGAAGGGTTTGAGGAACAACAACAATATGCCAGTAACCACAGAGCTCCCAGGGATTAAACCGCCAAAAAGCACACATGGTGGGATTCATGGCTCCAGCTGCATATACAGCAGAGGATGGCCTCATCAGATATCAATGGGATGAGAGACTCTGTCCTATGAAGGTTCTATGTCCCAGTGTGGGGGAATGCCAAGGGCAGGAATTGGGAGTTGGTGGGTTGGTGAGCAGGAGGAGGGTAGAGGGAATAGGAGGGGGGTGTTTTTCGAAGGGAAAACCAGGAAAGGAGATAACATTTGAAATGTATATAAAGAAAATAATGCAGCCAGCTCCGGGTCACCTTGGGCCAAAATCGGCAGACAGTCCCATGGTCCCCAGAAGATTCTCCATGAGATCTTAGGATCACTTGTGACTGGGACACAACGTAAGTTCCAAACCAATTGTGGTGGGCCTGTGATAGCAGGAGCAAGGACAAAGGATCGCGGCCTGACCAGAGGCTTGGGTTCCTTCTGATCTGTGCTGGTATACCTTGGTTTCAAACAGACCAGACAGCTCCATGGTCCTCAGAGGAGACACCACTTCAAGGCACTGTAACACGCCCAGGATCTTAGGATTCCAGGATCCCAGGATAAGAGGAGCTTGGTCACACCAGGATCTCAGGGTCTCAGAGAAAGCTTGACTGCCAAGAATTCTGACTCACCCACAATCTCAGGTTCACAGGAGCCCGGAATCACAGGATCACAGAGAAAGTTGGACTCTGAGAAGTCCTGAATCAAGTGGGATTATAGGAAGGACAGGCTCCAATCAGATATATTGAGGGCAGCAAGCACTTGAGATAATCAGATGGTAGGAGGCAAGCATAAGAACTAAAGCAACAGAAACCAAGATTACTTGGCATCATCAGAACCAAACTCTCCCACCATAGCAAGTCCTGGATAGACCATCAAACGAGAAAAGCAAGACATAGATCTAAAGTCACTTCTCATGATGATGATGATGATGATGATGATGATGGAGGACTTTAAGAAGGAAATACAGGGAAACACAGGCAAACAGCTAGAAGCCCTTAAAGAGGAAACACAAAAATCCCATAAAGACTTACAGGAAAAGGCTACCAAACAAAACCAGGTGAAAGAGTTGAACAAAACCATCCAGGATCTAAAAAAAGGAAGTAGAAACAACAAAGAAATCACAAAGGGAAACAACTCTGGAGATAGAAATCCAAGGAAACAAATCAGGAACCATAGATGCTAGTATCAGCAACAGAATACAAGAGATAAAAGAGAGAATCTCAGGTGCAAAAGATTCCATAGAAAACATGGACACAACAATCAAAGAAAATGCAAAATGCAAAAAGATCCTAACGCAAAACATCCAGGAAATCCAGGACACAATGAGAAAACCAAACCTAAGGATAATAGCTATAGATGAGAATGAAGATTTTCAACTTAAAGGGCCAGTAAATATCTTCAACAAAATTATAGAAGAAAACTTCCCAAACCTAAAGAAAGAGATGCCCATGAACATACAAGAAGCCTACAGAACTCCAAATAGACTGGACCAGGAAAGAAATTCCTCCGGAAACATAATAATCAGAAAAACAAATGCACTAAATAAGGATAGAATATTAAAAGTAGTAAGGGAAAAAGGTCAAGTAACATATAAAGGCAGACCTATTATAATTACACCAGATTTCTCACCAGAGACTATGAAGCCAGAAAATCCTGGACAGATGTTATACAGACAATAAGAGAACACAAATGCCAGCCCAGGTTACTATATCCAGCAAAATTTTCAATTTCCATAGATGGAGAAACCAAACGTATTCCATGACAAAACTAAATTCCCACAGTATCTTTCCACGGATCTAGACCTTCAAGGGATAATATAGGGAAAACACCAACACAAGGACAGAAACTAGAACCTAGAAAAAGCAAGAAAGTAATCCTTTAACAAACCTAAAAGAAGAGAGCCACAAGAACAGAATTTCAACTCTAAGAACAAAAAATAACAGGAAGCAACAATTACTTTTCTTTAACATCTCTTAATATCAATGGACTCAATTCCCCAATAAAATGACATAGACTAACAGACTGGCTACACAAACAGGACCCAACATTTTGCTGCTTACAGGAAACTCACCTCAGGGAAAAAGACAGACACTACCTCAGAGTGAAAGGCTGGAAAACAATTTTCCAAGCAAATGGTCCTGAGAAAAAAACTGGAGTAGCCATTCTAATATCGAATAAAATCTACTTCTAACCCAAAGTTATCCAAAAAGACAAGGAAGGGCACTTCATACTCATCAAAGGTAAAATATTCCAAGATGAACTCTCAATTCTGAATATCTATGCTCCAAATACAAGGGCAGCTACATTCATTAAAGAAACTTTAGTAAATTTCAAAGCACACATTGTACCTCACATAATAATAGTGAGAGACTTCAACACTCCACTCATCAATGGACAGATCCTGGAAACAGAAACTAAACAGAGACACATTGAAACATAGAAGTTATGAAACAAATGCATTTAACAGATATCTACAGAACATTTTATCCTAAAACAAAAGCAAATACTTTCTTCTCAGCACCTCATGGCACCCTCTCCAAAATGGACTCTATAATTGGTCACAAAACAGGCTTCAACAGATACAAAATATTGAAATTATCCCATGCATCCTATCAGATCACCATGGACTAAGGCTGATCTTTAATAAAAACATAAATAATAGAAAGCCCACATAAACGTGGAAGCTGAACAACACTCTACTCAATGATAACTTGGTCAAGGAAGAAATAAAGAAAGCAATGAAAGATTTTTTTAGAGTTTAATGAAAATGAAACCACAATGTACCCAAACTTACGAGACACAATGAAAGCAGTCCTAAGAGGTAAACTCTTAACTCTGAGTGCCTCCAAAAAGAAACTGGAGAGGGATACAATAGCAGCTTGACAGCATACCTAAAAGCTCTAGAACAAAAGGAAGAAAATTCACCCAACAGGTATAGATGGCAGGAAGTAATAAAATTAGGTATGAAATTAACTAAGTGGAAACAAAATCAACAAAACTAGGAACTGACCCTTTGAGGAAATCAACAAGATAGAGAAACCCTTAGCCAGCCTAACTTGAGGACACAGGAACAGTATCCTAATTAACAAAATCAGAAATGAAAAGGGAAACATAACAACAAAATCTGAGGAAATCCAAAATAATCAACAGATCCTACTACAAAAATGAAAAGGGAAACATAACAAGAAAATCTGAGGAATTCCAAAAAAAAAAAAAAAAAAAATCATCAGATCCTACTACAAAAGCCTATACTCAACAAAACTGGAAAACCTAGATGAAATGGACAATTTTCTAGCCAGATACCAGGTACCAATGTTAAATCAAGATCAGATTAATGATCTAAACAGTTCCATGTTACCTAAAGAAATAGAAACAGTCATTAATAGATTCCCAACCAAAAAAAGGCCAGGATCAGGTAGGTTTAGTGCAGAGTTCTATCAGATCTTCAAAGAAGACCTAATTCCACTCTTGATTGTTTGGTTTTGTTTTTGTTTTTCAAGACAGGGTTTCTCTGTGTAGCCTTGGCTGTCCTGAACCTCACTTTGTAGACCAGGCTGGCCTCGAACTCAGAAATCCCCCTGCCTCTGCCTCCCAAGTGCTGGGATTAAAGGTGTGCTCCACCACACCCGGTCTAATTCCACTCTTGAAACTATTGCACAAAATAGAAACAATTCCTTCTATGAAGCCACAATTACTCTGATACCTAAACCACACAAAGACCCAACAAAGATAGAGAACTTCAGACTAATTTCCCTTATCAATATCAATGCAAAATTACTCAATAAGATTCTCACAAAACGGAATCCAAAAACACATCAAAACAGTCATCTGTCATGATCAAGTAGGCTTCATCCCAGGGATGCAGGGATGGTTTAATATATGGAAATCCGTCAACATAATCCACTATATAAACAAACTCAAAGACAAAAATCACATGATGATCTCATTAGATGCTGAGAAAACATTTGACAAACTCTGACACTCATTCATGATAAAAGTCTTGGAAATATCATGAATACAAGGCCCTAAAGAAAGAAATTAAAGAAGAACTCAGAAGATGGAAAGATCTCCCATGCTCATGGATTGGCAGGATCAATATAGTAAAAATGGCTATCTTGCCAAAAAGCAATCTACAGATTCAATGCAATCCCCATCAAAAATTCTTCAACGAATTAGAAAGGGCAATCTGCAGATTCATCTGGAATAACAAAAAACTTAGAATAGCAAAAACTCTTCTCAAGGATAAAAGAACCTCTGGTGGAATCACCATGCCCGACCTAAAGCTGTACTACAGAGCAATTGTGATAAAAACTGCATGATACTGGTATAGTGGCAGACAAGTAGACCAATGGAACAGAATTGAAGACCCAGAGATGAACCTACACACCTATGGTCACTTGATCTTTGACAAGAGAGCTAAAACCATCCAGTGGAAAAAAGACAGCATTTTCAACAAATGGTGCTGGCACAACTGGCTGTTATCATGTAGAAGATTGCGAATTGATCCATTTCTATCTCCTTGTACTAAAGTCAAATCTAAGTGGATTAAGGAACTCCACATAAAACCAGAGACACTGAAACTTATAGAGGAGAAAGTAGGGAAAAGCCTCGAAGATATGGGTACAGGGGGAAAATTCCATACCTAAACATAATAAAAGCAATATACAGCAAACCAGTAGCCAACTTCAAACTAAATGGAAAGAAACTTGAAGCAATGCCACTAAAATCATATGCTAGACAAGGCTGCTCACTCTCTCCCTACCTATTAAATATAGTACTTGAAACCCTAGCCAGAACAATTAGACAGCAAAAGGAGATCAAAGGGATACAAATTTGAAAGGAAGAAGTAAAGATCAACGGAATAGAATTTAAGACCCAGAAATGGACCCACATATCTATGGTCATTTGATCTTTGACAAAGGATCTAAAACCATCCAGTATCATCCAGTGGGGAAAAAAAAGACAGCATTTTCAACAAATGGTGCTAGTTTAACTGGCAGTTAGCATGTAGAAGAATGCAAATAGATCCATTCTTATCTCCTTGTACAAAGTTCAAGTCCAAGTGTATCAAGTACCTCCAAATAAAGTCAGATACACTGAAACTAATAAAGAAGAAAGTGAGAGTGAGCCTCAAGCACATAGACACAGTGGAAAATTTCCTGAACAGAACACCAATGGCTTGTGCTCTAAGATGAAGAATCGATCAACAAATGGGATGTCATAAAACTGCGCAGGTTCTGTAAGGAAAAGAACATAGTCAATAAGTCAAAAATGCAACCAACAGATCTTACCAATCCTTAATCTGATGGGGGAACTAATATCCAATATATACAAAGAACTCAAGAAGTTAGACTCCAGAAGGCTAAATAACCTTACACCATTGCATACACTAGCAAGTTTTTGCTGAAAGGACCCAGATATAGCTCTCTCTTGTGAGACTATGCAGGGGCCTAGCAAACACAGAAGTGGATGATCACAGTCAGCTATTGGATGGGTCACACGGCCCCCAATGGAGGAGCTAGAGAAATTACCCAAGGAGCTAAAGGGAACTGCAACCCTATAGGTGGAACAACAATATAAACTAACCAGTACCCGGGAGCTCTTGTCTTTAGCTGCATATATATCAAAAGATGGCCTAGTTGGCCATAACTGCAAAGAGAGGCCCATTGGACTTGCAAACTTTATATGCCCCAGTACAGGGGAACGCCAGGGCCAAAAAGGGGGAGTGGGTGGGTAGGGGATTGGGGGGGTGAGTATGGGGGACCTTTGGGATAACATTGAAAATGTAAACAAGGAAAATACCTAATAAACAACAACAACAACAACAACAAAAACCAGTATTTTCAGGGGTAATAAAAATGGGGTACAGACTAAACAAAGAATTTTCAAGTGAGGAATACCAAATGGCCGAGAAGCACCTAAAAAATGTTCAACATCCTTAATCATCAGGGAAATGCAAATCAAAATAACCCTGGGATTCTACCTCATACAAGTCATATAGGCTAAGATCAAAAACTCAGGTGACTGAAGATGCTGGCAAGCATGTGGACAAAGAGGAGCACTCCTCCATTCCTAGTGGGATTGCAAGCTGGTACAAACACTCTGGAAATCAGTTTGGCAGTTCCTCAGAAAATTGGACATAGTACTACTGGAAAATCCAGCAATACCACTCCTGGCATATACCCAGAAGATGCTACAACCTGTAACATGAACATGTTCCGCTATGTTCATAGCAGCCTTATTTATAATAACCAGAAGCTGGAAAGAACCCATATGTCCCTCAACAGAGGAATGGATACAGAAAATGTGGTACATTTACACAACAGAGTACTACTCAGCTATTAAAAACAATGAATTCATGAAATTCTTAGACAAATGGATGGATCTGGAGAATATCATCCTAAGTGAGGTAATCCAATCACAAAAGAACACACATATATGCACACACTGATAAGTGGATATTCGCTCAGAATCTAAGAATACCCAAGATACAATTTGCAAAACACCTGAAACTCAAGAAGGAATACCAAAGTGTGGATTTTTCCATCCTCATTAGAAGGCAGAACAAAATACCCATGAAAAGAGCTACAGGGACAAATTTCGGAGCAGAGACTGAAGGAATGACCATCCACAGACTTCCCCACACCTGGAGATCCAACCCATAAACCACCACTCAACCCTGACACTATTGTGGATGCCAGCAAGTGCTTGCTGACAGGAGTCTGATAAAACTGTTTCCTGAAAGGATCTGCCAGTGCCTGACAAATACAGAAGTGGATGCTCACAGCCATCCATTGGATGGAGCACAGGGTCCCCAATGAAGGAGCTAGAGAAAGGACCTAAGGAGCTGAAGGGGTTTGCAGCCCCATAGGAGGAACAACAATATGAACTAACCAGTTCAATATGAACTCCCTGGGACTACACCATCAATCAAAGAAAACACATGGTGTGTCTCATGGCTCTAGCTGCATATGTAGCAGAGGATGGCCATCAATGGGAGGAGAGGTCCTTGGTCCTGAGAAGTATGGTGGAATGCCAGGGTCAAGAAGTGGGAGTGCATGGATTGGGGAACAGGGGAAGGGGAGGATGCGATAGGTAATTATCAGAGTGGAAACTAGGAAATGGGATAACATTTGAAATGTAAATGTAAATAAAAATATCTAATAAAAACAAAATAAATTTAAAAAATAATGATAATAAATGATTTTGAAAGATATGTTGTAGAAATCAAAAAGTACATATGAAGCAAACTTGGGGTCTCAGAAAATGATTGGGAGAACTGCTTGTTCTTTCAGAGAACCTGGCTTGATTTCCAGAGCACAAAGTGCTCCTCATAACCTTCAGTAATTCCAGTCCAAGGGGATCCAACACACTCTGCTGTCTTCCAAGTCTATTGCAGGCAGGTGCTACACTGAAATACCTGAAAGCAAAATATATATATACAATGAAAAACTGAAAAGCAAAATATATTTAAAAGGTTTAATGGCAATTTAACTATTCCATCAAAAGATTTGTCGTAACATTGCAAGTTAGTCTAGGATTGAAAAGATAAATCAAGTAGTGAATTTTCCTATGTATAAAACTCCAATCTTCTCAATTGTTATAATTTATTTTCATATGATAGTAGAGCTGACCTCTACGCATTAATTGAATAATGAATGGGGCTCTTCCCTTTGGAAGACAACCTCTCCTCCCCTCAGCAGTCATAGGTTGATTTATTTATTTTGGTCTGGGGTTATAAATACATACATTGATGTTACAAAAGTTAAGAAAAGTTACATTAATTAGAGGTCATGAATTTAAGAGGGAGCAGTACATGGTACATGGGAAAGAGTGACAACATTTGAAATGTAAATAAAGAAAACATCCAATAAAAAGTAAAATAAAATAAATCCAGGTAAATCTTATGTCTCTATAGGCATCTCCATATACTTACATTTATCATGAGCCTCCCTCGTATTTAACCACTGTATGAAAGGGATTGCTAAGTCCCATACACTTCACTCAAAAATTTATTTTCAGTTAAGCTTATCTTGTTTTATTTCTGATTAAACTGGCGCTCTCTCTCTCTCTCTCTCTCTCTCTCTCTCTCTCTCTCTCTCTCATCCCCTCTCTTTCTCTCTCTTGTTTTTGTGGACATATATTTCAAAGTGTTTAAGTCTTTCATAGGTGTTGACCATACACATTCATTGCTTTACTGAGCCTTTCCTGGTATCTTTCAATTATCTCACTACTTCAAGAAAAATAGCTGACTAAAGTGAAGAACAAGGATGGGGTGCTAAGGAATGTAAGTGCATGAAGGTGAAAAACATTAAGATAATGTTTCACCTACATTAGCAGGAGGGAGTGTGTGACTATATTAAGTACTCTTTTAAAAATTGCTTCTAAATTACTATTATTTTAAAGTTTAAAAACAATTCTATCTCTATTTCAAAGTTTTGTGAATATCTCTAGAGTTTTCTTTTTTAGATTATAATAATATCTATTCAGCTGGATCCATATCACTTGTCTTAAATTTTTATTCTACTCATAAAGAGAAAAAATTAAAATACAGATCTAATTATGTCATCTTCTTAACTATAATGCTTATTTTATATGAAAAAACTTTCTTTTAAATAAAAATACCTATGCTTTTACCAAAAATACATACTTTATCTCATGCTATTTTTGTACAAAACTGATTAAAATTTCCCAAATGTTCCCTTCAGTTTCTCCTCTTTATACTCTTCTTGCTATTCAGGCTGTTTGATGCATTCATCTTCTTCCCACTCTTTCTTTTTCCTAAGAATCTTGCATAATGTGACACTGTTAGCATGATTGTACACTGTCTTACAGTTTTTATATAATGCAGAGTAGGAGATGATAAATGGCATGCTATCCACTATGATCTAAATTTAAAACTATTTGTGTAATTCACTTATTATGTAATATTGGTTTTGAGAAACAGCAAAATATGTGAAATAATTAATTAATAAATCATCAAATCTGTTATCTCGTTCATAAAATACTTTCTGTAGGTAAGCTTATTTCTATATTATCATCTAGCAAACTCTGTTTATCTCAAAATAAGAAAAGTATTCAGAGGGAATTAATTTCTTTTCTGTTTACATGAAACGTGTTTATATAAATACCTGCCTGTCTATGAATTGTCTACTCAATTACTTTATCATTAGTAAAAGTAATGAAAATATTTAAAAGAAAATACTAACAAGTAAAACATCACTATTATTATAAACTTGAATGTCAAAGAATAGTTATCTATAATAAGTAAGACTTCTCAAACTCTGATATATGTAAATAAAGCATTTAAAATTATGCTGATCTTTCTTGTCAGCATATTCTCCCCTTCAGAAATGCTGGTATAAGTTTAAGTATGTAATCTAGATGTACATTTCAAAGAAATAAAATTTGCATAGTGTTTTCTATTGACCAATCTGTCTCCCTGTCTCTGTCTCACTGTCTCTATCTCTGTCCTCCCTCTCTATCACACACACAAACAAACACACACAAACACACACACACACACAAACACACACACTTGCCTCTGAAATTCTTCAAAGATGAAAAACACTGGCACAGAAATTTAGTAAAGGCAGATTTTAATACACAGACACATTAGCAATATCATTCAATACAAAGTTGCACCTATTTTACAAAGAAAAATCACAGAAAAAAATACCAAGAATAAAACTATCATGAAAACATATTAATTGACTGAGAGTTTAAATCTAATCATATTTTTTGAAAGATTTGACTAAATAAAAGAAAGTGAGTCATGCTACATGGTTGACACAATGTGCCAGAACAGACAAACTCTACTGTTTTCCATCATACTAATGGAGAATAAAATATATAGCCAGCTGTTGCCTTCATGATGGGGATATGAGGTAGTGCCATTCCATTACACCCACAGGATGTCTTGGCACATCCACACTAAAAAAATGAGATGCTGACAGAAGAGAAATCAGTACCCATATTTAAAATCTGTACTAAATACTATATTATTTTAGTTTGTCCAAAGTACTTTCTTGGTAACACTTTATAGATAGACAACATGATAAATCTTTTTATTCTTTTCTCAGGCACTTTTTTTAAATGCGTGGATGACATTGAATTGAAATAACTCATTTTATTTTTCTCCAGTCCATGTGCACATGCTGTTTGAGAATATAACATCTCTTTTTGCAACACCACTAACTCATAACATTGCTCAGATTCAAACTATGCATTTCTATTTTGAACTTTAGTTTTTATTGAACAAAAGGAATGACTACTGGGACACACATGTTGTTAAATTAATTAGCATTGTGGCTCATTGCAGCAAGAAAGAGCACACCTTACAAGGAGCTACAGGATATTTTAGTTAAGAGGCAACAAAGTATCATTAATACTAGCATTGGGGTTTGAGTTAGATAATTTGAGCTAAGTCTACAGAAGCAAGGTGTGGTTATAAATTTTATGTAATCAAGAAGTAAAGTTAGATGATTTAGTTACATTAACTGGGAGTAGGCAAGATATAAGAAAAGCCTCAAGCTACAATAAAATGTGGCATTTCCTCATTTCAACCATATTAGAAAATATGACCTGTGTTATCATTCATTTTTGTTTGCTTTAAGTTTTGTTTTGTTTGTGTTTGTTCACAGTTCATAGCTTCTTTTTAAACATGATTCCAGAGTGTAATTGTTAAATTTTGTAGGACTTTTGTTGGGAGGAGTCTTCATCCATTAAATTATTGAATTATTTTATCTGTTCATACTTAGATTTTTTCTTTTTTTTTATTAGGTATTTATTTCATTTACATTTCCAATGCTATCGCAAAAGTCCCCCACCCGCTCCCCCACCCACTCCCCCACCCACCCACTCCCACTTCTTGGCCCTGGCGTTCCCCTGTACTGAGGCATATAAAGTTTGCACAACCAATGGGCCTCTCTTCCCACTGATGGCCGACTAGGCCATCTTCTGATACATATGCAGCTAGAGACATGAGCTCTTGGGGGGTACTGGGTAGTTCATATTGTTGTTCCACCTATAGGTTTGCAGATCCCTTTAGCTCCTTGGTTACTTTCTCTAGCTCCTCCATTGGGGGCCCTGTGATCCATCCAATAGCTGACTGTGAGCATCCACTTCTGTGTTTGCTAGGCCCCGGCATAGTCTCACAAGAGACAGCTATATCTTGGTCCTTTCAGCAAAATCTTGCTAGTGTATGCAATGGTGTTAGCGTTTGGAGGCTGATTATGGGATGGATCCCCAGATATGGCAGTCTCTAGATGGTCTATCCTTTCATCATACTTAGATTTTATCTGTTCATTTTAGATTTTGTAAAATAAAGCCATTGTCTAGCTATTAATACTAAATACCTTTTACCAATAGTAAGGCTTGATGCACCTTAGTATCAGGGAAGTTTCTGGATTACAAGGGCTGGTTTTGACTGTGATTTTGCTGGAGCAACAGAACAGTCAAGTCAATCAAATCAACTGGAAACAAATATAGTTGTTATACAGGGTATCTTTCCTGTAATAACATCTACTTTTTGTATGCCAGGCTCACAGTTTATCTGTTTACTGAAAGTTGTACCCAATATATTCCTTCTGGCTGCTTATAGTTCAGGATAGCCACAAATGTAGCTAAAAATATTTGTCAGTGACAATATCATGATATAATAGGAAAAGATTAGACCTTCTTCCTTGAGACTACTCATCCAAAAGACAAAGTATACAAAGTACATTTTTTAAAAGTTAGGAAGAATTTTTTTTTTAGAATTTTTAATCTGGGCCAGTGAGATTGCTTACCAGATTAAAGTGCTTTGCTACAAAGTGTGATGAATTTGATCTTTGGGACTCAGGTGGTAGAATGAGAAGCTAGAATGAGAAAGCTCACTCCATACTCTTACAACTCATAAATGCTTACACACACACACACAAACACACACACAATTTTTAAAAGGTTTTTTTTTTAAATCACAGTTTGTCTGTGAAATGAAGTCAGCTTGATTTCTACTGTTGGTGCTAATTAATTAGAAATTTTAAGAAAGGAACCTATGCTTCCATGGTCCTCTGGTTTTACAGAAAAAGAAGGAAGGGGAGAAGGAAGGAAAAGGAAGGAGGAGACAGGAAAAAAAATATCCAGTAATGAGCAGTGGAGTCTTAAACTTGAAAAACTCCACAAGTATAAGCCTAAACTTTCTATGAGTTCAAGAAGAGCTCTTAAATATGGTAGGTGTTTAAATTTAAAACAAACAAACATACAAACAAACAAAAGCCTAACTTTCAGTCTTGGCCAATGTAGCATCATAGGTGAAGGACAGTGGAAGAGCTGGGTGAGTGACAGGCTTTTGGAGGAGGTGCTTTAAAGAAGTATGAGCCTGGCTGCCCTCCATCCCCATCTAAAATGATGAACTATGGTCTAATCAAACTGAGGATAGGACTGAAAGACTTTTGTTTTCACTTCAGCTCTCAGTTCAAACAAGAGTGAGGCAAGAGGAACTATCATTGTTGGGTGGAGCTATGGGGTCGCTGTTTGCAGAGGCACAGTAGGCAGAGAGTTGAGAGCTAGCTATAGATCAGACACCCAAAGAAACAGAAAGAATTGTAATGGAAAGTGCCTTTCCCTTAAAATTTAGAATTATTAAATTTAGTTATGTCATTTTTATTGTGAATATAAATAGAGAGTTAAGTTCTTCAGATGATAATTTTTATCATATGTCAAATTCTAAAAGAATTTTTAAGAAGAATATTTTGTTTAGTTTGTGTGTGTGTATGTATGTATGTATGTATGTATGTAAGTATGTAGGTGTGTGTGTGTGTGTGTGTGAGAGAGAGAGAGAGAGAGAGAGAGAGAGAGAGAGAGAGAGAGTAGTGTTTTTATTTTAAGCAAAAAAAAAATTGAATCCTGATTTTAATTTCTCATAAAGTCTATAGGGTGTGGTTGCTTTAGGGAAACTAAGTGATGTGTCCAAAATGAGAAGCTCTGTAATCCAACCAGATATTGTAAATCAAGGTAGAAGTCGTGTAGTCTAAACAAAGGTACTAAGGAAAAGATCACTGTGGGCAATGACTTTGGCTTTTGGCTATTCTATGCCAGTGACTACAGAAAGAGAAGAATAAGGTTGTCTGAACAACAGGTGGCAGGCTGCCATTCTAATAGGAAGTTCAAATGTTAGCTACATTGTTGTTGATCTAGAAAGAATAGTCCAACATTCAAGAAAGACATGCTTTCAGAGGTACCAGCAGAGCTCTCTAGAATGTTCCTTGTGAAACTATTTGGGTCCAAAATGGCACTTTAGTTGTGATATCTTGAAATCCTAGACTTTCAGCACATGAAGAACAGGGCTCTGTACCCAGACAGCCACTTACTCTGAATCTGTTTCAGAAGGCACCTTATCAGTTGTCTTACTTGATTATGGAAAAACCTATCAAGAGATTCTATAAAATATCCAGTTTCAGAAATTATAATCTTCCACATGACTCTAATAACGAGCTATATGTAGCAAATGACAGCATTTGGAATATGTGTCTCTAGGTGATGATCATTGGTACTTTTCCTGAAGGCAATCCTGTTGGTTTTTTTGGACAAACTTCACAGAAACTAGTGGAACACTGCATCCATAGAACTTCAGAGCCACCCTCGCTAATGAGCATTAGCATCATCCAATCCACTGACAGGTTAAGGAGAACCAAGGAAATAGATTTTTTTTTAATCTCTGACCTGTGTAATCATTTGGCCTTTCTATAACCTGCCAGCTTCCCAGTAGTGATATGGAGTCCTATTTTTTTTTTAATTATGAAAGCTTTAGGCCTTAACTTACTTGTTCCCAACTAGCTCTTATAAGCAAAATTCACCCATTTGTTTTAGTCTACATTCTACCACGTGGCCTATTGTAGATACTGCTGACTAAGTCCTGCTAAATCTAACTTCCTCTGTGTTGGACTTGCAAAATCCTCTCCACATCTCACTGATGAATTTTCTGGTGCCTGACTCTTTCCCAGAGTTCATATCTATTCGTTCTTCCTTTCTGTAGGCCATCAGCTTTTTATTAAACCAATTAGAAGGTAAGAGAGGGAGTGAGTACAGATGAACAGCAATATCAATGGCTGTGTGCACTCAGCTCTCTGCTGGCACAGATTTCAATATTTGAATAATGCAAAGAAAAGCTTTACAGTGTACAAAAAGATCACCTTAAAGAGCTGTGACATCATCTTCTCTTGGCCAAATGAAGGTCTTGCTTTTTAAGCCATTGGATTCAGACTGAGTTACAGCCTTGGGTATTTTGATTCTGCACTTCAAATCAGATCAAAAGTCACAATAAAGGTATGACTCATCAACTTCTACAATGGAGAGAAAGAACGAGAGAAACTGAGATGGTAAGAGTTTTTCTAACATTGAGTAGCTATCATATATTTATCTATATATACAATAAATATAATAAAAATATTATATATATTAAAGGTCTACATTCTCTGACTAAATCTATGGCCATATTTCTGGCAACACTTTGGTAGTGGAAACCTTGAAGATCAATGCCTACAATTAACTAATTACAAAACATTGCACTCTTCCTATATAACTTGAAGACACAGAGAAACTGGAAAAATATGATAAAAGAGAAAGACAGGATCATTTGCTTAAACTACAATTGCATCAGACAACATAAACTTTAGCTAGCAAAAGAGAAAGACTTGCTGAAAAGTATGTTCTCTTCACTTCCAACTCAGGAATTTTAGCTCTTTCCTTTGATGTTTTAAAATGAAAGGACAGAATCTGAAATCAGCAAAATGTACATTTTTCCCAGTGGCTTCTATCTTCTATTGACTCAATAAAAGAGGCCCCCGAGGTTTTACAGAAGAGAAAGAAACAGGAAACCACCAAATCAGGTGTCTGGTTGGCAGGGAAAGTAGACACTAAAAGTGTGGTCTCGGCGGTGGTTCGAAAGGAGACAGCTATGATGGTGATGCTGAGGATGGCAGAAGTCCGGCAGACCTTTTAAGCCCAGCCTGGCAGACAGCAGCTTTCTAACCATATAATAGCAAACTGCTGAGTTAATGGAAAGGTTTAAAAAAAAAGTTTCCTGAAAAAGCTAAGAAGCACTTTCTTACCCCCACAACCATGAGTTCTAACTCTGAGAAGGAAAGCTTAAGGGAGATAAGTCAGATCACAGAAAAGACACGAGTTAAAGTCAGAATGAACTGTAATTCTGTTTAAGATGTATGAGCTGTTTCATGCTGCTTTTGAAGACAGGTTGAAATGAGAACACTGACCTTGGAGTGCTGTGATTTGTGCAAGCTAATTGGGTTACGAATGATGGCATCCAGTAGACAAGGTACCTGAAAGACATTTGTAATTAGAACAGGTGGCCTTCAAGTGCAAATGTAAAGGACTCAATTAAGACACAAAATGTTAATTGGTCAAAGTAGACAGGAAGCAATTTCTCTTGGAAATTTCTAAGTGAAATGTGGTGGATGTTTATATGAGACGGGACCAGAAATGCAGCACTCTTTAGCGGTGCCATTGTTGACACGCTGCATATTTTGTTTGTGTATTTTGTTTCACTTTCACTGAGAACAATCCTACACAGTGCAGACCAGCTGAACACTCTTCCTCCTCTGCACCAAAGTTCTTACCTTAGGACTCAGAATTATTGAGGAGAAGCACTTCTTAATTAAAAAGAAAAATGCTAGGTGATAGAGCAGCTAACTGTGAATTTGACTAAACATGTACTGATGAAATTGATTGTTCATAATTCTTAATATACTAGGTTAATACAGCTCCATAACCATATTTATGCATGCTTCTGCCTGTGATACAAATTTCTGGGCAATGACTTATTTATCTGATAATGATATGAGGTTAGAGAAAGAGGGAGGGGCTCTGTGCTTTGCCAAGGTGACAAGGTCTATTGAGAAGTTATTATTCTTATTTCAGAAGTTTTATTAAGAGAATTAAGTGACTATTTCTGTAGTGAAAGTGTTCAGGGTAGGACAAAATATACCCCACTTCAATATACATTTTTTCCCAAATTAAATAAAAATCCTTAAAGGAGAGATAAGTCAAATGAAGAGTATCAATAACTTATATTTACCCTGTACTGGTAAATATAAGAGAAAAAGCCAACTTATTAATGTTACCAGAAAGTGGACCCTGGAGGACTCAGTATTAAGGAAGAGAAAAAGAAACCTTCAGTAGGATGCGTGCACAAGAATCCCAAGAAAGTTTCAGACATCTTCTGACATGTGCACATCCTCTTTAGATAATCTGCCAAAGAACCGACATTGAAATTATCAATCCACTCAAATATGACACATATTTTTGTAGTTTATAGACAGTGCAGTAGTCTGGTATATATATTGATAGCTCTCCAACCATGTGGAAAGATAAGCTTTTCAGGTGAGAGAAGCCATATAGCCTTTACTGCTAACTCTAAGCTGCTAAAGTCAGTAGCTTAGAACTTACTCTCCTGTTGAAGAATGTCAGACACCTAACACAAGTGATTCCCATGGATGCAACAGTGAGGGTAAAAAGCCATTTATAAATAGTCTTCCAAATAGTTGAGAAGACTAATTTACAAAAAAAAAAGTTGATGTTTTAAAACACTACACAAGGAGTGAGTCTGTCAAAGCTATTTCTCACTATCATTTCCAGTTCTATGCAGGAATCTTACCTATAGTGAACAGAAACAACGGCATCTGAATTTTTTTAATCTGGCAAATCCACTTTACTTTTCCCATCTTTCCAAATAAAATGACTTCCTGTACCTTTTCTCTAAAATTATGCATGCAGATATGACAAGTTGGAGTTCATGAAAAATGTTAGACATCTGCAGTGGGTCTTCGCATAAAAATAATTTGTTGAATATTTCAAGCTTTTGTATGTGTCGTACTTAAATCTGAGGAAATGATTTAAAAGTGACATAAAGACACAATTAAAATGACACTGAAATATCACTAAATGAAGCATAAGAATGATGTAACTGTATTAATACTCCTGAATTGAACTTGTAAAAGAAGAGTTCATAGAAAGTAGACATCAACACTAATATTGCACTTACTTTTTAAATATTTAGTAATCCCAGAAATTAGTTTTACCATATTTTCCAACACTTTAATTTTCAAAAGTAAGATAAAAATAGTTTTTACAATTATATCATAAAAATTTGCAGCATTTCAGCTAAACACTAAAATCACCCATGGTAGGTGTTAAGTGATACAATTTAAATAGGAAAATATACAAAAATTTAAGTACAAATTCATAGCTTCCAGCTACTATCACATTTGTGGGTTCCCTTATTTACTGCATAAGACTTTAATTATGTGCTGTACATTTTTGCATTGCTTTTAAAGTTATCATATTTATTTCCTCCCATGTTCTGGATTAATTGTGATAGGAGTTTTCAGAATTTGGAAATAGTATTCTTGAATTATAGGATACTTAAATTCTATAATACTTGAATTCTAGGATTACTCAAAGAAGAAAAAAAATTATTCTTATATGTGGTTCCTACGTATAAACAATGTTTTTTTTAAAAAATTTGCATTGTCTAGAGTGGCACTTTAAAGCAAATCAGAGCAAAGTAGATCTAGAATATTCATGCATCTAAAACTTTCAGCGTCTCAGGATGAAGCTCAGTGACAGGGCACTAATCCAGCGTTCGTTATCCTCAGAGAATGATGTTCAACGGGACAAAGTAACAATTACAATCATAAAGTCATACTTTACTGATATGCCTGTGTTATTTCTTGGAAAATATGTTTTCATGCTGGCTGGTTAGATATAATATTTTATGACGTTCTTCATCTCCCTCATATTCCATTGTTGAATATGTGAAGTATTTATCATACTGATATTGTTTCACTTTCTACCAGTTGAACATATGATACACAATATATATCAAATAATCAACATTTAAATATATTAGATTATGAAACTTTTATATTGAAAATATATCAGTCCTTCTCAATATGATGTGTTGATTCAACCAAAGCCTGTTCAAAATAACAGCAGGATATTTTGAAATTATCAACAAAATATTTCTAAAGTTTATGCTACATGAAATACATAAAGTCATAAACAAAATATTAAAGCAATAAAGACATTGGGAAAACAGCAAAAATAAAGCTACAGGTCAGACAAACCACAAACTATGAGAGCAAAACCACATACTACTGGCTAAAAAAAGTAACATGGAAATGACCATCAAAGCTTGAGGAGTTAAGCACACTTCATAGGAGCTCATCAAAACTGAACTGACAACCTGGGAGCCTGCATGGTACTGAACAGTGCCCTCTGCAGAGATATTTCGGTTATGTAGTTTGGTCTTCTTGTGGTACTCCTCATAGTGAGAGCACAAGCTGTCTGACTTGCTTCCTAGCTTTCATGACCCTTTTCTTCATAATAGGTTGCTTTGTCCAGCCTTAAAAGGAAGGTAGATGCCTATTCTTACCACAAAGTGATATGCTACAATTGATTTATATCCATGGAAGTCCTGCCCTTTTCTAAAAGAGAAGGAGAAGGAGTGGATGTATGGGACAGTGAGGAGACTGGGAGGAGAAGAGGGAAGGGGAAACTGTGGTCAGGATGTAAAATGATAATGATGAAGAAGAAGGAGGAGAAGAAGAAGAAGAAGAAGAAGAAGAAGAAGAAGAAGAAGAAGAAGAAGAAGAAGAAGAAGAAGAAGAAGAAGAAGAAGAAGAAGAAGAAGAAAAATTACTCCTAATAGTATTCTATTATACTCCTACTTGTTCAACCTTCATCAGAGAATCTTCTCCTGCAGCAGATGGGAACAAATAAAGAGACCTACAGCCAGACATTATGAAGAGAATGAGACTCTGAAACACACAACTCTAAATGAGATGTCCCCATTAAATCTCTTTCTTCAGAGCTCTGGGAAACCTGAAGAGAAGTTGTAGGAAGAAGGTAAATCCCACTGAGGGTGGAAACACCAGGAGTACATGGTCCTTTAAAGCAACTGCACAAAGGTCAAATGATCTCACAGACCCTGGAGCAGCAAGCATGAAGCTAACCTAGGTTTGACTGAGTGTTCTATGTATGTACTATAGCTACTCAGCAATAAAGCCAAACTAAGCTGTAATTTAAGTTTAAATGCTGAAAGAGAAAGCTCCTAGATTCCTCACAGGGAATTCTCAGTGCCCTTGAGAGGCTATTACACCACCAGTGTGACATCCATAAAAAAACAAAACCAAAAAAAAAAAGCAACAAAAAACCCCACCGACTACAAAAATAATTTTGTAATTTATACATTAAAAAAAAAAGTAGAAGAACCCAGATGTCCCTCAACAGAGGAATGGATACAGAAAATGTGATACATTTACACAATGGCGTACTGCTCAGCTATTAAAAAGAATGAATTTATGAAATTCCTAGGCAAATGGATGGACCTGGAGGGCATCATCCTGAGTGAGGTAACCCAATCACAAGAGAACTCACATGATATGTACTCACTGATAAGTGGATATTAGCCAAAAAAAAACTTAGAATACCCAAGATACAAGATGCAATTTGCAAAACACATGAAACTCAAGAAGAACGAAGACCAAAGTGTGGACACTTTGCCTCTTCTTAGATTTCGGAACAAAACACCTATGGAAGGAGTTACAGAAACAAAATTTGGAGCTGAGACAAAAGGATGGACCATCTAGAGACTGCCATACCCAGGTATCCATCCCATAATCAGCCTCCAAACACTGACACCATTGCATACACTAGCAAGATTTTGCTGAAAGGACCAAGATAGAGCTGTCTCTTGTGAGACTATGCCAGGGCCTAGCAAACACAGAAGTGGATGCTCACAGTCAGCTATTGGATGGATCATAGGGCTCCCAATGGAGGGGCTAGAGAAAGTACCTAAGGAGCTAAAGGTGTCTGCAACCCTATAGGTGGAACAACAATATGAACTAACCAGTACCCCCCAGAGCTCGTGTCTCTAGCTGCCTATGTATCAGAAGATGGCCTAGTCGGCCATCATTGGAAAGAGAGCCCATTGGTCTTGCAAACTTTATGTGCCTCAGTACACGGGAAGGCCAGGGCCAAGAAGTGGGAGTGGATGGGTAAGGGAGTGCGATGGGGAGGGGAGGGGAGGGGGGACTTTTGGGATAGCATTGGAAATGTAAATGAAGAAAATATCTAATTAAAAAACTAAATAAAAAAAGTAGGCTGTGAAAAAAATAAAGACAAGCCAGACCATTAACTAGATGGTTGATTTGATTTTCTCAATGAAATAATTATTAGTTTTATGAAAATAATATTATCAACTTTTGATAAATTTACTCAAAATTGCCAGTGTAACTGCAAACACAAAAAATATAGCACAAAACTTTGGTATCTTCCCACAAATGTCATTCCTCCCTGTTTTGCCATGGGGTATAATTTAGAGATAAGTATATATTTTTAAACTACTTATGGCTTTAAAAAAAAGGTGACTTCAGTGAATAAAGCTTCTGTTTTATGGCAATTTTTAATTGTTATAATATACATTTGATTCCATATATTCCTAATGACATACCAAAGCTAACCAAAAAATATGGTTGAGATAATTATTGATGTGGGAAGGCACAGTTCAAGGTAGGCAACACTCATCACTCCCTGGGCTGGTGATGCTGAGTGCTATAAGAACACATTCTAAGCAAGCTAAGAAGAGCAAGCCACTAAGCCACTCTTCTCTATATGGTTGGTGTATGAGCTTCTGCCTCTAGGTTATTGTCTTGTTTTAGTATA
Organism: Mus musculus; assembly: GCF_000001635.26. Taxonomy (NCBI): domain Eukaryota; kingdom Metazoa; phylum Chordata; class Mammalia; order Rodentia; family Muridae; genus Mus; species Mus musculus. The sequence continues at coordinate 48,832,521 of NC_000081.6, read as the reverse complement.
TGTCTTGACTTTCCTCAGTGATGGGCTTTGATGCGGAATTATAAGTTGAAATAAACCCTATCCCCCAAGTTTACTTTGATCGTGTTTTTTTTTTTTTAATCAAAGCAAATAGAAACTAAGCAAAGATAAACAAGAAAGTCTAGGGAAATACTATTCAAAGGCAGAATGCTTATCTAGCATACATGAACCCGAGATTCAATCTCCAGTAGTCTCAAGACAACAGAAAGCATACAAACCAATAGAAACTGAACAACTCTCTACTGAATGAAAAATGAGTCAAGAAATACAGAAATGTAAGATTTTCTAGAGTTTAATGATGAGGAATGTACAACACAATAGGATGTAATTAAGGTTGTTCTAAGAGGAAAGTACTTAGCACTAAATTCCTACATAAAAAATGTAGAAAGATCTTTTACAAGCAACTTAACAGCACACCACAAAGCTCTATAACAACAACAATAACAACAACATCAACAACAAAAAGCAAGCATACCTAGGAGAAGTAGATAGCACGAAATAATCAAACTGAGGGCTGAAATTAACAAATTAAAAGCAGAGAGAGTGATACAAGGAATCAATGAACCAAAGAATTGGCTTTCTGAAGAAATCAACAAGATAGACAAAACCTTTTTCCAAACTAACTAAAAGATGGAGAGAGAATATGCAAATCAACAAAATTCCAGTCAACAAGGTGCAGGTATAACAATAAACAGCAAGGAAATGCAGACAGTAAAGTTATACTTTAAAAACCTGTACTCCACTAAATTGGAAAATCTAAAGAAATGGATAATTTTCTCAATAAGTACCACTTACCAAAGTTACATCTAGATCAGACAAATAATTTAAATAGAACTATAACCCCTAGTGAAAGAGAAGAGGTTATTAAAAATCTCCTAACCAAAAATTTCCCAGGGTCAGAAAGCTTTAGCTCAAAATTCTAACAGACTTTTAAAATTAACACCAGTATTCCTCAAATTATTCCATAAAATAGAAACAGAAAGAACATTGTACAAATCATCTTATGATACCACAATTACCCTGCTACCCAAACAATACAAGCCCTCAACAAGAAGAGTTATAGACCTATTGCTCTTCTGAGAAAAATGTAAAAATAATAAATGTACTTGCAAACCGAATTCAAGAATACATCAAAATGATCATTTACCATGCTCAAGCAGGCTTCATTCCAGAGATGCAGAGATGGCTAAATGTGTTGGAAATGTAACCCATCCTATAACCAAACTTAAACAAAATAAAATAAGCAAACAAAAACTGACCAAAACTGAACCAAACAACAATAGCAAAACCCAAATGATTATCTCATTAGATCCAGAAATGACCTTTAAGAACCAATACCATTTATAATAACAGTTCTGGAGAGATAGGGATAGAAGAGATGGCGCTTTACCTCTGTATTCTAGTCCTTTTGGTGCAGGAAAGTAGTCTGTAGGCTACTGAAAGAGAAACATGGAAACCAATCCTGCCACAAAACCTTTGACCAAAATCTGTCTCTGCAAAATATTCTGGGACAAATGTGGCACAGAACTTGTAAGAGTGGTAACCAATGTCTGATTTAACTGGAGGCCCACTGCATTAGACATAGCCTGCCCATGGTGACACTGCTCTGATGGCCAAGATCCAGAGGCCAAGATACCTGAGACTTAGGGTAGAATAAAACATGACTAGTGTCAAAAACCAACAACAACAAAATCAGTTACATAGATTCATGGTTATAATAAAATTCATGTTATCTTATTCTGTGGATAAACCAAATATACAAGGCAATTCCAGAATAAAATCCTGCATTGTGTTAATTAAACAGAATTTAAAATAGTTGGGAAAATCAATATAATTCTCAGAGACTAATAACAAAAATAATATGCTTACATACCAAGTACAATTTAATTGTAGATGTGAAAATGTGTAGGTAACTTATAGTTAAATTAATAAATGTTTTTGTAATAAATGATTAATAATAGGCTAGAGAAAATGTCTTCAAATATTGATTTAAATTTAACATACAGTTTAACCTTTCCTTTAGAGATACTTAAAGGTTTATTTTAATCTAATTAAGCAAAAATATATATTTTAATGGTGTTTTAAAATGCATAATTACTGAAAGTAAATCTTTAGCTAAATTAAAAAATGATTTTATTAAAATTTGTTGGAAAAAGTATTCTGACAATATGTTTATTTAAATTTTATGTTAATAGAATGGATTAGGCTTTAAAAAGCATCACTATATCTTTATATCTATATATCTTTTTAGGAATGAAAATAAATGTCACTGACATTTTCAAGTTAGAAAGTAAAATATCAGCATTAGTAATATTTCTAACAATTAGAAAAATAGGCATTGACAAATATTAACAGAAACTCTTTACAAACTTTCTAAAGATAAAGTAGTAAATGATGACAAAACCACCAAAAGTAACTAAATTAAAATATAGCTAATTTCAGAGAGAGTGTTTTAACTTAGATAGGTTCAAAGGGAAGTCTAAATGAAGATACATTGAGAAGGTAGCTACTCATAATCTAAAAAGACCTCAAGGGGTAGTAGCTGCTGACTGTGTACTCTGTTCTCTAGACTTGTCAAAAAAGAAATGCCTATTTTTTATTTTTTAGCACCCAGTACACAGTACTTCTTAGGTTTTCACAGCAAATAATATGTCCACATCATAGCCATTGATTCAAACACTGAATTTGTTATTGTAACTAGTTAAATTGAGCTGAAATATTTAAAACAACAGAAGTAGAATACATTTTAAAATCAAAGGAATTAAAGATTAATGACTCCAACAATTGACTTTGTAAAATAAATTATAACACAGAATAGAATAAGGAAAATAATTTAAAGAATTGTAAGACAGCATACAAACATACATTTAATGCACTTCTGGGATCAGGGAAGAGAAAAGAGATGCAACTGCCTAAATATTCTCACTGAAACTTCTTAACTTTGTTGTAGAATAATATCCCACAAATTCAGGGCATTCAATGACCTTAAAGTGGGATAAATGCAAAGAGACTAATTGATAAATCATAGTGGACATAGTCACAGGAAAAGAAAAAGATATTTCAGCAACAATGGAGACAACTTGCAAGTCTATTCCAAAAAAAATAAAAAAAAATAAAAAAATAAACCTCAGAAGAAGATGGTGACCAGAAACCAGAAGGAAGCATAAAACAAACATATTGTCATCTATATTATCCTTCAGAAATTAAGATGATACTTAGATACTCCCACAAAAACACACACATGGAAATTAATGCTAACAGACCATCTTAAAACACCATTGGGTATCCTTTACTTAGACTTAAGGAGAAAAAGGACCACAGACGATAATTAGTGTGTATGCAAAGACAATCAGTTTTGGTGAATGTGCTAATTATTATGGATACAATCAAACATTTTCTTCTCAATAAATTGAAAAATAAATATTGTTTTTTTAATGTATTGTTTGTTACTGGTAGCTATAACACAGAAAATAAAACAACAGTATAGTAGTTAGTGGATATAAAGTTTCACAAAAAGTCCAACAAAAGTGTAACGGTTGGTAATATAATTGTATAAATATATTGTAAATTCCATAATATTAAATATAATATGGGTGAAATAGCGTTATAAAACCTGGGAAGAAAAGAAAAGAATGGACTAAAAATAACATTTCTCTACACCATTGGAAATAACTAGATACAAACCTGAAACTGATTCTGATAAGTTAATGTATGCTAATACACTGCACAAGATACATGGTAATGATAGAGACAGCTGTAGTATAAATCTGATCTGAAATCTGAAAAACAGAAAAATGATATGTTTTTGACATTTCTCACATAGTTATACAATTATATATATATAATTATATACACACACACATATATATATACACGTACACACACACATATAATATAGGTATTATATATCTATATATAATACAGAAAATACGCTTTTGGAAAACAAGACACTAGAAAACAGTGGTTGTAATAAAGATTTAATTGCTGTGAAGAGACACCATGACCAAGGCAACACCTTTATTTATTTATCTTTTTTTTTTTTTTTTTTACTCAAGATTTTATTCCCCTCCTGGTCCAACCTCCAACTGTTCCACATCCTATAACTCCTCCCTGGCTCCCTGACTTCCACAAAGATGTCCCGCCCCACCCTTCACCCCATCAGACCTCTAAACTTCCCGGGGTCTCCAGTCTCTTGAGGGTCAGGTGCATCTTCACTGACTGAACCCATACCCAGAAGTCCGCTGCTGCATATGTGTTGGGTGGCTCATATCAGCTGATGTATGCTGCCTGGTTGGTGGTCCAGTGTCTGAGAGATCTCAGGGATCCAAGTTAATTGAGACTGTTGGTCCTCCTATAGGGCCATCCTCCTCAGCTCCTTCCAGCTTTTCCCTAGTTCAACTACAGGGGTCAGCAGCTCCTGTCCATTAGTTGGGTGCAAGTATCTACATCTGACTCTTTTATCTGCTTTTTGAGTCTTTTGGGGGGCAGTCATGATAGGTCCCTTTTTGTGAGCGCTCCATAGCCTCAGTAATAGTGTCAGGCCTTGGGATCTTCCCTTGAGCTGGATCCCACTTTGGGGCTGTAGCTGAGCCTTTTTTTCCTCGGGATCTTCTCCATTTCCATCCCTGCATTTCTGTCAGACAGGAACAATTCTGAGTCAGAGTGTTTAACTAAGGGATAGCAACTCCATCCCTCGCTTGATGCCCTGTCTTTCTGCTGGAGGTGGGCTCTACAAGTTCCCTCTCCCACTGTAAGTCATTTCATCTAAGGTCCCTCCCTTTGAGTACTGGGAGTCTCTCAATTCCTAGGTCTCTGACACATTCTGGAGGTTTCCCCCAACCTCCTATCTCCCAAGGTTGCCTGTTGCCATTCTTTCTGCTGGCCCTCAGGGCTTCAGTCCTTCTCCCTCACCCAATAACAGATCAGGATCCCCTCTTCCCAACACCCCTGTCTCCTTTTTCTCCCAGGTCTCTCCCTTCCACCCCACTTGTGATTGCTTTCTTCTCTCTCCCAAGTGGGACTGAGGCATCCTCACTTGGGCCCTTCAGCTTGTTGACCTTTCTGAGTTCTGTTGATTATATCTTGGGTATTCTGTACTTTTTTTTTTTTGGCTAATATCTACTTATTAGGGAGCAGATACCATGTGTTTCCTTTTAGATCTGAGTTGCCTCACTCAGGATGATATTTTCTAGTTCCATCCATTTGCCTGCAAAACTAAGGATGCTTTCATCCTTAACAGCTGAGTAATTATTCCATTGTGTAAATGAACCATATTTTCTGTATCCATTTTTCTGTTGTGGGACATCTGAGTTGTTCCCAGATTTAGACCATCACAAAAAAGGCCACTATGAACATCGTGGAACATGGAGCATAATAGGGCATCTTTTGTGTATATTCCCAAGAGTGGAATTGCTGGGTCTTCAGGTAGATCTATTTCCAATTTTCTGGCAAACCTCCAGATTGATTTCCGGAGTGGTTATACCAGTTTGTAATCCCACCAGCAATGGGAGAGTGCTCCTCTTTCTTCACATCCTCTCCAACCTGTGTTGTCAACTGAGATTTTGATCTTAGCCACTCTGATTGGTGTAAAGTGGGATCTCAGGATCATGGCAAACATTTTCTTGAGGCTGGCTTACAATTTCAGAGATCTGTCCACTATGATCATGGTGGAAAGCAGAGCAGCATTCAAGCAGGCATAGTACTGAACCCTTAGGATCAAGGAGTTCTACCCCTTGATCCAAAGGCAGCCAGAGGGGACTGTCTTCTGTGGGCAACCAGGAAGATGATCTGGAATTCCATGCTTGGTGGAACTAGAACACAGAGACCTCAAAGACCATCCTCACAGTGACCAACAAGGCTACACCCACTCAAACATGGCCACACCTCCTAAGAATGCCACTCCCAGTGGGCCAAGCATTCAAACACAAGAGTCTAAGGGTGCCAAATCTATTCAAACACAGCGGCTATGTAAAGGAGTGAAGGTGTAAATTCCTATTTGTGTGTAGGGAGACAAGGACAATCCATCACTAATATCTTACCTCTGGGGCAACTAGGTGGGAAGAAATGGAAGAAGAACCAAGGCTAAGATATTATGAGGAAGAAAAAGTCTCCTTTATTCAGTGTATTTGTTCTTATCAGATCTATTTCATTTAACACAGCAGTTCAACACACTGGATTCACAAACATGGAGAGGGAAAGATGTTTTATCATTTACTACAACATGTAACCTAAGTTAAAATCACAGTGATACAGCACATGAGTTTTCAGTTAAACATTCTTATAACACTGTGTTGACAGTCAAGTATTTAGCTTACCAAGAATTTATTGGAAGAATGTTCCCTCTGTTGGCAGAAACATAAAGAAGCACAGAGACTGGAAGATGTGATGTTCCCAAGTTATCATGATATACAAGAATATTATAGGAATCTCCAAGATTGCAGAAATGCCTTTCTAGCTCATGGTCCAAAACACTATTAAGGAATAAATTATTTTCTCTTATATTATGAAATTATGTCCTTCTTCCCAATGTTTATCTCTTTTATCTCTCACCATTCTGATACTCCAGTCAACTTTTGTTCCTCTGAACATCCTCAGGAAAACTTAGATAAAACATCTTCAGATTTTTCACCTCCGAGGATAAAGATTAAAATTCAACTTGCATGGCCTGGTAATCCTTAGGTCCTAAGCTTAATATCCCTCTAGTGGTTTGAATGAGAACAATCTCCACAGGCTTATATGATCAAATGCTCTGTTCCCAGCAGGTGGAATTGTGTTTAGGAGGTATGCTTCATTGGAAAAGTTGTGCCACTGAGGGTGAGCTTTGAGGTTTCTGGTTTCAACAATTAGTTGTCCCTGCCTAGTGGTTGGGAGTGGACTGTGCAGTCAGCTTCAGGGATCTGCCTTCCATGAGCTGTCACCTATGTTGCAGAGACTTTGAGAGGTGCAGCTATCTCTGAGTCACCTGTGCTCCTGTAAGTAAACCTCACTAATATTCTTATATGTAACTTCAATAAACTTTGTTTCACCATTTTGACCTTTTTTTTTTTTTTTTGGTTTTTTGTTTTGTTTTGTTTTCTTTTGTTTTGTTTTGTTTTTTGGTTTTGGTTTTTCGAGACAGTCCTGGAACTCACTCTGTAGACCAGGCTGGCCTCAAACTCAGAAATTCGCCTGCCTCTGCCTCCTGATTGCTGGGATTAAAAGCGTGTGTCATCAATACCCGGTGCCATTTTGACCTTTGATGTCATAATTTCTTTGGTCTTTTACTTATCTGGGATAAATAAATGCTTGTTCACACATTTTCAGAAATAATGTCACATGATACAAATAGAACAATGTGAATACAATTGCTCAATCAGATTGAAAGATAAAACATCCACTTGCAAATTTGGTACCAGTGTGGACCCTTGAACCATACATAATCTCCAGATGAAAAGAAAACAATTTTATTACTCTACCTTTTGTTTTGTTTTGTTTTGTTTGCTGTTTTGATTTTTCAAGACAATGTTTCTCTGTATAGACCTGGCTGTCCTGGAACTCACTCTGTAGACCAGGCTGGCCTCGAACTCAGAAATCTGCCTCCCAAGTGCTGGGATTGAAGGCGTGCACCACTATGCCCAGCTTACTCTACCTTTTTAATATCATCAAAAGCTCACAGTTTCCCCATAAAAAGCAATGCTGAGTAATATTTATTCATTTTATTGAAAATTTATAATGGATATTATAATGTAAAATCAACAATACATGTGTAGTACTGTTATATAAATACCAAATATTATGTTAAAATAATAGAACAGTATGAAAAATGCAAATGTACTTGATGCACCAACATATTTTTAGCAAAAGGAGGAAGTACTCATGACAAATCAATATTTTCTGTTAGAAAGACATGGGCAAAGCTGGGATTGATATTTTTCTTCTTCTATTCTTCAGTCTACATATTCTTTATATTCTGTGAGCACCCTCTTTAATGGATAGTTCAAACTTTTATTTCTGAGAGTTGTGTACCATAAATTGTTCACAATTGGATTGAGTTGTTACTATTTTCCACTGGCCTTAGCCTATATCATAACATCGAGTTTTGAGGGGATGCAATCCATATTTTCAGTTGTCTCTTAGATCTATCCCACCAGAAGATGGGAGGCAGACCTAGATTTGAAGTTCTTTTAAGTGCTTAGGTGGATGATACATCTAAACTATCCACATGCAACACATATGGTTCTGTCCAATGTTTAGTTTAGTTGTATAAGATCAGGTCAAGATGACAGCTGCTTTAGTTTCACAAAGTGTACAACTTCATACACCAAAACTCAAGAAATTAAAAAAAAAGACCCATATATCAAAAACTAATATGGCAAAGGCTAGCCATATAGTGACCAGGATATGTACAAATCAGCTTATAGAAACAAAGAAACATGATTTATTACTTTAGTAGGGAAACAACACACAGTTTAAATAAAACCATTATGAAAGACGATCTTAGAAAACATCCAAAATATAGAGAAGAATTCAATGCTCAGATATGGGGAAATAAATGGTGATCTGTAATATTTGTCTCAGAAAGACTGTCCCAAGACAGATCATAAACATGCCTGGAAAGGTTAAAGACAAAGGAGACTTTCACAACATCAAGAGAAAAGAAACAAGCAACAAACAAGGGCATTCCAATTTGCCTCACAGAAGACTTCTCAGCAGAAAAGTTATAGGTCAAGATGGAGTGTCTGGAATTTTCATTGCTTAAGGGGATAAAATAATCTGTCAACCAAGAATGCTGTACTCAGCAGAGGCAACATTTAGAAATGAAGGAAAGATAAACTCATTCCCAAACAAAAGCAGAGATGATATTTGCCACTAGATCTCTTCTTTAAGAAATGTTAAAGATATTTCTTGAAACTTCAAGAAAGATATGATAAAAAAGGATTCAAGTGTTCAAAATTTATTAATAAAAACTGCATGCAAATATAGGTTGTTCTAATATTGTAAATATATTAAGTAATCCACTTATATTATGCCATGAAGATAGAACAAAACTAAACTAAGATAAAAAAAATACCAAAATTAAAAATGTCAGATACCATAAAAAAGTAATTACAACTGAAACAACAGAAATATAAGGGTGATTAGAAACCATATACAAATTCCAAATTTGATCTAATACAATAACAAATAATGAACACAATTCTGAGTTTATACATTTTACTGCAATTAAATCTTGTTGCTGCATCCAGTCTTGATGTGAGAATATGTACCTAGTTTTATTGTAGCTTGCAATGCTATATTTGGTTTATGTCCCTGAAAGAACTGCTTTTTCTGAGGGGAGGTGAAGCTGGAGTGGATGGAAAGGGGAGGAGGAGGAGAGAGACTAGGGCTTAATAGGGAGAAGAACTGCCATCAGGATGTAATATATGAGAAAATGAATAAAAGAAGGAAAGGAAGGAAGGAAGGAAGGAAGGAAGGAGGGAGGGAGGGAGGGAGGGAGGGAGGGAGGGAGGGAGGGAGGGAGGGAGGGAGGGAGGGAAAAACAAACAAATGTCCCACAAAAATAATGTTCTGAAGTAATTCTAATTCTGTTGAATATTTCCAAACACTTAAAAATTATGACAATAATTTTTTTTGTGTATTGAGTAATGGAGTATTCAGGAATGTGTAGTTGTTCTAATGTCTAATGTCAATGCACAAAACTATGGTTTTAAAATCATAAAATGACAAAAAATTAATACTACAAACCAACATATTTGACAAACATAGATGTAAAACTTGTCAACAAAGTACTAGAGAATTGATTTCAAAAGCACATTAATATAATTCCTCATTGGTGTTAAGTATGTCCACCCCAATGCAAAGATGAATTAAGAGATGTAATGTAGATGGTCGGTTACATAGTCAAGTTGAAGGGAAAATGATATCTCAATATATTCCTAAAATCTAATAGTACCCCAAATTTATTGAAAATAATAAAAGCTATGAACAAATTACATATAAAAAGTACAAATATCAATATTATAAAAGCCAAAGGAAACAAATTAAAAGCTAAAGTTCTCAACAGATAAAAGCTGGTTATTTTCTTACTAAGATCTGGAACAGGTACCCACTTTTTAAATCTTGGTTCAGTACAATGCTTGAAATTCTATATAGATACATTAGAAAGAGACAGAGATAGAAGGAATCCAAACTGACAAACAAGAAAGTCAAATTGTCATCACTTTCAAAGAATGTAGCTTTCTATTTTGAAGTCCATATGATGGTTAATGCTAATTGTTAACTAGATGATAACTGGAATCCCCTGAGAGATAGACTGCTGATTCCTCTAGTGGGGAATACTCTTGAATATATTACTTGCTACAGGAAGACCAGTCATAATTATGGGAAAGACCATTCCCTGTGCAGGAGATCCTTAATTATAATGTGTGGAGAAAGCAAGCTCAAAACTACGCTTCTACTCTTGCACTCTCTGCTTCCTTTTGTCACACAAAATAAATTTTATTACATTTTTTTTCCTTTGGGGTAACCTTCACCCAATAACTTTGATTTTGTCATCTGAACTTGACTAGCATCTTTTAATTTTATACCAAATGGACTTTTAGAATGTCTTTTGATTAATTATATTTTATGATCATTTTATACATTATTTTCCCCTTTCCTCTCCTGTTCAATGTCTTTCCTACCTTCCCCGTCCAATCCATCGCTTTCTCTTCGTTTAGCTGTTATAATACACACACACACACACACACACACACACACACACACACACACACACACACACACAGCACTTAGTGTTCTTTATATGTGTGTACGTTTAGGAATGACTACATGAGAGTGGATAATCATCCTGGGCTTCTTTCCCAGAGAAGGCTAATTCTCCTGCTCTCAAGTTATCAATTGCCTGTTATCTCTTCATGTCCTGGTAGAGCCTTGTGAGACTTTCCTCATCTATGTTGGCATATGTAATCATATTACCATCATTCAAACCTAGTTTGGGTGACCATACTGCTCATATATCATAGGTACAGGTTTTGTCATATACAGAAGACACTATCTAAAAGCAGACCTCCTGCTCCTTTGGCACTTAAAGTCTTTCCATTCTTCTTCTACAAATTCTCTGAACCAACCTATGCTGTGTTGTAGATCTGTCCATAGAGGTTGCACACTCCATATTTAGTTTTCCTCTGCATTTTTACTAGTTGGAAATTCCACTAATGGTTCACATCTCCTTCAGGAAGAAGCTTTTTTTCTCTTTTTTTAAAGTGGGGGCTTTACTTAGATAAGATAAGCACTCACTTATCTGTGTAATAAGGATAAGTATTTAGAACATGGTTACTGGTAGCATTAGTAGGCTCCTCTCTAGGGTTGAAAATCTACCCAACAATAGGTAATTAGGTCAATTAATGGTTCTAAGCAGGAATTCCATCTCATTAAGGAGACTTTAAAGCTAATCAAATAGATGTTAGTTGTACCCAAGATATAAGTGCTATTAATTAATATTTGGAAATATATTGTGAGGCTGGTTCTTGTGATAGTTCATGGAATTTACAGGTGAATAATACTAATTATTGCATTTCTTCATAGGAAGCTTTCATAGCACCTTGAGATACTGCAAGAACTAATATACAGGGCAAAGGCTTACAGCTTCTTTTTAATTTGTTAAGATCCTGAGTCTGAAATGTATGTTTTATTCATCAGTTGGATCTTACCTTCATGTTCTGGAGGCAGACTAGGGTGATAGCAATAAACTATATTGTTTTGAGAGTCTAGGACTCCATTAAACAATGACTTAAAGCATTTGTTTTGTTTTGTTTTGTTTTCCATGACTGGCACTGGCATATTTGTTAAAGAGTGGCACATTTGTTAAATGGCTTCAGGTCACTGAAAACATTATGATATTTGTCTGAATAAATTCATCTACAGAGTACCATAATGAACTTAAAATTATGTTTAATTATGAAAAATATGAAGGTGTATGTTTTAAAAATAATACATATGAGCAAATAGCTTTATTGGAAACCATATGGGAAGAAACTTGAGTTATCAACATTTTGAAACTAAACAAAAAATAGAATAAAATACTGACAGAACTTATTGCTTGTTTTAATTTTAAAAAAATGCTTTTAGTTTCTGCCAAATGGCATTTTTTCTTTATCTAAAGTAATTATATGCACTTTAACTATGAGATAATGGATTAATTATATTTTAAAATATGATGCTTAAGCATTTTGTCTTTTTACAAATGCATAAAAGTAATGTCTTCAAGTATTTTCTAAAGCTTCCAAGTATTCACTTTCTAAATCATTCACTGAAGATTAAAAGTACATAAATATAAACAACTTTTAAAAACATTTAAAAATATTATCATCAAAAATATTGAATGTGTTATGAAGGAATTAATACATGCTGCAGGAATGTAAACATAAGCAAAGTATAGATGCAAAAAGAGCTTAAAATCTAGAAGAAAAATGGAATATGCATGTAATTCAAGATAAAACATAATAAATATAAAATGTAGATGATTTATATATATTGTGGAAGTGAAATAATTAAATCATCAGTTTAGTCAAAGAGGGATATAAACAATCTATTAGATAAGAAACTACATGAACCAGATGGAGAAAGAGTAGCATATTAAAAAAACATAAATTAAACTAAAATAATCAGATGGAACTTGAGAGTATTATCCTGAGTGACTTAAGCCAGAGCCAGAAAGACAAATATGCTAGATACTCACTTATGAGTGATCCTTAGCCATAATGTGAAGGATAACCTTACTAAAATCCACAGACCCATGAAACTGAATTAAAAGGCGGTATCAAGGGAGAATATGAAAAATTTACTAAGAAGGGGAAACTAAATAGTCTTCAAGGGTGGATGGAGAGAGGGAACTTGGTAGGAGAGGATATGAAGAGGGGAACAGGGATGGAGATCAGGTGTGTGGAGTGGGAGAGAGAGAAGCCTGGGAATGGGAATTGAAATCTGCAGGGGTGGGGGCATAGCTCCAGTGACTAGCTGGAAGCCTAGGATGTGAGAGTATACAGGGAGTCAATGGGGGTAACCCTAGCTTAAATTCCTAACAAAACGGTATATAAAGTCTGAAATGGTACTTCCTATGGCTAGGCAGGACTTCCAAAGGGGGGAGGGGTGATCAATTCACCCACAAAATGTTCAACCCAAAATTTGTCTTGTCTACAAGATGTACAGGGATAAAGATGGAGCTGAGACTGAGGGAACAGCCAACCAATGACTGCCCCGACTGTGGATCGAGGGCATCTAAGTGGAGACCCATCTCACATGAGAGAGCCAAACCCTGACACTATTAATGATATTCTGCTATGCTTACAGACAGGAACCTAGCCTAACTGTCTCCTGAGAGGCTTCATTCCGCAGTGGATGGAGATAGATGCAGAGATGCAGAGCCTGGGGCATCTTGTAGAAGAAAGGAGGCTAGAAATGAGTAAGTTGGAGGTCTCAAGGATACCACAAGAAGACCCACAGAGTCACCTAACCTGAGACCATGGAGTCGCAGAGCCTGGACCACCAACCAGGGAGCATGTGGGAGTTAGACCTAGACTCTCAATATATATGAAGCAAATGTGCAGCTTGGTGTTCATATGGTTCCCCTAACAAGAAGAACTGGGGCTGTCTTGGTGGTTTCTGGTCCTTGCCAGTGCATTCCCTTCCCTAATACTTGTCTACCTGAATGGGCCTCAGTGGAAGAGGATGTGCTTAGTCCTGCTGGGACTAGATGCCATGGGAGGGGGCCTCCCTTTCTCTGATGAGAAAGGGTGGGGAAAATGGGGGAGAAATTTGTAAGCTTATATTTTTCAAAACCTGTAATAGGTGTATTTAAATACTTTAACCTGCCTTCTAGCCCACCTACTAGCTCTACTACTATAGAGGTGGTGGAAATGAAAGGTTAATAAGGCAAAGGAGGATGTAGACCTGTTTAGAAATAGTTTTGTGTAGTGAATCCAGTCTGTGTGGTCAGAATATCAGCAGTTCAGTTCACATGAATCAGCAGCCATAGCTCAATCAACTTGCAAACACTTCACTTACCAGCAATGGCAGTTCAATTCAGAAGAAACCAAGAGGCTCTGCCAATTGGCCTGAGTCCACTGAAGCAGTAAGAAGAAGCCAGAATACCAGCAGTTCTTTCATGGTGTTTCCCTTTATGAAATTACAAAAAACAATGACCAGAAAAGAGTGGCAAGGCAAAACAAGACCACAACGGGTTGCCCACTCTCTGTTGGGTTATATTTATACCCTTTCCAAGCAGTGTGTGTTCTCTCAAGCATTTACTCTAGCAAAACGTCACATGCCCCTTTTCCAGGTTATTTCCAGAAAAACACCACTATTATATTCTCAGCAAAACATCCTCCCACATGTCTGCTTCAGCAAAACATCCTCTCACTAGACAGTCTCCAGAAAAACTCACATTACATCCTCTCACTAGACAGTCTCCAGAAAAACTCACATTACATCCTCTCACTAGACAGTCTCCAGAAAAACTCACATTACATCCTCTCACTAGACAGTCTTCAGAAAAACTCACATTACATCCTCTCACTAGACAGTCTCCAGAAAAACTCACATTACATCCTCTCACTAGACAGTCTCCAGAAAAACTCACATTACATCATCTCACTAGACAGTCTCCAGAAAAAAACTCACATTACACAACTGAGTCTCCAAAGAAAATAGAGATTTCCACTTTATGGATTTATAAAGATGGGACAGGGAAGGAGTGGGGGTTGTGATTAAAATGGAAAGAGAAAAAATTAAAAGAAAAAAAAACACAGGAATTATAATCATAGGCAACAGCTAGATGTAGTTAAATATTTCTATAAACCATATTCCAGCAAAAGGATCACCTGGAATTTGAGACCACCTTAAGCTGCATAGTGATAAATGGTCATTAAAAAGACAAGAAATGTAATATAGAAAAAAAACCCACATGTTTCATTTCTGTTGTTGGGATAAAATACCATGACAAAATGAACTTAATGAGAAAAAATTTAATTTGAATTATTATTCCAAAGGCAAACAGTCAGTTATGGAATAGGATACATGTCAGAAGGCAGGGAAGACATGTGCCTGAAATGAGAGACTGACTGGCTGCATCTATACTCAAGAAACAGAGAGCAATGAATACAAACTACCATATCTCCCTTTCATTTCATTTCATGACATGGTACCATCCAGAATAAGTGAGTCTCACCACCTCAATTAATGTAATCAAGAGACACCCACATAGTCATAGCCAGCATCTCCCAAGAAGCAATGGATTTTATAAGAAAGAAAATCCATTTTGTGAGAGCTTGAATGAGAGCAAATGAGAACTCAGAAGATTATCTGTACTAGTGGTTCCAGATCTACAAGCAACTAGTGACCAGTAGACTCTGAACACTCAACTGTATCTGGTGTGATTAAGTCATGCAATTAATAATCTCTATGTGTATGTTTACTGTTGCTTCTTAGGAACAAAATAATCCTCGTCGTCCACCCTTTTCTTTCACAATTTAGAACTTTAGTTGTGTGGAATTTTGCCCTGAAGGTACATTATCACTATAACAGATTAATTACCTCTCTCCTTAATTACATGAATTTCTTCTTCTTTTTTTATTCGATATTTTTCTTTATTTACATTTCAAATTTATTCCCTTTCCTATTTTTCCCTCCGAAAACCCCCTACCACTTCCCCCTCCCCCTACTCCCCAACTCACCACTCACGCTTCCTGGCCCTGGCATTTGCCTACAATGGGGCATAGAACCTTCACCAGATCAAGGGCATCTCCTCCCATTGGTGACCAACTAGGCCATCCTCTGCTACATATGCAGCTACAGTCACGAGTCCCACCATGTGTTTACTTTGATTGGTGGTTTAGTCCCAGGGAGCTCTGGGAGTACTAGTTACTTCATTAATTGTTCCTCCTATGGGGCTGCAAATTCCTTCAGCCCCTTGCGTACTTTCTCTAACTCCTTAATTGGGGACCCTGGGCTCTGTCCAATGCATGACTGTGAGCATCCACTTCTGTAGTTGCCAGGAACTGGCAGAGCCTCTCAGGAGACAGCTATATAAGGCTCCTGTCCACAAGCCCTTGTTGGTAACTGCAATAGTATATGGGATTAGTGGTTGTTTATGGAATGGATCCCCAGGTGGGGCAGTCTCTGAATGGTTATTCCTTCAGTCTCTGCTCCAAATTTTGTTTCTGTATCTACTTCTAGGGTATTTTTTTCCATTTTTTATTAAGTATTTAGCTCATTTACATTTCCAATGCTATACCAAAAGTCCCCATACCCCCCCCACTCCCCTACCCACCCACTCCCCCTTTTTGGCCCTGGCATTCCCCTGTACTGGAGCATATAAAGTTTGCAAGTCCAATGGGCCTCTCTTTGCAGTGATGGCCGACTAGGCCATCTTTTGATACATATGCAGCTAGAGTCAAGAGCTCCGGGGTACTGCTTAGTTCATATTGTTGTTCCACCTATAGGGTTGCAGTTCCCTTTAGTTCCTTGGGTGCTTTCTCTAGTTCCTCCATTGGGGGCCCTGTGGTCCATTCAATAGCTGACTGTGAGCATCCACTTCTGTGTTTGCTAGGCCCTGGCATAGTCTCACAAGAGACAGCTATATCTGGGTCCTTTCAGCAAAATCTTGCTAGTGTATGCAATGGTGTCAGCGTTTGGAAGCTGATCATGGGAGGGATCTCTGAATATGGCAATCACTAGATGGTCCATCCTTTCGTCACACTTCCAAATTTTGTCTCTGTAACTCCTTCCATGGGTGTTTTGTTTCCTATTCTAAGAAGGGGCAAAGTGTCCACACTTTGGTCTTCGTTCTCTTGGGTTTAATGTTTTTAGCAAATTATTTTGTTCTCCCTCTTCTAAGAGGATTCGAAGTATCCACACTTTGGTCTTCCTCCTTCTATAGTTTCATGTGTTTTGCAGATTTTATCTTGGGTATTCTGAGCTTCTGAGCTAATATCCACTTATCAGTGAGTGCATACCATGTGCATTTGTTTGTGATTGTGTTACCTCACTTAGGATCATATCCTCCAGATCCATCCATTTGTCTAAGAATTTCATGAATTCATTGTTTTTAATAGCTGAGTAGTATTCCACTGTGTAAATGTACCACATTTTCTGTATCCATTCCTCTGTAGAGGGACATCTGGGTTCTTTACTGCTTCTGGCTATTATAAATAAGGCTGCTGTGAACATACAGGAGCATGTGTCCTTATTACAAGTTGGAACATCTTTTAGGTATGTGCCTAGGAGTGGTATTGCAGTATCTTCTAGTAGTACTATGGTCAAATTTTCGGAGGAACCACCAAACTGATTTCAAGAGTGGTTGTACCAGCTTGTAATCCCACCAGCAATGGAGGAGTGTTCCTCTTTGTCCACACCCTCAACAGCATCTGCAGTCACCTGAGTTTTTTATCTTAGCCATTCTGACTGGTGTGAGGTGGAATCTCAAGGTTGTTTTGATTTGTATGTCCCTGATGATTAAGGATGTTGAACATTTTTTAGGTTCTTCTCAGCCATTTCTTATTCCTCAGTTGAGAATTCTTTGTTAAGCTCTGTACCTCATTTTTTAATAGGGTTATTTGGTTTTCTGGAGTACAACTTCTTGAGTTCTTTATGTATATTGGCTATTAGACCCATATAGGATTTAGAATTAGTAAAGATCTTTCCCAATTGGTTGGTTGCTGGTTTGTCTTATTGCCTTACAGAAGCTTTGTAATTTTATGAGGTCTTGATCTTACAGCACAAGCCATTGGTGTTCTGTTCAGGAATTTTTCCCCTGTACTAATGTCGTCAAGTCTCTTCCCCACTTTGTCCTCTATAAGTTTCAGTGTCTCGGGTTTTATGTAGAGTTCCTTGATCTACTTAGACTTGAGCTTTGTACAAGGAGATAAAAATGGATCAATTTGCATTCTTCTACATGCTAACCTCCATTTGAGCTAGCACCATTTGTTGAAAATGCTGTCTTTTTTACACTGGATGGTTTTAGCTCCTTTGTTAAAGATCAAGTGACCATACGTGTGTGGGTTCATTTCTGGGTATTCAATTTTATTCCATTGATCTACCTGTCTGTCAATGTACCAGTACCATGCAGTTTTTAATCACAATTGCTCTGTAATACAGCTTGAGGTCAGGGATGGTGATTCCATCAGAGATTCTTTTAGTGTTGAGAAGAATTTGTTATCCTAGTTTTTTTGTTATTCCAGATGAATTTGTAAATTGCCCTTTCTAACTCTGTGAAGAATTGAGTTGGAATTTTGATGGGGATTGTATTGAATCTGTTAATTGCATTTGGTAAGATGGCCATTTGTACTATATAAATCTTGCCAATCCATGAACATGGGAGATCTTTCCCTCTTCTATGGTCTTCTTTGATATCTTCAGAGACTTGAAGTTCTTGTCATACAGATCTTTCATTTGTTTGGTTAGGGCCACACCAACACACTTATATAGTTTGTGACTATATTGAAGGGTATCATTTCACTAATTTCTTTCTCAGCCTGTTTATCCTTTTAGTATAGGAATGCTACTGATTTGTTTGAATTAATTTTATATCCTGCCATATTGCTAAAGTTGTTTCTCAGCTGTAGGAGTTCTCTGGTGGGATTTTTGGGGTTACTTAATTATACAATCTTATCATCCAAAAATACTGATATTTTGACTTCCTCCTTTCCAATTTGTATCCCTTTGATCTACTTTTGTTGTCTAATTGTTCTGGCTAGGAATTCAAGTACTATATTGAATAGGTAGGAAGGAAGAGAGTGGGCAGCCTTGTCTAGTCCCTGATTTTAGTGGGATTGCTTCAAGTTTTTCTCCATTTATTTTGATGTTGGCTACTTTTTTGCTGTATATTGCTTTTATTATGTTTAGATATGGGCCTTGAATTCCTGATCTTTCCAAGGCTTTCATCATGAACTGGTGTTGAATTTTGTCAAATGCTTTCTCAGCATCTAATGATGATAATGTGGTTTTTGTCTTTGAGTTTGTGTATATAGTGGATTATGTTGATGGATTTCAGTATATTGAACCATCCCTGCATCCCTGGAATGAAGCCTACTTGTCCATGATAGATGATCATTTTGATGTGTTCTTTGATTCAGTTTGTGAGAATTTATTGAGTACTTTTGCATCTATATTCATAAGGGAAATTGATCTGAAGTTCTCTTTCTTTGTTTGGTCCTTGTGTGGTTTAGGTATCAGCATAATTGTGGCTTCATAAAACAAATTGGGTAGAGCACCTTCTGTTTCTATTTTGTGGAATAGTTTGAGGAGTATTGGAATTAGGTCTTCTTTGAAGGTCTGATAGAACTCTGTACTAAACCCAGCTGGTCCTGGGCTTTTTGTTTGTTTGTTTGTTTGTTTGTTTGGAGACTATTGACTGTTTCTATTACTTTAGGGAACATGGAAGTGTTTACATCGTTAATCTGATCCTGATTTAACTTTAGTACCTGGTATCTGTCTAGAAATTTGTCTATTTCGTCCAGGTTTTCCAGTTTTGTTGAGTATAGACTTTTGTAATGGGATCTACTGATGTTTTGGATTTCCTCAGATTCTGTTGTTATGTCTCCCTTTTCATTTTTGATTTTGCTAATCATGTTAATCATCCATGTGCCCTCCAGTTAGTCTGGCTAAGGGTTTATCTATCTTGTTGATTTTCTCATAGAACCAGCTCCTAGTTTGGTTGTTTTTTTATGTAGTTCTTTTTATTTTCACTTAGTTGATTTCAGCCCTGATTTTGATTAGTTCCTGGTGTCTACTTTTCTTGGGTGAATTTGCTCAATTTTGTTCTAGAGCTTTTAGGTGTGCTATTAAGCTGCTAGTGTATGCTCTCTTCAGTTTCTTTTTGGAGGCACTCAGAGCTATGAGTTTTCCTCTTAGAACCACTTTCATTTGTCCGATAAGTTTGGGTTTGTTGTGGCTTCATTTTCATTAAACTCTAAAAAGTCTAATTTCTTTCTTTATTTCTTTCTTGACCAAGTTATCATTGAGTAGAGTGTTGTTCAACTAATAACTAATATCTAATTTTAAAAAATATATCTAATTAAAAAAAAAGAAAGAAAGAAAAAGAAATGTTGATTGACAGCACAAAGACAGGCTCTTTGGAAATTAAGATTACTTGTTGCTAAAAAATCACTTTATGCAGGTCAATAAAAATTAATGTAAATGAGTGGACAGAAGTCAGGAAGTGGTTCATGATGTCACCAAAGGACTAAAGTTTCAACTGTCTAGTAAATTTTGACTGTGTATAGGAGAGGAAAACAGAAGAAATTATTGATTATTTAGCAAAACTCCTTTACATGACAAAATTAATATTAAAAACCTGGGATGAATCATACTATATTCTCTAGCACACGCACATTTGTTTTTGACCTTCCTGATATTGATTTGGGCACCATTATACAATACTGGAGGTTTGGCAAATATAGAAAAAAATAAAAAATCAACGGATATGTATTTGTTTAGGGATAAATCCATAAACACCACATTGTAGGGAAAGGCAAAAATTCTGAACTTAAGCAATATCTTTATTTACATTTAGTTATCTATATTACATAACTACATATTTGTATTTTTTTTCCTGTGTTGTGGTCTATTATTTTCATAGAAACCCATAGTTACAGGATTATAGAGATGGTTACCTAAAAGTCTCCTTTATAAACCTTACTTTCAGAAGAAGTACTTAATGTGAATGTTTACACAACACTAATGTTTGTCAGCCATGCTCACAACCCCTAATTGATGACGGGGTGTAGATTTTTATGTAGAAATATATGAGTTTAGACACAAATAATGGTTTTTGTGAAGTGGCTTGTCAATAATGAAGTTAAACTTTGTTCTGATTTTAATTCTATGTAAAAATCAAATAATTTTAATTAGGAAAGTGAACCACTACAAGTCATATTTTTGTGTTATTATTTGTAAAAATGGTACCTATTTCAGTAAAAATAAACACTACCAACATTGGTGATTGACATTATCTTGATTTATCATGTGAATGATAAATTTATGATAGTTGCAAGACTTTAAACACAAAGAAAACCACATATGTGACATTTTACTCATTCCAGTAAAAGTTGATGGTCTGAGTTCAAAATCATAGAAGCACAACACTTACCCTAAAAAAAACCAAAGTGTGTTATCTACAAAAAAAATGTGTCTGCTAACATTTTATCTCTTACATTAAATATTTCATTAACACTAAGTTTATGACAATAATTAATCAGTAATGACAAAAACAAGACACCTTTTAAAGTAAATGATACATTTTAAAAATGAATTTTGACTTAGTGATAATTTTTCCTAGCTATTCAGTTTCTTTGCTATACTTGAATATTCTTCCCTTAAAATTATGCAGCACTTTTGTAATTGTTTTTCTCATAAAGATTCAGATTAAGAATTGACTTATCTGAGTGTTTTCCTCTAGGTCATCTACATTACTATAAGAGACAATACGTAGCTGAAGGGAGGAGTTCTCCTGGGCTTTCTCCATTCACATTTGCATGACTATTGCTGTTGTCACTGTTCACATCCTGTTTCCTCATTCACATTTGTGAGACTCTTTGAGTGTAGTTTCTTAAATCCTATCTTAGATCACTAGTAAAAATTTGGCTAACTCTAAGAATCACGACTTCAAACGGTTGAAGTAAAGAGTTTTTCTAAATGAAATACATAACTGACACTGGAAATAGAATTTCAGGAAAATTTAATCTGTACACATACTTTATGCTAAACACTGAATTTTTTATCAAATAGTTTATAGCCATTTCACTGTTTAATGGTGTACAAAAGTCCAATTTTTTTATATCTCAACTAAAATATATTATAAATAAACTTCTACAAGTCTAAATGCAACAGATGGAAACATTGATTTAAATCTCTATATGAAAGTAGTATGCTATACTGGAATATGTTGCAAAGATATGTTGAAGATGTGGAGGAAGAACAATCATAAGTTTGAGGCCAGCCTAGGCTACAGACATGGCTCAGTGATGAAGAGTAGCTACTTTGGAAGAATATTTGAGTCTAATTCCCAGTACCAACATGGGGTTGTTCACAACTGCCTGTAACTTCAGCCCAGGGAACTCGATGCCATATATTCTAGCCTCTTGAGGGGGAGCAGGGATGTCTCTGTACTTACATGAGCACACAGATATAGACACATAGACATACACACAAAACATCTAAAAATAAAATAAATGATTTTTAAAGGTATGTATGTATGTATGTATGTGTGAGTGAATAAATTCATATATATATAACATTTCAGGACTGAAATCCTCTCTTTTATTCTTTTCATTCTTTATGTATTTAGTTCATTGATAATTTTGTATAGTATGCTTGATCATATTCACCCCTTCTCCTACTCTTAGCAGGTCCACTATCCCTCTCTTACCTATCCAAATTCATGTCTTTTTTTTTTTTCTGTACATTTGGCTTCACTGTACTCATTCACCATTTCTGGGTCTTATACATTTCCTGCCCTATCTTTTACAATGATCTCTGAACATTTGGAGGAGGGTATGTGGTACAGATTTTCCATTTGAGGCTGAGCATTCTGCAGTCCTTTTTCTTTACACTTTGACTAATTATGATTGTCTCTTTTAATTACTATCCACTATAAATAGAAGCTTCTCTGATGAGATTTCAGAAATATTTAATCTCTGAGTATAATGAAAAGTCATTCAAGTTGGTCTAATACTATGACCTTTAGCAGAATAATAGTATTAATTCCTTTTATGGACTTATGACTTTTTAGACATAAATTCTTGACCACAAAATGGTGCTAGGTATAGGTCTCATCCTGTAGAGCAGGGCTTAACAGAACTTAAATTCAACTGGAACATGGCTGGTTACACCCATGATGTTCATGCCACTATTAAAACAGGGGGCAGGTCTTGCCAACTCAACCATTATTGTAGCTCACAAGGGCCACAGCTGGATAAGATTCATGATTATTATTCTTTATTATTAATCTTTATTATTATTCTCCTATGATAGATTTTACAGTACCTTCACATGCTATGAAATCTTGACAGTGGGGATGAAACTTCCAGGTGAATGCCAGAGTGACTTACATTTTTATTCTTCTTATATTTAACTTATTACAGAAAGCTGACAGCTTTTGTTTTGTTAATCTGTTTTGATATGAAATAATATGTTTAATGCTACCTTTCCCTTGATGTAGAAGTAGAAATTATTTCTGTGTATCAAAAATTCTGTATCATTAAATAAATATAATATAAAGACAATTATTAGTGAATAAATAAAACTCATGTGTATTTCATTAATATTGTGGCTATCTTCCATCCATCAGAGCAAAGATTTTAACTAGGTCACATAGAGTTGAAATTAGCACATTAATTGGATATATGCATAAAATATAACTATTACTCTAAAAGTATATATTTAAATATATTCTCACTTTAACTTCAGTGTTGTTCTCTGGAGACTTTTAATACAGAAAGCATATGCCAAACTTGAAGGAATTTGTTTTTACAATAATTTATAGTGAAATTTAATATTTTGAGTGACATTTGAATCATGATTTGCTCAGATTCTTGAAATATTCTTTGATTCATAAACAATTTTCTTCAAAGTTATGACCTATAAAATCATTCCATTTCTGGCATGATATGTGTTCCATGCTGAGAAGCGGTTCTGTGAAGACTGCATTCATGGTCTATAAAAAATACATCAGGATTGACAGTGTCATCCAAGTAAGCAACATTTAAATTCAGTGATTAAAATTCAGTGAACTTTTAAGAGTTCTACATTCTCCAGTTTTCTAAGTAAATTGATATATTGAAATAATTCCAATAGATATAAATTTCAAAATATTCCAATTGCATGTCACATTTGAAATAAAAAAAAAATGATTTCTTCAGAAAGAGAAGAAGGGAATAAAATGCTTACAGCTATCTAAACATTTAGCTGTGCCCGGGTACATGTGAAGAGTAACACTTAAATCAAGATTCTTCTACATGCAGTTCCTCGAAGTAAAGTCAAACCATTGACGGAAAGCACTTATGGGATAGAAGCTTAACTTCCTCACCACCAATTTCAAAACGTAGTCTTTTCCCATTTTCCTTGTGCCCTAACACACCCAGCATCTCTAAATGTGTTGGGTGATTAGTATTCCAGATATTCTGACTGCAGGCCGAGTATAAAATGTTATCATTTATGTTAAGAAAATAAAATGCTTTATACCCACGGCACACATTTTCAACCATTAAAAAGCCAGTGTCACCTGAAAGCTTCTCTAAGAAGAACTGGGTACTTGAGGGTACATTTCTGTTGTTACCTCTTTTAACTGATACTTTAAGGAAATTTTAAAATATGAAGTCCTAGCTTCTAATTTTTAATTCAGGAAGTTTGGGTGTGGCCTGCGTGTGAGGCAACAGAGTCTCCAGCTCAGTTTGATGGGTCTAAACTCTTCATCTCTCAGTTGTGGCCCTGAAAAATCTAATTATTTTGAGAGAGAAAACTTTTTCAGTACCAACAGCACTGAATAAAATAAAGCCTTAATCTGACAGAGAATTGGGATACTGCTATAAAGTCTATAATATTTTGCAGAATGTCCAGCAGACATCTCGATATGACATAAACAGGAAGTCACTCAGCATGTATACTCTAATTATAGAAAAGTTATTTTCCTGTGTAGCTTTCCCAGACATTTTGTTTCTTTACAAATACTCTGAAATTGTACATTCTCTCTCCCAGCAAGACTCCCTAGGTTCTGTTCTACACTTAAGCGAAACATCATGCACTTAAAGAATCCTATGCCTGGCAGATCAGGCAAATGTCAAGCTACAGGAAGAGCCACTTGCCTATGTATAATGTAGCAAGAAAGGGCAATCGGACAGTAAAAGGTCTAGCAATCGTAACTAAACGTAGATAAAAGCACCTTAGGTAGCTATCTTAGTGGCCTTACTTCCATTGATTGGAGAAGTTTAAAACCAATCATTGATTACTGTCATACTATTTAACAGTAATTTCAACACCAAACCAAAAACAGTGTTATTCTTTGTGATTTATTTTGTATACTTTAACAGACACAAAACCAATTTTCTTACCATAATTCTATGAAAATATCTGCCTATCCACTGAACTCTTTCTTGAAATGTTCACTATATTCCAGGGTTTTGATTCATTTGGTGCTTATAGGATGCTTAACATTGCAGAGTATTGGCTAAATTTGCAATATCTGGGAGAAAAAAAATGACTCTCTTCCTGTTTTGACATTAGAAATTAAAATAAAGAATAGACAGAAGTCCCTGGGAGATAGGATAACCATGCAGAGAAGTGAGAGAAAAGATTATTGGCATCAGAGAGGACAGAAAACAACAGGAGAGCATGGCCCATGGAATAGACTAAGCAGGGCTCACAAGAGCGCGCTGAGACTGAAATGGCAAGCACAGTACCTGCATGGGTCTGCACCAAGTGCTCTGCATATATGCTGTGGCTGTTTGCTTGGTGTTTGTGTGGGATTCCTAACAGTGGGAGGGAGTGAATCTCTATTTTTTTTTTTTTTTTTTTTTTTTTTTTTTGTCTACTCTTGGCACTCTTTTCTTCTGTAGAGCTCCTCTGCCAAGCCTTGATATGAGGGCTTTTTCCTTGTCTTCTTGTATCGAGTTTTGTGCTATTTTACTGATTTTTCTTGGAGTCCTGTTCTTTTCTGGTGGGAGGTAGATCCTGGGAAGAGGGGAGGATAGTGGCATGAGTTAGGGGTAGCAGAGGTGGGGGAAACTGTGGACAGGGTGTATTACATGAGGAAAGAATCTACTTTCAATATGATCTTTTAGCAAACACAGAAGTGGAAGCTCACAGTAATCTATTGGATGGATCACAGGGCCCCCAATGGAGGAGCTAGAGAAAGTACCCAATGAGCTAAAGGGATCTGCAACCCTATAGGTGGAACAACATTATGAACTAACCAGTACCCTGGAGCTCTTGACTCTAGCTACATATGTATCAAAAGATGGCCTAGTCGGCCATCACTGGAAAGAGAGGCCCATTGGACTTGCAAACATTATATGCCCCAGTACAGGGGAACGCCAGGGCCAAAAAGTGGGAGTGGGTGGGTAGGGGAGTGCGGGGGAGGGTATGAGGGACTTTTGGGATAGCATTGGAAATGTAATTGAGGAAAATACGTAATAAAAAAAAGGAACAGACAGGTAAAATGATAATGCATTAAAAATTTTTTTTCAGCAAGATTACACACAAGCTTACATACTCTTAGAAGAACCTAGAAGTAAGATATTTTATTCAGGTGACAGGAAGTAAGAGATAGATTTTTACAAAAATAAAGAAGTACTTTGAAGTTTGATTTGAAGCCTACACTAGAATTTTTCAGACAAACTGGGACTCTGGAGGAATTTAAATCCAGCAACATTGCTTCTCTGGCTGAAATACAAACATACCTTTAGTGTACACCTTTAATCCCAGACAATGATACTAAGGTTAGTTTATAGAAGGAAGAACAATGTTTGAAAATGACATCTAATTGGAAGACAGTTTGCTGAGTGCAGTCAATCATTTCCGCTCAGTCAGTTGAGTTCAGGCATGCAGTGGAGTCCAGTTGAGTTCAGCCTCTGATTTTGGTTGAGTTCAGATCAGCAGCAGTTTTTGCCAGGACAGTTTTACAAAGACAGGGTAGACACATGTGAAGAAAGAAAGAGCCAGCAGTGAGAAGGTAGAAAATTAGAACATATTGCCAAAGTTAGTTTGAGGCCAAGCAGAGCAATTCAGTGAGAAGCCTACAAAAGCCAGATTTAGTCAGTCAGCTTGAAGAGGAGTTTGAGCCAAAACAACTAGTTGAACCATTAGCCAGAGTTCTGAAAGCCTACAGAAACTGTGAAACGACAGAAAGAGTGAATTTATTCAGCTGTAAGCCTCTGAGATAACAATTACTTCTGGTGAATAAAAGATACATTTATATCTGTGAATTATGTCTGAAAATAAAAGGTCCTTTTACATGGTAGTATAAGTGATACAAGAGATATCAGAAAAGGGAGCCTTCTGATCTGGGAGCAATGCACATATTTCTTTATAATATGTATTAAAGGAATTAAATATACTCTAGAGAATGTAAAATAATTTGAATGATAGCTTGAGATTGTGCTTTCGCAGAGAATACACTAGATTGGCTCAAGGTTGTTCTGTTGAGAGCCTGCTACTGAGTCAGAAAATTTACAAAATCAGAAACAGAAAGGATGTGAGTGAAAAGGAGATTGAGATGTTCCTAACATCACTACTTTACTGGCCAGGGGAATTATGTCTGAAGAGGCTCTCACCTCGGAGACATGAGTTCAATCTCTAAAGTCTGTATTGGATCAGGAGAGAAGCAACTAGGTTAAGATGTCCTCAGTCTTCCAAAGAAGCATGTAACATCCATATGCCCATATATTTACACACACACACACACACACACACACACACACACACACACAGACACACACACAGACACACACACATACACACACAGACACAGACACACACACACACAGACACACACACATACACACACACAGACACACACACACACAGACACACACACACAGACACACACACACAGACACACACGAATAAATACATAATCACATAAATGTAAAAGAACTTTCCAAAGTGTTAGACTTTGATTGTAAAACAATTAATAATATAACATGATAAGTTGCAAGGAGAAAAATTGTGATCACATTATTACCATGATCTTGGTGATCTTAGATCATGACCAATCAGATTATCATCATTTTGAAACTACTTAGAACTCACCAAATACTAATAAACCCTGAATGTCACCAAAATTTCTTAACATGGAGATCACCGATGCAGCCACTAATCAATGTGGATACAGCAGTAGGTCTTCCTCTTCCTCAATAAATGAATTATGAATAAGACAAAAAACCAAAAGCTGTTTAAGAGATAACAAGAATTAAAGAATTTGCAGCAGATGGTACCAGCTGTGCACATTTAATTCCAGCTCAAACAATCTGCCAAACAGTTAGACAGAACTGCTTTTGCATGTGAAATTGGAGTGTCTGGGAGCCAAGGAAGAAACAAGAGTTGTCTTTCTGGCATTAGCTATTAAAGCTTTTATTATAATTATTGCTAGTGAACATGGACTTAACTTCCACTGGCTTCTTATGACCACCTTCATCCACTGGATGTTTCTTTCTTTGCCTTTCCATTTCATCCTTCTTTCCCTTTCTATTTCTCTCTTTCTCATTCCCCTCTTCTCCTTTTGCCTTGCTTTTTCATATTATCTGAACTGTGCTTATTCACACTATGCACATATATACAACCTACGGCTTGTATTATTTAAAAAGTAAACTCAAAGAGAGCACTGTTAAAATGCAATATTTTAGTACTCCAGATATCATACGTTTTAAATGTATAGAATAAGGGTTTATTGTGAATTTTTAAAAGCAAAACTTTAATAGGCTCTAGGATATTTCAATAGGTTTATAAAGATGTTAGCTGTAAATTCTAAAGCAATGTAGCATCAATGTATCTAGGGAATCAAGAGATATTTATAAATATATTTGTAATACCAATTTGAAAAAAAATTATCAATTTGCTAAAGACTGAATCTGAACTCCGGGTAGAAATCTAGATGTTTATGGACTGATAAAAGACAAGCTGATATTGAGGGCCAAAGAAGAAATATTAATTAGTACTCCAATGAGAAAGTGTCAATACATTCAGAGTATGCACTTACGGAATGGGCTCAACAGAGAAAGGGACCATTTAGATTGGTCCTAATAGAGAAATTTAAAACAATAGATTAACTGAGAATATGGCAGGAATGGAAAACTCTGGGAGCTATTAGAGGGGAGAAATGCTGAAAGGATTGATTATACAGCAGTACATTATAGACCAGAGGAGAGACATTCCAGAAGAGAGGGGAGGTGTCAGTCAGGTCCCTGCAAGTAGCACATGAAAGAAATAGTTGCTATCTGGATTCTTGTGAGAGCAGATGTATAGATGGAAATGAACATACCAGAGAGAAAAAGAAAGACAACAGTCATGCATAAAGGGAGACTGGGCTTTGAGAACCTGCAAAGGAAGGATTCTGCCTGAGGCTGGAGTTGGTTGATCAGATCAGAATATGGATTCACAGAAAACTCATCCTAGGAGAATGACAACAAGGATACATAAATGACTTACAGTGACTACAATTGACTAATGAAAGCACTGGAGGTTTCTCCTGGAGAATGCACTCACTCAGATGTCCATCTGCAGAAAACACTTTAACCAATGACTTTAAGACAATGTCACAGGGTATTACATCCCAACACATTATCCATGCTTACAAGACCAGTGTCTCAGGAGGTTCCTAGTACTACATTCATGCTCCAGGACTATCGTAACAACAACCAGAATCTTCATATCTGAAAGTGACAAAAATTTATTATCTCACAGAATGGAACAATATGTCATTAAAATTTGTCTTTAAAAACAGGTCTCATGTGATTGATATTCAATTGAATCCATGTTTCTCTTACTTTCCAGTTATTGCTAAAATGTTTGTTTTTCTTGACTTGTGGAACTATCCATCTTGCCTTCTTGTCTGTATCTCCATGTCACCTGGCTTTGGACTCAGTGCCCACCTTAAATTCTGAATGATGAACTCGTATTATTCATAGTTTAGTTACACACACAAAATTTTTTCTTTTAAGTTTAATTTTTATATTAATTGAAAATTATTAAAATTTTGTTGCTACGTGAAAATAATTTATACGTAACTTTATACATATATCATGGAAAGATCAAACATAACTAACACATTATATGAACACTTATCTAAAAAGTTCTAGATCAATAAAGTCTAAGTTATCTTTGCACACACACATATACACACACACTATATATATATATTCTAAATGCACAAATACAGACTGCCTATCAGGTATGATATTACTTGTATGTATGTCTTCTGGTTTACATTTCAATTAGCAGTATGTCACAGTAACACTAGCGGTGTACCAGTGACATTTGTGCCTTGATGGTAACCAACAGCTGCCTAATTGGACATAAGACCCACTCAAAAGGAGTTAGTCATTCTTGGTGTTGGAAACATAGTCAAGCACCAATGGCTAGTGAAGTCCTGGATCTTCGAGTAGGACCTACTATGGTCACACCATGATACCAGTAAAACACCTAACTACATTCTATTTTTTTTTCCTTTTACCCACAGGTTCATCCTTGCCTCATCAAAAAATGTCTTTGCAACAAAGATCATTACAGCAAAAAACAATCAAACAAAATACAAACCCATGGAGACCAGTTACAGTTGATACATTTACAAGACAATTCCTGCATCCAAGGCTCAGGGCTCATTTCTAAGGAATGGGGCCAGAAAGATTTAAGAGCTAGAGGAGCAAAAGCTTTGTTGTGAGATTGTGTCTCCTAGAATTGTCAGAAGCTACACCCATGAAGTCTCACCAACATGGGTGCAGAATCCTCAAAACATGACGTGAACAAGGGCAATAGACATGCCAAAGTGAACTGGGAAGAGCTCTTGAGGCCTTACCTCTACACAAAGATTTGCAGGCATCAAAAAAGCATACCAAGATCAGGAGAAATAGTCTTCCCCAGGAAAGAGCCCACCAACTGGTTATCCAACAGCCAATGGAAAGTTATTATTTTTTAAAAAAGTTTCTGGAGAAAGCATATGTTGCCATTTATAAATGAATAATAAAAATGTGGGACAAAGCCTGCATGATAAGTCTATGATCATAGGTTCATGGAAGTTATAAAAGCAATTTCAGTTGCTTTTGCTTTTTTTTTTTTTTTTTTTTTTTAACTTTTAAAACCTTCACTACAAGCTGGGAAGTAGTTGCATACACATTAGTCCCAGCACTTGGGAGGCAAAAGCAGGCAGATTTCTGAGTTCAAGGCCAGCCTGATCTCCAGAGTGAGTTCCAGGACAGCCAGGGCTACACAGAGAAACCCTGTTTCGAAAAAACAAAAAACAAAACAAAAACAAACAAACAAACAGAAAACCAACCAATCAAACAACAACAAAAACCCATCACTACATTTTGAATCAGACCCAGAAAATATTTACTTATTTTGTATTTCTTTAGAATGAGCCACTTTTAGGTCATCTGTTCACACACTTTCTTTCTCTTCACTCCTTTAGATCGGCCTACTTAGTGGAAATGCCTCCTAAGCAAATACAAAGGATTCTACTTGTTTGCCATTATTTTTCTCTTGTTGGTGGCTTCTTGTTTCTCATTTATTGATTCAGAGTCAATTTGCTAAAATATGATCAAAATTTTTTTTATTCCTGGAAAAGTATCCTCTTAAAAATTAAAGTGAGTAATGAACATGTTGTCATAGTTGGCTGGCTTAATCTCACCAAAGATGCTGTTAGTCTTTGTACCAAAATAAAAGTGTTTTATTAGGTGTCTAGATTGTCTATGCACTCAGTCTACTTTAGATGTCAAATCATCCAACATTCAGATTGACATCTATTGATAATTTTTTGATTATTTATTATATAATTTTTGATTTATTGGTAATTTTTTTCTGAGTGTACATATAAATACAAGAAAACTTTACTGTGGTGTTCTAAATAACCTGTGACCAAAAAAACAATAACAAAACCAAAAACAAAAAATTCCCACATAGGCTTAGCATATGACTATTTAAAATAATTATTGAGGCTGATAAAGAGTGTTCATAATAAAGTACTTCAATTTTTTCAATCAATTGATTCATAAATTGATTCATTTTACTACCATTGTTTGTACTACCATTGTTTGTAAAAGGACAAAACAACAAATAAATTTGCATATTCAATGAACTACTCCCTTGACTGAGGTATTTACCAAGTCACAGGAGGGCTACATAAATTCTTTGCCACTGAGGACCATTAGATATTAAAATATACTGCAAGAACTATCATTATTTCCACTCTTCCCTGGTTATCTTTATTTTTCCAAACTTCCCTATGTCTTTTTCAAATATATAACTTCCCAATTGACTAAATTTTAACCAGGCATTCAAATTTTACTTCCAATACTGTTCCTGACACGATCCCCAGATCATTCTTGAATAGCTAATGTTTATCTATGTTTTTTATGGTGGTATTTTCCAGTTGTCTAGCTGTGACTCTCTCAGCAGTGTGACAGTTTATGGGAATCTGTCTTTGTGTGGTTGCCCTACACTAAATGTAGCCATTGTCAATTGAAAACATATTATATCCCCTCTTATGTACTGTAAGCTCCTTGAGGATAAAGTAATATATCATTCCTGTATGTGTTTCCTTGAGATCGAGTCTCAGAACAAATGAACTAGCATACAGGTGAAAATGATGCCACTATAAAATGAGTGCAGATGAAATTGATCCCTGTCCAGATGAGAAAGATATTTGTACTTACAATCCAAATTGGATTATGTGTAGCCAAACCCAAATCAGCCATATTGATTTTCATTCTTTTTGTAGCCAAAACGATCGTTCAAACTCAAGGTCACTTTTACCTTCTTCCTATCTGACAAAAAATAAATAAATAAAAGAAGACTTAATGCAGTGAAATTCTTAAGATCTCATTCTGGAAATAATTCAATATTTATCATTTTTTAGGTGACTTTGGAAATTAAGGAAAATGGATTGTTAATAATTATATGGAAAATTTGAAAGTTAGATCTAATTATATCATGAAGATATTCATAATTTAATGTGGTCCAAACATTAACTCTCAGCCACATAGGTGAATTATCCGCTTGAAACTTGACTTTCTAACAAATTAACTCCAGTAGTTTCTTTCATCTAAGAGATTATGGGTATTTAGTAATATTAGCCTTACAGATAAAAGTTACAAAACAGTAACAGATTCTGTTAATTATGAGCAGTGGTGGTTTTTATGGTTTAGAAGGAAATTCAAAGTACAGATCTGATGTATTTGGTTTCTGCTTGTGGGAAGTGAGTGCTTTGCACAAACTAAGCTTCTGAGATTGTAGCCAAACATGAAAGAAAAACAAAATCACTTTTTTAGATCTGACTTAAGTTCTAAGATTGTTTAGTGATGATGTACAGATTTCTCAAGAAAAAACAAAAAGGAGTGATCCTTGGGACGTCTATTCAACCATGTTCATTTCCTACTTATTACAGACCTTGAAACAGCAATTGTCAACGTCATATGGAAAAAACACAAAGCCTAGAGTAGCTGAAAAAAGTATTGAAGAGTAAAAACTTCTGGAAGTCTCACCATCCCTGACTTCAAGCCATACTACAGAGCAATAGTAATAAAAACTGCATAGTATTGGCATAAAAACCGATAGACTGATTAATGAAATAGAGTTGAAGACCAGAAATAAGCCCATATACCTGTGGACACTTGATTTTTGACAAAGATGCCAAAACCGAACAATAGAAAAAAGAAAGTATCTTCAACAAATGGAGCTAGTTTAGCTGGTTGTCTACATGTAAAAGAATGCAAATAGACCTATATCTATCACCCTGCTATATTCAAAATAGCCAGAAACTGGAAAGAATCTAGATGCCCCTCAACCAAAAAATGAATAAAGAAAATGTAGTTCCTTTTCAAAATGGGGTATTATTCAGCTATTGAAAATGAAGGCATCATGAAATTTGAAATCAAATGAATGGAAGTAGAAAAGATTACTTCTCCCAGACCCAGAGAGATAAACATGGATATTAGCCATAAAAGTATACAATATTCATGCTGCAAACCACAGGCTAACCACCATAAAATCCACAGATCTAGAGAAGCTAAGAAATAAGGAGGGCTCATGAGATGGTGGTGGTGCATGAATCTCACTGAGAAGGGGAAATAGAATAGTCATCTTGGGTGGATAAGGGGAGGGGACTGGAGTAGGGGAGTGCAACTGTATGCATCAGGATGGAGAGGGAGAGTACTGGGAGAGATAACTGGAATCAGGTACGTTGAGCTAGAACCCTAGGACAATAGAAACCAGGAAATTATGAGAGGAACCTTAGCTAAGACTCCTAGCAGTGGGGTTATGGAGTCCAAACCAGATATCTATAACCAGGCAAGACTTCCAATAAAGGGATTAGGACACTAACCCAGCCACAAAACCTTCGATCTATAATCTGTCCTGCCTAAAAGATGTGCAGGAGTACAGATAGAGCAGAAGTTAAGGGAAGATTCAAGCAATTGCTGGTCCAGCTTGAGACCCATGACATGAAAAGGACCCCACCTTTGACACTGTTAATGACATTCTGCTATACTTGCAGACAGGAGTCTTGTATAACCTTCGTCAAAGAGTATTCATCCAGCAATTGATGGAAACAGATTCAGAGACCCACAGACAAATATTAGGAAGAGCTTGTGGAATCCTGTGGAAGAGTGGGAGGAAGGGTCGTAGGTACAAGAGGGGTTAAGACACAACAAGAAAACCTACAGAATCAACTAACCTCGGCCCATAGGAGATCATAGAGAATGAAGTAACAACCACAGAGCATGCACGGGATGGACTTAGGCCCTCTGCACATATGTGTGTCACAGTTGTGCAGTGTCGTCTTCATGTGGGACACCTAACAGTGGAGCAAGGACAGTATTTGGGACCCTTTCTTCCTCCTGGGTTGTGGCTTATAGCCTCAATTGGAGAAGATGCCCCTAGTCTTACTGCATCTTGATATGCCAAGGCTAGTTGATATCCATGGGAGGGTTCTCTTTTTCTGAAGAGAAAGGGAGGAGGGGCAGAATGGATGAGGGGGAAGGAAGGTGGGGGAGAACTGGGAGGAGGGCAGGGAAAGGAAAGCACAGTCTGGATGTTAATCAACTAATTAATTTTTTAAAAAGATGTGATCCTTTGAAAGATGTAAGGAACATTACATTGCTACCAAATACATAACAGACCAAACCATTACCTAGTTAAATGTATTGATAGCATTGCTGTATCCTGAGTATGTGAAAAATAGGCTTTTAAGTGAAAAGATTGCCAATTTGGAACCCTGAGAAATAAACAAAATGACACAGCGTTGTTTTTATGAATTTCTTGGCAGATGCTTACAGAGCTGATCATTTTTGAAAGATGTGTTGTATTCTGATAAAGTCTGTGCTTTGTGAGATCTGAGCTCTTAATTTGTGTTCTATAAATATGTATGTGAAGCTGATAGTATATAGCCATACTTAATAAAGAAGGATGAAGCTGGGCAGTGGTGGCGCACGCCTTTAATTCCAGCACTTGGGAGGAAGAGGCAGGCAGATTTCTGAGTTCGAGGCCAGCCTGGTCTACATAGTCAGTTCCAGGCCAGCCAGGGTTACACAGAGAAACCCTGTCTCAAAAAAACACAAGGCCTTGCAGAGACTTAAAGTGTCAGGATGGGGGTATACCAAGGGGGCCCCCAACCACTCAGAGGAGAAGCAGGGAGTGGGAAGGATTGGTTGGGGGGGTGACCAGGAGGAGGACAGTAGCAGGATGTAAAGTGAATAAATAAAAATTTAAAATTAAATTACGGGGTGGGGTATTTTTGGAGGGGAAACTAGGAAAGGGGATAACATTTGAAATGTAAATAAAGAAAATATCTAATAATAAAAAAAAAACACAAGGAAAAAAAAGGAGGCCGAGAAATCCATTACAGTGGGAACCATGGTTTATTTAGAGAATATCAGATGACAACTTTATCACTTATGGAACACAGAGTTGTCCACTATCCTTACTACACTGCAAAGCTGCTCTTTATTTTTATTTTTTCTGGTTTCCCAATACTTGGAGAAAAGTGAAGTGAAATCAGCCCCAGGAGAACAAGAAGTTGAACACTCTTCACATAAATGCATCTTTACTGATCTTCCCCTCTGCCTCTCAGGATTGCTGTCCCACATGTTCCATCCCTTAGCCATGACTCTTCTTTGCAGAAACAAAGCTGGCCTAACATAGCACTTATATTAAATAATATATGCAATATGTAATAAATCTACTTTACCTTGGAAGGCAGATGTTGAGAAGAAAGTCTGAATACTAACAGAAAAGTATTAGATATATAGTTCAGGTCAATTAAAACTTACATTTGTCCATCTAAAAAGCGTTTGTATGCAAACAGCAGCAGATGCTGCCTGCCTTCCATTTTAAAGTTTCTTTGGACTCTGTTTCTTTAAAATAACATACTATTTTTCTTGTGCTTACATAAATTTGTGTGCTTTCTTAATTTGGCTAAAAGCTTTAAAACATTGAAAATTGTCAGTATGAAGGAAATGTCTTAGAGAAGTGAGGACTCAAGATGATACATATCCAGGGCAGCACACTGGTTACCACTCTAAGACACTCCCTTGTGCCCCCCAGCGATCCTTATTAGCAGCAAAAGGCCGGATATCTTTACCCCTGACTGACAACTTATCTTCTTCAATGGGACTGATTCTTCCAGAGTCATGTAGGGTGAATATGAGAAATCACACCATCTTCTTCTCAAACAAATGTGGATTATTGCTAATGAAAGAAAGAAACTTGAATTAGAATTCATCCATCATTCTGGAGTCAACATTAAACTCAGATATTTTATTTCCTAGGGTTTGAAAAACTATAGACATAACTCAATATAGAATGGAAAATACAAGTATCAATTCCTTATTCAGCTTCACTTTCTTAACATTGTATCCATCTAAACTAATAATAGAAAGAGCAAGGACCAACTTGCTCAGTTATCTTTAAAGCATGACCAACTGTACCTTATTCTATTCAGTTTCTTTTTCACACAGACTTGTGTGTTTTATTAATTAATTAATTAACACTTTTAATTACCAATTGAGTACCTATACTCAATAGACACTAATATTATAGATAAATGTTTATAATACATTTATATCATAATGAAACAATGAGCTTTGTAGAAAGCTGCACATTATCAGCTGCAAAGGTAGATTATTCTTAGATTAATTACTCAATTGAAAACACATGTATTTCTCTCCAAAGTCAAGTAAACTACTTTTCAAGCTATTTCTTAGTATACATATTCTGATTTAATCAATTATTCATAGTCCCATTGCTTTCCTTCTGTGGTGTTAAAATAGACAAATGTCAAGCAGCTATATTAATATTGGACAATTTTTGGAAAGAAATATATGGTTAATCATTTAAGTAACAGATCATTTCTGTCTTAAAGTCTAAGTTCATTGTATCCCATAAGTTGGGCATGAGTTGAGAAGAAATTGCGATCTGGCACTTCTAGGTTCTGACCTGCACTCTTTTTAAAAGCTCTTAAGGGAACTTAATCATTGTGATTGTCTTCATGATCCTTGCCAACTCCCTGTTTTTCATGACCTGTATGCTAGATGGCCAGTGGCTATGGAGGAAAATAGAGAGAAGAAATTTTAGGGACTAAAATTTATAAATTAAAATTTCTTTACATATGTGCATATGTTTCAAAACTTGATTTTTAAAATATATTATCAATTATTGCTTTACTGTAATTATGTGGAGATAATACAAAAATCCTTATGGTTGCAATGACTAAGCTTTTAAAACTAGCATCTCTTGGAGCAAATGTTGCATAAAATAGAGTAGAAAAGTGCTTTGTCTAAGAGTTCAGACAAGTTAGATTAATATATCTACATAGGTATTACTTTGTTTTAGGCAGGATAGTTAGCTTTTCAAGAACCAGGTATTCATGTAGAAGGGGACAGTTGCCACCCTTGTCTGAAAATTTGCAGTGATGATTAAGATATGCCTGCAAACACAGTGTCCACATCTCTACAGTAAGCACTAAATGTTTGCTACTATAGGAGAAATGGTTTTCTAGTCTCCCCAACAGCCTTAGAAAAACCCACACTCACCTTTGCTGCTTTAGTATAGGTGTACAGCAACGGGTGATTCCTGCTGCCAAATACAGAGAGCTATTGTATTTTTCTTTCTGGGTAACTTGAGTGACTTCTCATCCAGGACACTGTCTGATGGTTGTGTTTCCAGAATACTTTCAGAAACATTCCTTTGAAGAGAGCCTGCTCATAAAAGGTAAGTGTGGTCCAGGCCTAAGTATACCAGACTGCAAGTCAGGGCTCCTGATGACCACCGCGGATAATCCTCTTCATCTCATCAAGCCTTAACTTTTACTGACTGTAAAATGTGAGTTTGTTTTTTTTTTTTCTATCCTGTCTCAGAAGCTGGAGGCTGTGAGTGAAAAATGGCTTGTGATTTATGGTAAGCTGTAGGAACAGGAAACTATAGTGTTATTCGATGTATTATGATCTAACCAGATAATGGGCAATAGAAATCGGTGTCTTGGCACATTTTATTTTGTAAAGAATAATTACAATGAAAATCCCCCAAACGTCTGAGAAACTACCTTCTTTAGTTTAAGAGGGATAGTCATATGAGTTCAAAGAGATGAGATACCCTAAAGTAAACCCAGCCGGGATGACTGACCTCTGCAGCTTGGTAAGAAATCTTGGGCTATGTTCTCATTAAGTTCGCATCTACCTCGTCGTTCAGCCCAGCTAATGCAACGCTCACAGCAAAGCACCCTGACATCTTGACTGAAATCAATGCCACCGCCATTGCCAAGGTGGCTGAGCAGGCTAATGACATCTGCTGTGTTGATCCTCCCAATTGCAGGCTAGTCCCAACCTTGTCCTGACTCTCTTTCCAAATCCGCCTATGCAGACTGTAGCAGGGGCACTGTTGGGAAGGAATGGGTATTCTGCCCTGCAGCTTCTAAATGATCCTTTGAAATTTAATGAGGTCAGTTGGGCGTCTACAGTTTTGCCTTTTCTGAACTCTACTCAGAAGAGAAAACCCTGTGTTCTCTCTCTCTCTCTCTCTCTCTCTCTCTCTCTCTCTCTCTCTCTCTCACACACACACACACACACACACACACACATGCACTGCAAAAACACTTGAGAAAACACCTACGCGTAGGAAAAAAAAAACAAACAACAAAAACACCTTCCATCATTTTTCATAAAGAAGCAGCCTTATTCCTTATGACAGCCCCAGTGTGCGCTCTCCTGCTGTATCCTCTTCTCCCTCTCTCTTTCAATGGCAGACTCACACAGAATGTCACATTCCCAGGGAGGAGCTGAGAATCCTTCTAATAGGTTGAACCCACTTGCTATTGACGACTGTGGGTGCTTTTTGGGTGCCCACTTTCCAGAGCAGAACTCCCTCCAGACGCAACTGCCTTGGTCCAGTGAGCCGCCAGCTCCAAGGCGAGCTCAGGGACAAAGGCTGGATAGGGTGATTGCATACTGCACAGGACGGGGTTCTTCATTTGTGAACAGGGTGAGGAGCTGAAAACTCAAGACAGTGCAGTCCGTTTGTTTGAATGATACACAAAGACGCTCCCCACTACCCTTCCCTGCATGCAAATAGGACCACGGACAGGCACTGGCAATTACCTATTCCAGAGTCTGCACTGCAGCCCTACCTAACTCTTGAGCTAGCACCAAGTTCTCGAATGGGTCAGATCGTCAATACGAACCTGGGTCTATGGAACTTGACCACCAAAATATTTGGGTCAGAATCTGTCCGGGAAAAAAATAGATTCGAAAATTAGTATGCCTAAGAAAAACACTCGTCTCAGGGACAGATCTCTTCAATACGAGATACAACAGGGTCCCTTTAGATGTGAAGGAGGAGCGGGAGGCTTGGAGATGGCCAGTAGATGGCGCAAGAACTCTTTCTTTGTACACTCTTAACCCTTGCCTGGTTTATGGGACTGCCAAGTCCAAATGTATAGACATATACATTTTGCCTTTTGAGAGAAACCTCCCATTTACATATTTGGGATCAACTCAGAATTAGGGAAAATGAGCTTTCTCTAGATATCAACGACAGGCACAACTCGTTTAACTGCTATTGCACACTGGCTGCAAGGAGGTTGGGCAAGATAAAAAAAAAAAAAAAAAAAGAACTATTTAGGGAAAGATTCTGACTTCCCTCCCAACCTTACCCCAGCCCGAGCCACGGGTGACATATGCTTACCAAATAATAAAATCCGCGTCATGTTTTTTTTACACCTAGGTATTCTCATATGTAAATTTGTGCGTGCAAATAAATTATCTGTGATTTCCCTTCTGGATTAAATCAAAGTATAATAGATGTCTAAAGCTGTCTGGGATATAAGCAACTACTGTAGTAACACATGTCCCATTCTAGGGACGTGGGCATCGATGGAACCCAATTCATTATCCTCACGGTTTCTCCTAAAGCGACGCAGATCTTCACTTTAAAAATACTCCTTTAGTATGCTTCTATATTCTCAGGCAGGAATGGAGAGCTCACTAACATAATATTTCTTGAACTGCTTTTGCAGGCAGAATTGATCTATTCGGGGGGAAAAATAATCCAAGCCCCGAGATTTCAAATATTGTAGGGAGTTTATCAGAGAGCAGAGCTGGGCTTTTAGAAGCTCACTAGTGCTTTCTGGTGTAGGTTGTAAGGAGCAAGATTTAAGGTTAATTTTGGTGGAGGGGAAAAAACGCAAAAGAAAAGACAGAATCCGGAGTAGCGGAGACTCTGTGCCCCCGTTGGAGAGATGGTTGAGTCCTCGTCAAGGTTGCTGTGGTATCCCAGAAACACCATTCACTCCGAGCTGTGACCGCGCACCAACAACAGCAACAACTCTACTGCGCTGGGCTGAGGAGCCAGAATCCAGAGCTCGCGAATAATATGAAAGGGAGCCGCAAAGGAGAAAGCAGAGCAAAGGAATCCAAACCCCGGGAGCCTGGCACGCGAAGATGCGCTAAATGTGGCCGCCTAGACTTCATCCTGAAGAAGAAAATGGGGATTAAAAGTGGATTTACGTTTTGGAACCTCGTCTTTTTATTGACGCTGTCTTGTGTAAAAGGTAGGTCTGTTTTCCGGGGTACCCTCTTCTGTGGTGGACATGGGCTTGACTTGTCGCCTGAGAGAGGCTAGCAAGCTTAGTTTGCAATTTGCACGGATAAAATAATAGGGAAAATACTGATGAAGGAGTTGATTCACAGCTCCTTTTCCTCCCCTCAGATAGGAAATGCATTTTGCTTGCCAGATTTGGCGTTCAATGCGGTGATTGAGCCTGTGCTCAATAAATATTCTTGCAGTATGCTCAAACCAATACGTGAGTTGGTTCCTATAGCCTCTAACTAGTGGATATCCACGCAGAATTCCTCTGCAAGACTTTTTTTTTTTTTAAGTGGTGAGGATTATCTTGATTTCTAGTGGAATCTGTGGGGTCTGATGCTTTGCACAGATTTTTTTTTTTTTAATTGAAGACACTGGCGTGAGTGCCTTTTAACCATTTCGGACAGCAAAGTTGCCAACATGCTAGAAATGCATGGGTTTTAAATACATTAGGAGACAGAGCCTTCCAGAGCTCGGTCACACCAACATGAATGTCTGCATACAAATTTGAATTATTTCTACGTGGCTTCCTATGCAAGGATAAATGTAGGGGAGCTTTTTTGGATACTCTGTTAATGCTTGGTTAAAAAAATTAATTAATTAATAAAAAAATAAAAATGAGGCTGAGATGCCACAAAGTGTGAAGATCCACCTTTGAGGATGAATGAAGGTAGGGAGAAAGTCATTAGCAGCTGACCAAAAAGAAAATCCCCGGCAAGTCTCTGCGTTCAGACAGGTACAATGAGTGTCACATGCACAGACAAGGAGTGGGGGCGGGTGGGATGGAAAATTTATTCCTAAGCAGGAAGGGAAGGGACAGTTGGATCGCTGGAGAAAGAACAGTCTGGGGGACAAAATAGAGCCACAGCTATTCCACAACTTCTGCACCCCAATGCCCATTAATTGCTGCAAAGAATACTCGGGAGGTGTTTATGACTCATGCCGTCGTTTCTGAACAATCATTTCTCCATCCCCACAGCAGCTCCAACAGACACGGGGAATGGAGCTCCTAGTGAAGCTAGTTTCCAATCCTGCTTTTCGGTGCCTTGAGGGGTGGAGGGGCAGTGTTGGCCCAGGCGCGCCAAGGCTATCAGCACAAACTGGGCGCTTTTTCCTTTGTAAAGGAGTGCCTCTCTGAACCGCAATCGGGCCGCGTCTCTATGAAACACTTTATTGTCCAGCTTGCAGCTGGCTGTCCCCTCGCAGAAGGCAGCACATTTGCATTCAGTGGATATGATAATTCATGTTTGGGGAGGAGGGAATTGGAGAGGTTACCTCTTCCTCAGCGATGACCAATGATGGGTGGTCTGTTCCGAATTTTAATTGACATCTCTAAATGCCAAGAAGTCATCCCTGGTCTCTGTGTGGCAGCAACTGCTTTGTAACCCCAACCTGATATTTAAAGCTGTGTGTGTGTGTGTGTGTGTGTGTGTGTGTGTGTGTGTGTGTGTGTGTGTGTGTGTATTTCTGGGAATAAAACGCCTGTCCGAAGCGATGTAGATGTAACTAGTCTACCTACTGCACAAACCCCGTTTCTGGTTGCTTACAAGGGGTTTTCGTCGCCAGCCGAGTGTGCGACGAGAGACACGTCTGGGCTTAGTTTTCCTGCCACTCGGAGTGGGTGGTTAATGGATGGCCCTGGGGCTGCCTGCTAGACACGCGCTCGGCTCCGCGTGGAGAAGTCGCGGTCAGCCAGCAGCAGCCCCGGCTGAGGGAAGAAACGTAGAAGTGTCTCCTTCAAGAAGATGACCGAGGGTTAAGTGCGAATTTTCATGAGATACCTGTTGAGCCAAAACGTTTCGGGGGCACATTAGAAGGAGTGAGTTGCCAAAGCGGCAGAGCACGTCAGCCAGAGAAACGCAGAGCTGGGCCGCTTGCAATTTCAGCTCTGGCTGCCAGCACCTACCGTATTTTACGAAGAAAATGCGCCGACGGAAAAGAAAGGAATGTTCATTTGCTTTGAATGGCGTTGGCAGTAGGAGACACCGCTCCTCCACCCACAACTCTTACACTTTGGAGGGAGATAATTGGTCTCCTTTGAGTTTCTTCAAGCTTTAGGGACTTTGGGAAGGTGTTGCGTGCCATAGTCATCTTTGGTCTTGTCCAAAATCAATAGTACACAGTTCATTAAAAGCTTTTTAATGGTAATAAAGTTTTTAATTACCATACTTCTGGTACTTAGGTGATACGTCTGACACTTTATACTATGCAAGGCTATTCCCATCCCCACAAACTTGCATGCATTCTGTTTTAGAAGCTCACTCCAAGACTCAGAGGTTCCCATTTTGATAGTGTCTTATTTCTCCAGTTTAAATTTTAATTTCACCTAGGTCTCAAGGTTTTTGGGTTTTTTGTTTGTTTGTT
This sequence comes from Mus musculus, assembly GCF_000001635.26. NCBI lineage: Eukaryota > Metazoa > Chordata > Mammalia > Rodentia > Muridae > Mus > Mus musculus. The sequence continues at coordinate 48,789,327 of NC_000081.6, read as the reverse complement.
TGTTTGTTTGTTTTGTTTTGTTTTGTTTTTAATGAGATTGCTGCATTGTCTTACACATTGTGTGTTCTAGTCTCTAATCCCTCTTTTGTTTCTCTCATTGTTTCTTTTGGGTTTCTCAGGCTCATGGAAAAATCATAGCTTGACTAAAAATCCTAGCATAGGTTAATGTCAGGAAATCCATGTCGCACAGTGTTCTCTCCGAACCTCTCCATACACCACCATTCTACCATCTGTCTATAGTTTTCACCCCTCAGCTGTCTCCCTTCAGATGACACAGAGGTTCAGGGGAAGATAAAGTGATCTTTTGTAGGCCCGAGCCACCTGAATCGCTTGAAATAAAAGGTTCAAGCCTGATGACAAAGTGGAGGGCAGTGGAGTTGCATCCTAGGCTTCATTCTTGCCTGGAAAAGAAAAAAAAAAGGGGGGAGGAAGGGAAGGAGATGGGGTTGATGGGAGGGAGGAAGGAAGGGAAGGAGGGAGGGAGGGAGGGAGGGAGGGAGGGAGGGAGGGAGGGAGGGAGGGAGGGAGGGGGAGGGGGAGAGAGAGAGAATTTGAAATGAATCTTCTAGCTGTATGGTATCTGGATTTCACCTAGAAAGAAATTGTAAATCCTAAATCTTAAGTGTCCCGCCCATGTAAAGAGAAGCTACTGGGTGCTTTCTCACACTTATGAAATGATAGGAAAGGGGTTGCCATGGTGCAGGAGGTCAGTGTGGTGTAGACTCCAATCAGCAGCAGCAGGAGAGCTGGGTGTTGTGTGCCTCACTCTCCTTCCAGGTGCCTGTTCAGGGATTTCTCCTGGACTTTGTACTTCAGGAAGGATGAGCCTTCTTGCTTGCTCTGGGACTTCCAGTACATAAAGACCAGGACACAGGACATAGAGCTCTGGGGGAGGGAGGACCCAACACAGAATCCTCAGTTCTTTCCTGCAGGCTGGAAGGCGGTGTCAAAAGCAGTGTCAAGGCAGCAGGGAAGAGCAAGAGCTGTGCTTTTTCTCAATTCTCCCATGCCTGGATAACCTTTCCTGAAGTTCCCAGCCAGGTCGATGTCCCCAGGGAAGGACAGTCTCACTTTCCAATCTTAACACTTTTATCTGACACATCAGGAGGAGGGAGGCAAGCAAAGTATCTTGTGAAAGCTTCTCAAAGAATACACTGTGCACACAAAATCATAAAAACAGCAACAGAATTCACCAGACTCTCCCTGTTCCTACTCTTGTCCCAAGGTTAACACCATTCAGGCACCTGCTGGAAGGCAATAATCCTTGTGTTTATGAGATTAAGGCAAGCTTCTGAAGTCTTCCACAGTTGTGAATGTTTATTCCTTTTTCTTAAAATCAAGACTCTTGAATTGAAATTTTTATGGACTCAACCAGGTAGAGAATGGGTGCCTGAATTTGTGTGTGTGTGTGTGTGTGTGTGTGTGTGTGTGTGTGTGTGTGTGTGTGTTGCTAGGAGGAAGGAGGATAATGAACTGCACCCAAGACCCATCAGTGGGCCCTGGCCCTGTAGGAGGGACTATGTACACATCTGACTGTATAGCTTTTTGAGTTAGTGCCATGTTAATTTTTCCCAATGTTCCAGCTTATCTCCTGCTCAGATACCACAATTGTCTTGAGATAGGACAGAGGCAAGGAGATAAAGCCAGGTTTCTCCAGGCAGACAGGTGCTTTCCTCACCCCTAAGACTTCTGCAAGAAGCACTTCCTCTAAGAGATCTGAAAGGTCTTTGGGGAAGACAAAAAGTGGAGAGTGGATCTCTGCGATCCCCACCTTCCTACTGTTGGTGCTTTGGGGCAAAAGACAGCAAGGAATGTTAACTCAGATTAAAGCACAGCAAAGACTCAAATCGAGTTCCAGTGTAAGGGGATGGGGAGGATGTAGTGATAAAAAAAAAGAGCAAAAGTCATCTAAGACCCCAAGTGGTCTCCCTGCTCTCTTGATGTGGCCAGGTGATGGCTGAAAGAAGGTCTCTATACCTTGCTGTGCACTGCATAATGAAAATAAAATGGAGATCCTGTCTATATCACCAAGACAGGAGGAGAGGTCTCTTCCACTTGAAGGCCACTCCTTCCTGCAGGCTTAGCACTGAAACTTTCCAAATACCAGTCCAATTTTATGCCCTGGGACTGTTTGCATGGCTCCTGAAATTCAGAGCTGAAATTTCCTAGATTGCTTGGAAGCAATCAAAAAGGTCCACTTGCAGTCCAGAGGTTTCTGGAATGTTCTGTGTGGGGAGAGTCAGAAGGCAGTGCCCCTACAAGCTCTACTTGCAGGAGTGTGTATGAGGAGAGAAAATAAAGAAGCAGCTATCAACTGAAAAGGACACAGCAGCTCCCTTGGGATTCCTCAAGGAGAAACAGGAAGAATCGCTGGATGAATTAAGTACTTACAGATCTCAGACTTTGTCGCAGGGGCCATCAAGGTTGCCTGTTTTGAACAGCTAGTGTCTCTGTCTTGTGTGTGTAGCTGCAGAAGCTTGAAGGAGGCATTTCTGGTACAGGCAGAAAACACTGACAGAAAATGGCAGGTTCGTGGTTTACACACAGAATTATTCTGTGACTGACAAAACAAAGGGCAGATGAGGCAGCCAGCAGTGCCTTTGTGCTGCTGAGGAAACAAAGGGCACTGAGTAAGATATTTGCTACGATTTCAAAGGAAAATACCTGTGTGTGTGTGTGTGTGTGTGTGTGTGTGTGTGTGTGTGTGTGTGTGTGTGTGTCTGTGTGTGTGTGTGTGTGTGTGTGTGTCTGTGTTCCTGCGGACTGGGGCTAAGTTGAACATGCCCCTTCCTTGTTGGCAGATACACTTCTTGTGTCCCAAGAGATGACTTCTTGTACTTACCCTTCAGAGTTTTCAGAAAGTCTGCCAAGTGTCAAAAACTCTACTACTTTATTTGTGGTTAACTTTTATATTTGCAGGGGACACAGTGTCTCATATAGCCTGAACTGGTATCAAACTCACTGTGTAACTACTTCCTTGAATTCTTGACCTTCTTGTCTGGATCTGCCAAGTGCTGGAATTGCAGACTTATACTTCTGTTCCTGGCTGCTGTCTGACAATCATAACCTGAGCAGTATTCTTGCTGAGATACCTGACCCTTTAGCAAGATGACTATTTGAGAAACTATGCCCTCTTTTATATGAATTTCAAGATTTCCAGGGGTTCGAAGGAAAACAAATTGCAAATGAAGAGAGTAAGGAGAAACAGTGTGTGGGATGCCAGCAGTGCCTAACACCACTCAGACCTCTGTACATATAGACTAGAATTAAATTTTAGATATCCTTTCACCTATCTCTTGCTCTCTCTTTTAACTCACAGCACAGTTTGGGGATAGAATGAGAACCATCATTTTGCACAGTGTGCGCATGCTGGTGACAGAACAGGGACCGTAGCTATAGGCTTCATCTCTATACTATGAGGTTGAGCCTGTAAGTGATTTGTGGTGTGCAGACCCATTCACTACCAAGCACACACAGGTTTGTCTGTAGTAGTTCCTGCACCAGGCTTTTGTTCTCAGTTGGAGTAACAGGTTACAGAATATCATTAAGGAAAACTAGCTCCTTAAATATTTTCCAGAATTCACTAGCTTATATTTAGGATAAGCTCTCCTGCATTTCACATTCTGTTCCTCCAGATAATAATTTGATCCTATGAGATAAGAGTTGGGTGAAACAGGGTCCTATAATGAATGTTCACAATGCATGAGTGGGCCGTCTAACTTACAGTTCCAGGCTGAGATTGTTATTACCTGCATTCTCACAGCCTTGGATCTGTGTCCCCTGAAAGGATTCCTTCAAAAGGTCTTGCCTTACAACTGCTCCTCCATATTTGGGGTTAGGCCCAGCAGTTTTCATCTCTAAGAAGTTGCTCTGTCACAAACCAGTTAGCTTTAAACTGATATTCAGGAGACCCCCTTTGAATAGAAAGTGAAAGAAAATGAACTAAAATCTGGCTTGGCAAATCACTAATTCTATTGGCTGTTGTGTGTCTAAGGATTTCTCACAGGGTTAATATTTTCTATGGAAGGTAGCCGTGTCCCACGACTGTATTAAAAATCTCTCCTAAAATGTCTAACCTTATCGCTTTAGCATAATAGTCATGCAGAAGGACATGAAGAATGTCAGAGGGATTCTGGTGGCATTAGTTATAGCATCATTACCCTGTCAGCTCATAGGCACATTTACTGCAGTGATTTTTCAAGGCTTCTCTAGGAAACGGTACCAGTATCTTCTAGAAACTTTTCTGCCAAACAAAAGTCTCAGGTTCTCACCAGCACAGCACTGAATCCTGTTCTACGGAACATAGGCACAGGCATTTGTTTTCAGCATGCTAAGTAGTTCATTTTAATGCTTTCAAAAATTTATAGAAAACAACTCCAGTAAACTAGGAAAACAAACCAACCAACCAAGGCACTAGAGCTACATACACACACAAAAAAAATTGAAATGATAATGACATGGAGGACCTTTATATAAAGAAATCAGATTTTCTAAGCCTCAGCTGCACTGCTCGTATGCTTCTGCAAAAGACTGTATCTTTCAGTGGACTTATTGAATCAGGTGATTTATGTGAATCAAGTGTGTAGTCAAGAGCTTGGCAGAACTACCATGAAATTAAACTTTGCATGTGCAAAAAGAAGGGTCTTCATCTGTTATATCGTTAGTCCTTAACTTTTCCTCAACAAGTACAATTTCCTCTTACAAGTTCTTGCTATCATTGACTACCCCATTCTAAAGCAATATTCTGCAATTCCTGTTGGTCATACTTTATCATGCAAGTCTCTCCTTCAGTCTATGTGTCGAGAGAGGAACAGAATTTGAAAAAAAATTGTTAGCCAGACTTTAGACCAATTTCATCTCTTCATTCTGATATGGATTAACTTGAATACCAATTGACTGGCATACTTATATAGATTTATCTACTTGTGACACAAATGGTAATATTCATAGGACTACAGGTGCTCTTAAATATCAGGAGAGTCACTTCTCATGGATCATAAACAAGCACACAAGGAAAGTACCAGTGCACTTTCTCAGGTGAAAATGGGCATTGGCTCCTGACCTGAGACTGTTTTACTGGACATTAGAGACAATGTTCAATGCTTATTCTTTTATAGCTTTTCAATTTTATTTCAGTTAGCTTAGATGGTACCCAATGAAATAATCAACCGTAAATCTTTACATTTAAGCAACGGATGAAAACTGAAATCACACAAAACTATGTATCATTACATATATGTAGTTAAAAATACAAGCAATGGTAAATACTTGCTTAGGTGGTGACAAAGGAGATGATTAATGGCATGGGATATTCTTAATACTGATACAAGATCATGTATATGGCTCAGTGGATAAAGATGCCTGCTGCTAAGATAGTTAACCTGAGTTCAAATTCTGGGACCTTAATGCTAGAAGAAGAGAAGCAACAGCGAGAATTTATCCTTCTGCCTCCACTCAAATGCTGCTGCTGTGGGCATGACATGTGCACAGGCTTGCTAAAAAATACATGTAAATAATAATGTAATAAAAGATTGAAACAACATATGTGCTAATTAAATAAAATTTTCTAAAAAATTAACTGTTATTAGCTATATGTCCATAAATGAATTCAGTTTATAGGCTAATTTTTATGTATTCTTAAAATGTTTCTAATCTGTTTTTGTATTCTGGAAACAATTTATTCTTTGAAATGTAAATCTACAAAATCAATTCTTAATTTGCCTCCTGGATTTTTATTAAGGTTAAGTCATATTAAATGAGAACTATAAATCCTTTCTAGTCTGTATTTTAATAGGTACAGTTTCATCTTACTTATAAAATGAAAATATTGTTTATGACTCTACCTTAAAAATTTCATGAACCCAATAATATTATTTGGTTATTCTCATAATTGCAGCATGTGGACTATTTTCATTTTCTTTTTTAGAGACTTGAGTAAAAAATTGGAAAAGTAACAACTTCTGCTAATTTGAGAAGTTGAAATGTATAGAAAGTGAGTAATATATAGATATAATTTCCATGAAAGCTGACTTCATAATTTTTAGTATAAAAAGATCTTCCTTTATGCCATATTAGCTATTGTAAAAGACTACCCATGATGCAGGGTTTTAAAGTCTACTGTATGTAGCACTCAGGTTAGACTATAGCTCCAGGAAGTTAGGGATACCTGGTTTATACAGAGGCTCAGGCATTGTCACGTTTGGGGACATGTTTTTAGGATATTTTTTGTACTTCTTATGTGTGGTGCCTCTTATGTAGTATCTTCATCTCAAATAATAGTTCTTCCTTTTTCAATCCTGAACTTCAAACAAGCATCTGTCATAGTTCTGATCTCATAGGTTCAAATTATTATCTTCGTTTACAAGGTACACTTCACCTACTGCATAGATTTGCAAAGCCTGGACAGGATCTTTTTAGCTTATGATTAAGAAAAAAAAAAAAAAAAAGAAAAAGAAAAGAAGAAAAAAAGAAAAAGAAAGAAAGAAACAAGGATCAAACTCTCATAGAATTTTCCAAATCTAAAATATGTGTATGGTTAAATTCATATTTGAATATCTTCAGTTTTAAGGGGAACACTGGGGCTTAGAGAAATTAATTCACAAGAAAGGTTGGACTCACAATCCTGTTATACACAGACACTGTGCAGTTACAGTAGCAGGTAACAACTCCATTTCTGAGCTACCTATTTCTTTTACCTAGCTTGCCTAAGTCAACTGCCTCTGTGTCAATACAGCAGGCACTGAAGATATTTTTGCAATTCTATAAACAATAATTAGGAAAGGATTTCAAATATAGTGCCTGAGATTTCAATTACTCTGTGAAATGAAAAATCTAGCACAAAGGTAAAAACCAATTAAAAGTGATAATCCTTAGATTCTATCACATTGATCTTGAGTACAAAATTTGAATGTAAGAAACAGCATGAATGAATCATGTGGTATACATATATATATATATATCAATCTATTAGTAAAAAAAATTAACCAATTTTATTGTAAGATTTAAAAAAAGTTATTTCTGACATTAAGCTCCTACCAATTTCCATATAGTTTTAAGAATGAAAGCATTCCTAAAATCCGTTTAGTCTGTTACATACGATTTATTTGCAAGAGCTAATGATTTTTTCAGAGTGTTAAAAATATTAATAATACAAGTCCATTCCCAAATCTATTTCATTCTGCAAATTGGACAGTCCTACATAGAAACATCAAGTCTAGCTGTGTATAGTCACATAAAAGGGGAAACAGCATTTAGAATAAGAGACTTTCCAAGTCAGGTCTTAGTTCATTTTCTTTCACTTTCTATTCGGAGGGGTCTCCTGAATATCAGTTTAAAGCTAACTGGTTTGTGACAGAGCAGCTTCTTGGAGATGAAAACTGCTGTGCCTAACCCCAAATATGTAGGAGCAGTTGTAAGGCAAGGCCTTTTGAAGGAATCCTTTCAAGGGACACAGATCCACGACTGTGAGAATGCAGGCAATGACTGTCTCAACATGGAAGAATAACTTAGAACTTAGTCTGCCCACTTATACATTATGATCATTATAAAATATGTCCCAGTGTAGAGAGATGCCAGCACAGGGAAGGGAGAGTGGGTGGGTTGGTGAGCAAGGGGAGAGGGATAGGATGGGGGGTTTTCTGAGGGGAAGCCAGGAAAGGGGATAACATTTGAAATGTATTTAAAGAAAATAGTCAATAAAAAAATACAATCTAATTTTACAAAACTGTTCAAAATAGGCATTTTGTTGTTAAAACATGAATTGTGTTTTTCAGGTATGATTATAATAATTGAACTTTCTGAACTGATAGTTAAAATTTCTCCTTCTTTTTGTTATATATTCAGAAATTTCATCTGAACCTCCCTGTTAAAATTTTAAGGCTCGAGCCAGGCACTGTAGCAGGCACTGCTAGTTCCAGCACTAGGAAAACAGAGGCAGACAAATCTCTGTGACTTCAAGGCCACCCTGGTCTACTCAGTGTCTTTCAGTATAGCCAGGGATAAGTAGAGAGACTTTGCTTCAACAACCAAAACAAAAGTAAAGAAGTCAATAAATACATAAAACTCCAGACTCAGGAAAGTTACTAATACTCTTCCATGAGCAGTTCAGAGGATGTGCTCATTGAATGTTCTACTCTTCATGGGAACACTTAGTCCTTCCAACTTCTGCCCAATGTCATGTGTGAAGGTGGAGCTACATCTTATCTGCAGTGCATTTTCTGTGGCTCTGTGTGGCAACACTTCATTTGATGTTGCAAGTGTGCTACCAGCCAAGCTCTCCACAGCTTAAAACCTGATAATGTCATAATCATTCAGTGATTTTTTTACTGAATTTTTAAATGACACATTAATTTGTGATTTCAATTTCATGAAGTTTGTGAGTAGATGGGGGAAGCACTTTTATCGAAAACCATCTTTCCGTTCTCGTCCTCTTCATAGTTCCTCATTAATGGTACAACACAGAATTGTCAGCTGTGCTTTCTGCTTTCATTTTACTCTAGTTTCTGAAACATTATTTTAAATAGGGATAGCTGATCTAATTATTTTGTTTGTTAACACTATGGAGGTTGTCTGATTTAAAAGAAATCTGAGGAGAATAATGTTCGTTTTATCATTTTCCCAAGAAAATAATACCTACGTGATTATGTCTATCAACTGAGCCAAGAATGTAGAAATATAATTTTACAATGTACTTTTATGTTATGAGACACTTATTACAGAAAAGTGAATGTAAGATGTGTCTCTTGTTAGTTACTTAAAATGTAATTAGATATTTACTGAATCTGAAATTAATAGATATTGCATTTCCTTTCAGTTTTGAATCAACCTTTCTCACAGACAAGTAAATTTTGCGACTGCTTTTAGGCAGAGGATCTGACTGGTCTCTCAATAGAGAAAGTTACACCTAGCTTCCCCTCTCTTTGAGCTCTGTGTTGCTAGGGGCTGCATTTGCAAGATAACAGATCAAAGGGTGAAGACCTGGGAAAAGAAAGGTGATAGAAACTCCTGGTAGCAAACCCAACAAGCTACCTCCCTTCTTGGCAGCACATTAGAAGTGACTGGCCTAAATCCAAGGGAATCTTTAGGTTTACACATTTATGTACACACTTAGAGCTAGAGTAGGCTCTTCTTCTTCTTCTTCTTCTTCTTCTTCTTCTTCTTCTTCTTCTTCTTCTTCTTCTTCTTCTTCTTCTTCTTCTTCTTCTTCTTCTTCTTCTTCTTCTTCTTCTTCTCATTTATTCCTTTAGCTGATGCTTAAAATAAAGCAGCTGAATTAATTTCAATGTTTTGTATAAACAAATTTTTATCCAGACTATTTGTGTGTGTGCGTGTGTGTGCGTGCACGCGAACCCTTGAACCTCCAGCTTTGTGTTCTAAGATAATGAGAAGATGAACTCTCTTATATAAAATTTAATGGAAATGCTCACGGGCCCATGCTAAGCCGACTTTAATTTCTCTCTAGTGCTTACTTGTTTTTATCATCATCATCATCATCATCATCATCATCATCATCATCATCATCATCATCATCATTATTATTATTATTATTATTATTTACGTGTTATTATGAATAATATTATTTTATGTATGAATATTATTATTTTGTGCATGAAGGTTTCACATGCATGGTGTTCATCACATTCATGCAATGCTCATGGACGCCAGAAGAGGGCACCAGATCCCAGGAACACAGAGCTGCTTTATGACTGCTGAGAACCAAACTTGGGTCCTCTGCAAGGGCAACAAGGGCTTTTAACCGCTCTCAGCCTCAGCTCTCCAGTCTGTTCCCATTACTTAAGAAAAACTTTTATGCATAAATTTTGCTACTATCTGAATATTTTTCTGTTAATTTTTTTAAAAAGTATTTTAATTTGTGTGTGCGTATGTGTCTGTCTGTCTGTCTGTCTGTCTAACACATGTGGCTGTATCTACAGGCTAGAATAGGTCAGATCGCCCGGAACTGCAGTTTTCTGTTATTTGTGAACTGTCTAACACGGATGCTGGGAACCAAACTAGGGTTCTCTGGAAGAACAGCCAATGCACTTAACATCTGAGCAGTGTTCAAGCAACTTTGGTAACTAACTTTAAATGAGACCAAACAGCAAACTTAAAATTATACTGAAAATCTCTAGAAAGTATTCAATATCTTACTTCCTTAGCAGCATTCATTCATTTGTTGACAGATGAATATTATAAGTAAGAATTTGAACTTTACTTTAATACACTACCAATGCACTAGTTCCCTGGAATTCTTTTCATTTTGCAACAGTTTAAAGTTCACTTCTTATTTGTATCTGAGTTTTTCAAAGACTATTGAAATCCCCTGTATTAGAAACACTTTGCATTATATTTATGTGTTTAGTGTAAAAACAAAATTCCCGAAGACCTGGCAGAATGTTAGAGATGTTACTCATTAGCTTATGCGGCACCCAAGTTCATGTACATTTCAAATTTGATTATTTCTAATGTTTCTGACTTTGGATGAAATTCTAACTTATTTCACAATAGTGTTATTAGAATAGTGTTATTTTAAATTATTTAACATAACTTAGACATTGAAGAATATAATAGATTTTATTTTCACAAAACCTACAAGAGGATGCAAGCCCTAAACTCACTAGTCTATTGATGTCCATATTGGTTGATCAAGGCCCCTATTTAGACAGCAAAAATAAAATGAGCTGCTTCCTCCTCTCAAAAAAGACATAGAGTTTCATTTAAAATCAGCTTTATATAAAGAATAAAAACAATCTTACTACTCTGACATTTTCTTGTCATTTGGTGAGATTCTTATGATAGTATCAATACTGGTAACACCAACTTTGTATATTACATATAATAAATATTTTATGTTATGCACATTTAATTATACAATAAGGTTTATGCTATGACAGTTAAATAAAGCACCTTATTGATATCATTTGGAGCTGTCCATCATATGTCACATTTGGGGATCTACTTTACTGTTAAAATGTTAGTTAACTCTCATCTGTCTACCTAACTGGTATTAACTAGTTTACACAGCAGCACAAAGGTCTCACATGCATTTCTGCCACAGTGTAAGTACAAATGTATAATAACCCATTATAATAAATTATGTTTATTTATTTTACTGTATTTAAGATTCTGCTTCACAGCTCCCCTCTGTCTCCATAGTACTCTCAGTTAAAATTGAATTCTTTACCTGTTCATTCTATGGTCCTTGAAACATGTCCCAGCAATCTATTCAGTAAAGTTCATGTACTGGTGGGCCAGTATTAATTTAATATGTAAGAATCTAGGTTTAATGTTTACTAAATGACCACGTACTAAAGTTAATATTTTCCCCAGTTCTGAGTTAAAATCCTGTCTATATAGAGCAAACCCATGCATTTCCCTATTACATCCATCATCTAGCTTTACACTTTGGTACATAAAGTCAGAAGCTTGAGATAAAATGGCTTTTGGGTAGAGACATTGTTTCACTTTTATTGATGCAAATAAAAGAAAAGATCTCCATATGTCTCCTGGTGATTTCTCAGTGTTCTCCACAATGGAATCTCAGCTTATTTTTTAAATCCTGCAATAACACATGCGGTAATTATCAGGGCACAGTGATTTGCTGCCTATGCCATCGCAAGTCAGTGATTTAAAATAATTCTCTCTCTGCCTCTCTTTCTTCCCCCCTCTCATTTATTTGTACGCGATTATGGATGCAAGTAGGTGCATTTGTGTGTGCAGGTCCGATGACAGCCTCAGGTATAGCTCCCAAGACTTCGTTAGATTCTATCCAACTGAAAAATCAATCAAACATACATACAACACAAAACAAAACAAAAACAAAGAAAGAAAGAAACCCAGGGTCTTTCAGTGGCATGGAACTAGGGAAGTAGGTTGGGCTGGCTTGTGAGCTAGCCCCAGGATCTTTCTACCTCCACCTTCCCAATGTTGGGATTATAAACTTCTGGTGAATTTTCTCTCCTATGCCTTCTGGGTATAGAATTAATATTCTATTGCAAAGCAAAAGATTTACAGTTTGTGTAAACTCCTCAGCACTCACTCTTTCTTTCTTTCTTGTAATATAATAAAGAAGAAAATAGAAAATGGTCCCTTTATACTAGATAAGGATGCACTAGTACCAGAAGGAACAACTCTACTAATATGTCCCTAGGATGCCTTCCTGAGTATTTTGATATTTTTCCCCTGAAGTTATAATACTATGTTTGTTTCAGATCATCACTAAAATTTTACCGTGGAATGGCAGTTTTATATCATTTGTTCATTATCTAGGATGCAACGGAGTAGTTTCTAGCTAGCTTGTTTTCTTTTTTTTTTCTGGTTTCTGTCAATATACACAGGAAATTTTATGAGGCCACTTGCAAGATGTAGATTAAGCTTCCTTGATAACTAGCTAGTTAAAAGAAGACCAACAGAGTCAACTAACCTGGAACCCTGAGGCTCCCAAAAACTGAACCACCAACCAAAGAGCAAGCATGGACGGGAACTCGGCATCCCTGCACGGACTTAGCAGATGTGCAGCTTGGCCTTCATGTGGGTCCTCCAACAACTGAAGCAGAAGCTTACACTGACTGTTCCCTGCCTGTGGATCCTGCTCCTCTAACTGAGCTGCCTTCTCTGGCCTTAGGGGGAGCGGATATGTCAAGATCTACAGTGACTTGAGGTGTCAGGATAGGGTGATAGCCAAGCAGGACCTACCACTTCTCAAGGGGAAGAGGAGGTGAGAATAGGGGAAGGACATAGAGGAGAGGGGCATATAAAGTCAATAAATAAATTAATAGAAAACTGGCTAGTCATTGTCAAAATTCATCTTCCCTACCACCCACCTCCCTCCAAAACTCTTTGGGTTTTGACTAAATTGTGCAGCGTTTTTGTTTGTTTTGTTTTTTGGGAGGTGGGGTGGGGAAAGTTGTTGCTTTGCGTATCTCTTTAGTTGAGCTTCATGGTAGGATATTATTGCTAGTTCTTCACAACCTCGTTTACAAGCTTCCATCAAAGACTCCGCAGGATTACAATAAGTTTCCATTTCTTTTCTTTTTATGATTTAGAATATGGATAGCAAGTTGACTGGCTTTGACTTAACTCACTGCATGACACCTGGACATGGACACAGGAGTGGATCAAGTGATCTATGTCATTTCAACATCTTTCCCAAGAAGGGTATTAGGATAAAGAGATGTGTTTGCTACATACACCTTATACACATTTAAACATGTTAGATTAAATGCAAAAAACAAAAATTATATTAAAAATAGGCTTTAAAGGACTGTAGAAAAGACTTAGTGGTTAAGAACACTAGTTGCTTTTCCATAGGACTTGGGTTCAATCCCCAGCTGCCACTTAGCAGTTGACAACTATCTGTGACTCCTGGGGATCCTATGTCATCTTCTGACCTCTGTACGCAACAAACATACGTGCACAATACAATATCCAATCTCATAAGATAGATACATTTTATATTTTTAGAAAGCATGAGGAATAACTTACAAAGAATTAACTAGCAAGTGGAAAAATCGGATCCTTTTCTTCTAAAAGTGTGTTGATATAAACACACTTTAAAATATTCAGCCTTACTTAACGACAAATCTATGGGTATTTTAAATGGTTGCTATGGCATACCAAAGCGTCCTGCCAAGGCAAAATTCTTGCATCCTTCACCACATCAAATTGAATTTCAGAGATTTGGAGAGAGAAAAACGTATTGTGTATATTGAAGTGATCCCTTTCACATATATGAGACCACTTTTCCCTGTAATTATTATTTCTGAGCTTACAGTGATTTATTTTACATGCTGTGAGAAGAAGTGAAGGCAAGAGAAACAGGAAAAATCAGAATGACATTATACAAAGGTCAGACCTATTACTTTGTCAGAGAGGTAGAAAGCACATTAGTGTTTAGACATGTGTCAAAGGATCCTTTATTAGGGCTGAGTTTGCTGCTCAAATGAAAACAAAAATTCATGTGTGGTAAAGATGTAGATGTCATGATACCATACTTCATCGTTGTGATTACCTGCCTTTTTCATTGTATATTTTTCTACCTTGCGATTTAATAAAGTTTAAAAGAGAGCCACATTTATAAAATATATAAAGACCTCATTCCATATTGATCAACATTTCCCAAATTTTAAATCCTGTCCAGACTGCATTGGAAGTGTTCTGTGAGTCTACTTCCTTTTAAAATTGTATTTTAATTGTTATCAATAATTTGTCCATGTGTGTGTCTTTGTGTGGGTATAGGCACATAAGTGCAATGCCTGCAGATGACAGAAGAGGGCATCAGGTGACTGGGTACTAGAACCAATTGTGAGCTGCCCGACATGGGCAATGACCTTCAAACCCTGATTCTAGGGAAGAACAAGAAGTACTCTTAAACCCTGAACCACCTCTCCAGGCTTTGATTTCATTTTTTAGAAATCTAATTGAAACGAATATGACTTTTATTGAGATAATTAAAAATCTGCCTCAGCATTATGTATCCTGATATAGCATCCTAAAAATGCATACTTTGTAAATTTACACTGAATTGAATTATATTATACTAAAACAAACTTACCAAATTAGTTTAGGCCAAACATGTGCACAGAAAAATAAATTTATACTGTACAAAATTTTGAATTGGTATATACTTCAAATCTTTTTAACTCCATCATTGTGGCTACTGATGTCTCTTTGGATATCCAATGTATTCTAGGAAACAAAATGTTTGGAATGTTTCATATCTGTTTAGTGTAAAAATGTTTCAGTAGGATTTGTCATCTTGATTTCTAAACATGCCATTCACTTGATTTTACTTGAATTCTGTTTTCATTACTTTTCTGATGCTGTGATGAAACATCATGACCAAGGTATTTTATAGAAGGAAGTGTTCACTTGTTCTATAGTTCCAAAAAGAAAATACTGATCATGTCAGGGAGCAACAAGCATGGTTGCTTGAGCAGGATGCTGAGAGGTCATATCTCCACATGGAAACACGAAACAGAGGGAGCAAGCTGGGAGTAGGGCAAGACATTTATTTATCCCTCAAACTCCATCATCAGTGATGGACTGTTTAGTTTTGTTTTGTTTTTTCTCTCTGTGTGATTTATTTTTCTTGTTTTTATTTTGTTTTTAAGAGAGAGAGAAAATGAACATGAAATTAGATTGTAGATAGTAGGATCCTGGGAGAGTTTGGAGAATTTGATAAAAACACATGCATGAAACTCTCAAAGAATAAATACAATTTTAAAAATGTTTAACATTGGTGTTCGTTATAACATATTTTCAGTCTAGACATGTGGTAACACATTATATGTTTGTGTGTTCGTGAATATATAGAGAGGTAGATTTTACATGTTTAATACATTTTTACTTGTTAACTATGTTTTAATGGTCAAAAATTCCACCTTGTTGCCAGGTAATCAGCTCAATATTATCCCAGTAGTGCCAACCCTCTAGGAGTTGTGGATGCTAGCTGCCATGAATGCACTACTTTTGTTGGATGCTGAAATTGGTTCTTTTTGAATAAATCTATCCTAGGAAGTAGGGAAGTTTCTAATACATCAACTACATGTTGTAATACATATAGAGTCACTCTTCTACAACCTTTGTCTTGTTTCCTGATTCTGTTTCCAGGACAATAACTGTGACCAAACCTTCTCTGGGGAAATTGCTCCATGAATTTAGAATACTTAGTGCTCAAAAGTGTGGTGAAACTTGGAGGAACCCAGAGTTCTGAACATGGCAGAGTTTAACCTCTTTACACTTACCGCAGTTAATATTGAGCTTCCTTAGATACTTCGCTTGCTTATTTTTTCTATATTATACATGTTTATATGGCTTTTGTTTTATTAATCTTATTTTGTTATTATTTTCCTTAATTTATTTCTTTACTTTCTGATCACGGGCCCCCTCCCTCTTCTCTAAGTCCCACCCTCACACTCCCTCCCCCCATCCCTCCTCCTTTTCTTTCTTCTCTGAGAAAGGAATGCCTTCCCCCATCCCCCATCTTGCCTTGCCCTTTCCAAACAGCTCCAGCATATCACAGCACAGCAGGACTAGCAGTATCCTCTACCTGAGTCCATACAAGACAGCCCAGTTAGGGGAAATGGATTCCAAAGAGGCAACAGAATCAGTTAGCCGCCCCACCCCCACCCCATCTCCTATCCCCACTCTACTTATTAGGGAACCCACATGGAGATCATACCACATAAATGTAGGGTACCTATTTTAGAAGGGATTTTATAAATAATTCATTTTCTAAAACATCCTTCTGACAC
This sequence comes from Mus musculus, assembly GCF_000001635.26. Taxonomy (NCBI): domain Eukaryota; kingdom Metazoa; phylum Chordata; class Mammalia; order Rodentia; family Muridae; genus Mus; species Mus musculus. The sequence goes on along the minus strand of NC_000081.6, from coordinate 48,773,074 downwards.
TTAATCTATTCCACACCTGAATTTTTACTGAAACATTGCATCTTATTAACACTCTACAAAGATCAGCTAGCCCAGTGTAGGATAGTTTGTGCTTCTTAAATATCCCCAGATTTGCTGAACTGTTTCTTGTCTAAAATATGCTCTGTATATTTATCTCGAGGAAATTCCATCCTTGTACCCTTGCTCTCTAGATACCCACTAGTTGAAATTAAACCTCATTTCCTCACATCTGCCATAGAATGTATTTATAACTTAGTTATCATTCTTACCATAATCTGCCTGTATTTAAGAAAATTGTAATTATTCTAGTTCCTGCATAGAACAAAGAACTAGAGAAGGTCTTTATTCATGTTCTCATCAGTTGGAACTCTTCATAGAACTTTCCATAGAGCTTTGTAAAAAATTAATTTTAACAAATAACAGTTATTTTTATTAGAATAAAGCATCATAGAATATTAGCTTACCTCTTCTTTACACAAATTTACATATTATATTTCGTATCTCTTTTCTTGTATGTATTAACAGTTATTAGCCTAAAGTTTGTCTTTTTCCCCCTAGAATTAAGAAAATTACATTTATTCATTTGTGTGGGGTGCCGTGAGTGTGTACATCCCAGGGCATTCTTGTGGGGGTCATAATACAACTTTCTGATCTCAATGCTCTTTCTATGGTTGGGGGTACTTAGTATAAAACCCAGATCACCTGTACCTTAACCCCTGAGCCACTTTGTTGAAATTTGTCTTTCTTTACCCAGTCCTATAACCTCCTCAGATAACATGAGTTCGAACATTTTCAGAAAGCTCTAGTTTACTGTTGTGTTGAAATATGTGCCATTAATTCTAACATGCCTTATTATTCTGATTTCTTTTTGATTGTCTTTAAACTTAAATTCTTTTCAAAAAGTACATATTGTTCAGGTTTTAAACTTAAATTCTCTTCATAAAGTACCTATTGTTCATGTTTCAACTCCTCCCAGATCCTCTCCACTTTTCTATCTACCCAATTTCATACACTTTATCCTTCTCTTCCTTCCCTCTGCCTCTCAATCACATGAACATAAAAACAACAGCAATAAAAGAATACAAAATCAATAAAATAAAATATGCCTGCATAAAAGCAAACATCCCCACCTGGGAATAAAAACAAAAACCAGCCAACCAAACATAAATCCCACCACGGAGTTCATTTTGCATTGATGACTTCTGGCAACACCTTTTGGGAAACATCCACCTAAGGGTGGATGTCTACTGAGCCTCAGCTGGTTTCTGAAGACTACTGGATGCCTTGCCAAGTGTTTCTTATTGTATCTTTGTCAATTCTCCCTTTCTTTTATAGCTTAATTTTAAATTTCTCCTTTTATATTTTCATGTGTGTATGTGATGCACAGTGATATGTATACATATGTATGTATACATACATATGTATGATATGTCTTTTCAACTCCTATCAGGACCCTCATCTCATCTCCCACCCAAGTCTGTCTTTTTTTAACCAACAGAATATAGTTAATGTTGCTCACAAATCCACTGGAACAGGGTGTTTCCTTTTTGTCCTGGTGTTACTGAAACTCATTTGAAAGATACTGTTTTCAAGGGGTTGCATATTTTTCTTGTGGTTAAAGGAAGTCAACTGTTGAACTACATATTAGTTTTGTTTCCAAACCTCTCTGTAGCTTCCTACAACCATATTAAATCTTCTGTTCAGTTCAGAAATTAACATGCCTTTATTCCCACCCATAATTTCACTGTTTGTACTTTCTCTTGTGTCTTTGTTTATTATAAATGGTCAGAATCATAATCATAATAATTTCTATCTATTTTGAAGATGCGATCAGTACATTATGGTAGGGCTCACTGAAATCGTTCATTTAGTTGTTAAAATATTTATGTCCAGAATTGTCTTCATAAATTTATATCCCTCAACATGTTTTTGTAGTTTTCGTTTGATCTTCATTTTCATGGTCAGGAGATATTTCTTTGGCGAGCGAGTTGTGTTATGATCTCCTTTGCTATAGGTGGCATCATGGTGTTTACTTATAGTTTCTTCCTGAAGATAATCCATTGACTTTTGTTGTGACTATCATTTTATCTGGGCTGCTGACACTGTATGTTAACTATTAAAAATATTTGCAAATCTGTATTATGGTTCCATTTTTGTATGTTGATGGATATAAAATAGTAAGATTCAAGTTTGTATATCTGATACTTAATGTCAGTTTAATATTTCTGTGTTTCCTCATTACTTATATTAGATAAATAATATATCCCCATTTGATCCATTTTATTGTAAATATCTTCAGAAAATAACAATAGCTCCCACTAGAGGTGACTGGCTTAAAAGAGGCAAATGTTTAGGTGAAAACATGTAGATGCTAAGTGTTGGATTTGCCTTTACATTCTCTGATTCTAAAACCTTTCTGCAGTTCTTGGTAGATGTAACAGGTGAGTGGATACTTGCTAAGGCTGACAGAGTTTATAGAAATGGAATTATGATAGTTTAACACAACATGAATGAATTTGACATTTGTTTTAGAGACTTGATAATTTCCAATGCTAACTACTCAACTTTTAAAAATTTAGTGGATTGTAGAAGGTTGCCTAGTGAAAACTGCTGTTACATTTTAATGTTATTGGCAAGCAAACTGAAACAGCTGTAACGAGTATGACAAATATGAAGCAAATTCTGTACTTGCACAGAATAAAACACTAAGAAGACCAGGAAAGGAGAATATACTCTGCAGATTTTTTTTTTCTTATTTGTTTTCACCATTAAAAACAAAACTACATTGTTTAGTTTGCCTTGTAAATTGTGGCAAGATTTTTAAATCATAAAAAAAGAGACACACTTTCAGTTTATCTATTACAAAATTTCTGATATAAAACTACTATTTAAGACAAAATAAAACAACAAAATACATCAGTTAAAATCTGCCTATATACTTATACATAGTGTGTTTGAAATGTAGTACAAGCATACATCTTGTTACTCTAAGGGCTGTATGAACTGAATAAGTTCATAGAAAAAAACAGCCCACATATGTATGTGTAGGTCAATTGAATTTTGTTTAGAACTTAAAATTGATTTTGATTATACTATTTACATCTTAAAGAGAAACTTACTGTAATTTATATAGAATTGCCATTACCTACTCTATATATTAAAATTTGAAGAACATTTCTTCCTAAGAAATTGTTACTGCCTATGACACTGGAACAAAATGAAAATATATGTAGTGCATTTAAAAATTACATATTCAATCTTCAAAACTCCAGTTCTCACAAAAAAATGCTGCTTCACACACACACACACACACACACACACACACACACACACACACACACACAAACACACATGTAAGGTTAAGTTATCATTGGAAAATAATAACAGCAAAAATAATTTGTCATTTTCAGAACAATATAACATGTATACAGCATTTGAAAGTCTAGTTTGAAAATTTTAACAATCTGTACATAGTTTTAAAGGGCTATCAAGGGCTATATCTCCCTTGTCTCAAACATGATCCCTGTCTATCTTGTATCATTGTTTGATTATTATTGTGGTCATCCAAGGTTTTCTACATATACTTCCCTTAGTGACACACTTCTTTGCCTGTGCAGTATTGTCTAATTAGCAATCTACACTTTTTCTCCTGGTCATACAATCTATTCACTGATGCAGATCATTCTTGATTCATGTCTGTATGTTTTCCATTCCATAAACACATAAACTGTGCTTCACTATTAAATAACTTGAAAAGGTCTTGAAATGAGTTTAAACATAATTAAGTACAAATGTAACTCTTGATTTTCAATTATTGAGAGCAATCATATTGAAAGTATTTTTTTAACTTACATGTATTGATCTTATAGCCATCTGTCTAATTAAAAAATGAAATTTTCTTTAATGGTTGTTTTTCTTCTAATTTTTCACTCTAGCACTCAGCACTGAATTTCACACTGTATATGATTAAGGCTTGCTATGAACCATGAAATTTCCCACTTCCAATTTAAAACAGTGGAATGAGGATAACAGTTTGCTATCCTTTTTCAGTAAGGTATAAATAGAATTTTCAAGTAATCAATAGTAAGTATTTTGTGGTAGTCTACTTGCTTCTCTTTTTACACCTATAATTTCATTTAATTTTGAGTATTTTTGTGGAGAAACATTTATTTATTTATTTATTCATTTATTTACATTCCAAATGCTGTTCCCTCCCCTGTTCTCTCCGTCACTATGTCTTCTCCTCTCATTCCCTCACCCTCTGAGAGGGTGGGAACCCCTGGGTATCCCCCCATCCTGGCACAGTGAGTTTCTGTCAGAATAGATGCATACTTTTCCACTGAGGACAAACCAGACAGGACAGCCATGAAGACTGAGGTGCCTGTCTGTTTCTGCTTCGTATGTGTGGTGTGGGGAGGAATGTTTCCAGCCTGTGTGTCTTCTTTGGTTGGTGGCTCAGATTCTGAAGTGCTATCAGGGGTCCAGGACTGTTGTGTTTCCTTTATTGCTTCAATTTCCAATTTTAGGTCTTGGATTATTTTATTAATTTCCTTCAGCTGTTTGAATGTATTTGATTTTATTTCTTTGAGGGACATACTTGCTTCCTGTTTCTGGCCTCTACCTTTTTGATTGTGTTTTCCTTTATTTCTTTGAGGGAATTATTTATATCCTCTTTCAAGGCCTCTATCATCTTCATGATGTGAGATTTAAGGTCAGAGTCTTGCTCTTCAAGTGGGTTAGAGTATCCAGGGCTTGCTGTAGTAGGAGAGCTGGGTTCTGATAGCCCATGTTATATTGCCTTCTTGTGATTATGTGCTTGTGCTTGCCTTTTGTCATCTAATTGTCTCTGGTATTGGTTGGCATGAGTGTCCCAGATTAGACTAGCCCTCCTGGGAGGCAGGTAGAGCTGTATGCCTCAGGTTTCAGCAGACCTCTTTAGCTGTGGGTTTTGGCTTTGTGATTGGAAGCAAAACAAAAATGTTGTGTTTTATATGTTTTATTATGATGCATGCTTACAATGTTCAATAATCAAATTAGGATTTATGTGTTTTCAAACTAAATTAATTTTATGGTAGAGTTTTATCCTCACACTGATATTTTGAAATATATGTTATATAGCCAATTGTTACTCTACTTTTCTGAAAAAAAAGATAATTCCTAAATAATATTTGTACTTTAAATTTTGCATGTTTGCAAGTTTGTACATCAAAATTCAGAGCTTGAACTTTTATGAAACTAATTTCGTGAAGTTTTAGAAGTCATAACACTTATAATCGAAACACTATAGTTGCACAGCAAATTATTTATAATTTTATAAAGGGAGTACACTGTGAACACACTCTTTATGAGTGTCATAGTTCCTATTAATCAGATTTATTTATCAAATTTTTTTGAATTAATTTTTTTATTAGGTATTTTCCTCATTTACATTTCTAATGCTATCCAAAAAGTCCCCAATACACTCCCCCCCCCCCAACTCCCCTACCCACCCACTCCCACTTTTTGGCCCTGGCGTTCCCCAGTACTGGGGCATATAAAGTTTGCAAGTCCAATGGGCCTCTCTTTCCAGTGATGGCCAGCTAGGCCATCTTTTGATACATATTTATCAATTTTTAAGGAAGCCAAGTAACTTAAAACACAAGGCATATTGATTTCACAGCTAATGTGCAACATACATAGGTTAATTTTCCTGTCATCTTGGTTTTCTCGACATCAAAATGAAGGTGTTATTTTAGACATATGCCAATGTGTATATATATATTGATATAATATCAATAACTCTTGTTCATATGATACATTTTACTGCTATTTGCCTTCTATTGATAATTACACTAAGCATAGTATAGTATGGATATTTGTTGAAGTAAGTATAGGTGAATATCTTTGTACTACAAAATATTCATTTACAATGTGAATTTCGTATCTTCCTAGCAACTTAGCACATTGGTCCTTCCCCCAATTCACTTTTTAAAACTCTTGTGCACATTTGCTGTGGTAGCAGTGGGGAAGATATCAGACTTCAGATTTGTTTTGATGATTGTTTTGGCAAACTTTCTTTTGGTTTCAAGTGAATCCAGAATTTGAAATAACACAACACTCAATATTTTCAAAAGTCATCCATAGCTCAACCAACAATCATAACAAAAATATGGAAATACTCCAAATCTATGAATTGTTTTCCTTTCTTTCAGCAGTTTTTAAAATGAAAGATGATTCATGTCCTGATCATGGACGTATTGAAGGATTTTAAAAAACTCTATCAACAGCACTGTTGAATAACACAATGTCATTTTTATTTAAACTTTTTACAAAACCTGGTATTTTGCCTCTCACAGACACATCAAGCTGTCATTGATGGAAACTAATTAAATCCTATTTATTTTAAGTTTTAAGTGATATAAACTTTTAAAAGTGACTAAGTGTTCTCTTTCCTCTCTATCTTCCCCCACTTATTCTGCCTCCTCTTCTGTTGGGTTCACTAAGACTTGAGGGAAGATTTGACGGAGACAACCATATTTAGAGCTGTGTGATACAAGGTCTCTCGCAGTGGAGGGAGGAAATGGCCCTCTAAAACACTGAGCAATGCTTAAGAGACTGAAATAGCACGAACAGGGCCTGCACAGGTCTGCATCAGATCCTCTGTACAAACGCTATCGTTTTCCGTTTAACTCTTTCCTTACACTCTTTAACGTGGGATCGAGTGGATTTTGATTCATGAGCCTGTGCTTGGGGCGTGTTTATTTTTCTGTTGTCGTGTCTTGTCCAACTTTGACGTGATTGTCTTTTTTATCTTATATGTAATTTTTCTGTTTTGTTGTTACCTTTTAGAAACCTGTTCTTCTCTATGTAAAAACTGAAAGGGAGTGGATTGGAGGAGAGAGGAGAGGGAGGGAAGAGAAACTGGGAGGAATAGAGGAGAAACTGTACTCATGTTATGTTCTATTATAGATGAATCTATGTTTAATTAAGTCATGCAGTTCATTAGCCAGTTAGGTTGTGTTTATGAAAACTTGAACAACTTTCATCAGAATATACCATGGTAATAATTGAAGCAGTTTTTTCACCTGAATGAAATCACTAAAACTAAAAGGAAAAAAAAAAAGGCACTATCAGATTTTCACATTTGTTTCAAGTAAAAAATTATATTTGATATTCTGTGTTCCATATTAGATTATTTGCTTCGTTAATATAAAATACTTAGTTCTGTAAATTAATTAAAAATATTTGTCTTATAATTTGCTTACAAAATTTTAAATATTGACAAGCTAATTTAGTTTACTGTCTCTGTTAGTTACTGGTTTCATTGTATTATTTTGCTTTCTTTCACATTTTCAGGGGTTTGTGTTGCTGCATATACACACATGCAAATGTGAGAGCCATCGTATTCTGAACCCAAATTGAAGGTTTAGATCTTGTTAATTTTTTAAATAAATTTGAGCATTTAATTTTTACTTAGAGTGATATCCATAGCTACTTTTAACATTTAAAATAAAACTACTTACTTAATTCACTGTGAGCTTTTCCATTGATTGCAACAGTTTTCAAAGGAATCTTCATAAGTTTTGAGTTTTTAATATTTTATATTTAATATTCAAATATAAACTCATTAACTGCATTAAATCGCACGAGAAAACATAATCAAATATGTCAATAATGATATCAAATTAGAGTAAGCATCAGTTGAGGGTTAGTTCTTAAATAAGACATTAATACCATACTCTCAAAGGATCAAGAAAGGGGAAAAAGAACAAGAGCAGAAAGCAGGACTGGATGATGGGGGGAGAAAAGTGGCTGAATTTTGTCTTCTCTACAATATATAGCCATTGGCACCATGAATTCTCCATGTCTGCCCAATAGATGACTGTAGTGGTTTGGTACAACAATGGCATCAGTCAGGTATGGAAGGAGGAGGGACTCAGGGGACTTAAATGAAATCTTCCAAAAGGATGAACAAGTGAAAGAATGAAGAGTGCCCTGTGACATCTGCAAATATATCATTGTCTTCTACCTCAAAGAAAAGTTTCCCTTCTTTATTTGTCACCTTTGGTGATTCATAGCGAGTATTTTTGTTCAAAATGTAGTACACTCCATTTGTTGAAAAGTAATTATCCCCCTTCTTCCCATGTCCTATTGTTAATCTGTACATGCCCAAGGACTAACAAGTCAATAAAAAGAAGTGTTAAATATTCACTCTCTGTGGCAATGACAACCTGAATATAATTATTTAAAGAGAAATAATCCAAGATAGAAAGTCAAGAACCATATAAATTATCCCTATGTGAATTTAAATGGTAGACTTCATAAAAATTGAGTATAAGATTGTACTTAGCAGGGCTTGGGGGCATAGGAAGAAGAGAAATTTATGGAACAATTGCTTAGTGCTCAGTTGTTAGAAAACAGCAAGGAGTGCCAGGGACTGCTTCCTGTATAGCTCACAAATTTAGAAAAGGGTCTGGTTTTCAGCACAAAGAAATGACAATGTGGGCAGGGGACAGTGAGTGGGATGTAAAGTGAATAAGTAAAAGTTAAAATTAAATTAAAATAAAAGAAATTACCATATGTGATGAAATAGTTATTGTTGTAAAATATACCCATGCATCAAAATTGCAAATGTTGCCCTACAATGAATGTAATATTTTTGCTTTATGAAAATTAATACAATTAAAATAATAACAAGTAAAATAATTTTAGATACTGCTCTTTTTTAAGCAAATAACTTTTTAAAATAGATTATATGTCTTTGTAAAACATTTAATATTGTATCTCGTGCGACTGAACTAGCTTGTGTAACACATTATTATAGAATAATTATATTTAGATTTTAAATCTATAATTGTCCAAAGATTGATCCATTTGCCATTAAACCAGAATAAGATAATAAATACATAACAATTAAATAAATGTCAAAATGTTATGTACCATGTTATTTTGAACTAATTAAGATTGAATTTATAAGTCTAAAGTTGACCAATGATCTATTTTATAATGAAACCAAAATCAGTTAACAATTGAGAAAACATACTTTCAGAATGAGATGGATTATAAAAAGAAAGTGATTATTTTCTGGTGTTTTATTAATTATGTATAATTTTAAAAAGATTGCTTCTTCTGTCCTGTTTGTGATTGCTCTGTCTCCTCCATGTGTGATTATGTGTCTATGTGATAAGCAAGCAAATTTCAGGTCAAAAGAAGATACCAATAACAGAGCATTTGCCTCCCACACAGGAGGCCAATTCCATCCCTAGTACAAGAAAACAATATTAACAAAATGACAAAGACCAAATAAGCATAACCTACAGATATTGCTTCAAGATCCTTAATCTATATGGTATTTGATATTAATATTTAATGACTCTACATTTTACTTTTTATGTGTGTAAAATTATCTAAATTGGGGTGAAGATTAAATATAGCCATTCATATCAGGCAAAAAGTGTTTGGCATTTCTAAATCAAAGAAAGAGGAGAATCTTGGTGGTTGTGGAAGTAGATACAATTACAAAATAGTTTTATACTACACTCTTTAGCAAAATTTGATGTGGAAATACATAGAAGGATGCAGCATCTTTTATTAGAAAGACTCCTTTTTTTCTGACACATATATCTTAACGGGGACTTAATCTGTCATTTTTTTTAATACTGATAGTCTTTATTTTAAGATTAATTTACAAAATAGCAACAAAATTCTAATGATTTATAGTCAGGCATACTTTCTAATAAGTGGCTTATCTTACTTTATGGAAAGCAAATGTATTTCTAGGTTGATATTCATACAGAATAGTCAATTCTCTCATAAAAAACTGTAACAACTTAATATAATCTAAATTGTTTTCTCCCCTTCCCTGCCTTTCCCCCCATACCTCTGCCTCCACTGTGTCCTTATTGTCCTCCTCCTCCTCTTCCTGCTTCTCCTCTTCCTCTTCATGGAACTTTTTTTTTTATAGATTAGGAATGACTTAAAACCACTGAGACCTATCTTCTCCTGCCTATCAAGTGCTAGGAATGAGGGATTGCCAACCACACCTAGTAGCAGCTCTAAAGCTTATTTCTATAAGATATTTTAGTCATACTAACAACATTATAAAGTTTTTCCCATGTTATAAGTAAGTAGCAGGGACATAATAACATTTAATAACTTACCTCAGCTTACTGGTGTTGAGTTGTTGAAACAATATTGCAACTCATACCTTTTGTTTATTTTGATTTCTTAAAACTGTAACTACTGCTGGGCAGTGGTGGTGCATGCCTTTAATCCCAGCACTTGGGAGGCAGAGACAGGTGGATTTCTGAGTTCAAGGCCAGCCAGGGTTATACAGAGAAACCCTGTCTCAAAAAACAACAAAAAACGATCAAACATACAAACAAACAAAAACAACCAAATAACCAACCAACCAAACAAACAAACAAAAAACCTGTAACTACTATTTTGCAAGAAAGAATATTTTTGAGTTAACAGGATTTTTACAATAAAAAAATTTATGTCACACATGGGATAAAATCCTTGGAGCATATTCTACTTGCAATAAAGTGTTATTCCAAAGTTGGGGATGATAGTACATGCCTGTAATCTCAGCATTCAAGAGTCTGATGTAGGAAAAAAATGAATTCAAGGTTTGTACATAAGGCATAAGGCATACAAGGTCAGCAAGGAGTACAAACAAAACACAAAAACAAGAACAAAAGAAAAACTATCATGTTTATAATATAACATCAAATGTCATGCTGACAATAGCACTGATAATTTGAATGCATAGATTCTAGATTTCCTCTGCTCTGATTCTATGAAGTCCATAAGTACAATACGTTTCTATGTTAAAGAAGCATTGTGTCATAATTTTGAGAAAATATAGCTAACTCTTTTGAATCAACTTAGGATCAAACTGCTTACTGAAGTCTGATGCTTTATAGTGATCCCATTCTAAATCAGAATCGATACATGTGTTGTCTTCTTTCACTTGCTTACTGCTTTGAGTGTTTACTGTAAGGGTGTGTTCAGATGTACATGCACCTGCAGGTGTACGTGGAAGTGAGAGTTTCATATCAGGATAATCATCCTCAATTGCTCTCTCACTTTATTTTTGACACTCATTGGAAGTGGAGCTTCTCATTGCAGCTAGACTCTGCTGATCCCTGCTCCTCCCGCACTACCCACCATTCATTCTCTAATGGGATCAGGAACTCTGCACTTGGATTCTCACATTTGTGCAGCAATCTTTTTTTTTTAACCTATGGAACCACCTTCTCAGCCTTCATGCATCTATTAACAGAATTAGAGCAATATAGTCTTTTTCTAATGGTTCCATTTCATCTTTTGATGAAAACAGTTATTTGATCAAGGTTTGGGTCAGAAAACATGAAGAACACAGATTTCATGGTTAGCTAAACTTTAGTGGTTAGTGGTTCTCTAAGCCTACTGCTCAGGGTGCAGGCTTTGGTGGGATATCAACAGATTCCTGGTTTGTGAAGAATCAGTCAACAAAATTACAGGTGCAAATCAGATTCTGTCTGCAATAACATCCGCAAGTAAACTAACTTTAATTATTTATTGCTCTGTACTTTGTTTGATTTCTCTGGAAAGAAAAGACACATAGAATTGCTAAGCTTCAATTCAACTGCATATATTGTTCCTATATATTAAGCCATTCATTTACCTTGTTAGCTCAGCCAACTTTTTTCCACTAAATTCTATTTCTTTAATTTTTAAACTAATGAAGAAGGTCTTATGATCTATACGATTAAAAACTAGTTCAATATTATAATATACACATATACACACAGGTTTAATTTCTATATTTAAAAAATACTTTGTATATTTATTGTTTTCTTCAAATAGTATTTAGAGTAGTTTACGCTAGTAATTACAGCTCTCTAGAGTTAGCCTAGAGAGGACCAGGAGCTGAGTGCCAGCCTCAGCTATATAACAAGTTTGAGAGCAGCTTGTGCTGCATGAAACAGCCTCTGCAAAATGAAACAAATTAGTTGTGTTTAAATTGACAGATAGCTTTATATATTTACAATGTACACTCTAGTGTCCTACTTTATTCTCTGAACTGAATGGCAAAAATTGGAGCCACTTATCCCTTTTCTTGTCTACATATTTTTCCTTTCTCTATGACTTTAATGTTTTAGAATAGAATTAAGATCTTAGAACCATGTCTGCCTTTTATGCTGTGTTTTCACTTTCAGGATTTGCATATATATGAAGAATATGTGTAAATAAATTAATATGTTAATGCTTAACCTCTGTCTTGGTAGGCATTGCCAGAGAAATTTAGCTCTATAATCTTAATTTCTATCTTGATATTGAAAAGTGAATCTTTGTTGTGCAGAGACAACTAAACATGACACTTTCATTAGAGCTGGCTTATAATCAAGGGACATGAAGTAATTGTGCATCTGGGGTCACTAAATTTTCAGTGAAGGGTATCTGAAAAGATGTCTAGTGAGATTTTTTTATAGATTGATTTTAAACAGTATGTAAAAACTTAATACCACTTGTAAAATTTTTATTAGAAATTCTCTGTGAATGAATGGAATTCTATAGTGTATCCAAGTGAATACAGATGATTACAGCTACCCCCATAGAAAGACAGCCTCACAATTACCTCATTTCAATTTTAAATTTTGCTTTCATTTCATCACACATGCAAGTATATTTCTTATTTAATTTTCTTTCATCGAACATGCAACTTTTGTAATCTAATGCTTTTGTAATTTCTTTAGTAGTATATTCAAAGTTTCAAAACATATTAAATACCATTTCAGGCCAAAGTAAGCATTGTAGAAGGTCAAAAAGATCATTGTGCAGGCAGGAGCCCATAAACTTAATGATAGATTACTATGGATGTTTTCAAAAATTTATAATTCACCACTTTATAGTTCATCGACCCACAAACTCTCAGATTCTCTGCTCCATCTTTGACTGCCTCTCTCTTTCTCTATTTATACATATATCTATATGTAAAGTCAGAGAAACAGTATTTTGCTTGCTACATTTAAGCATTTAATAATGGGTAATGTTGTATATTACTTGAATAATCATGATTAATAAATTTGGTACATACCAATGCCAAATATTTTTTTATGTAGAATGCAGTGAAAAACGGTAAAGGTACCATGTCTTCCATTCTTATATATAAGGAAACAAAATCACTAGTTTTATCTATCATTTATGTATTTATGCTTTATCTATCTATCACCTACCTATGATCTGTCTTCTTTCTATTATTGATCATCTAACTTTATAATCTCTCATTTTCCTTCTCTTCATCTCACTATTTTTCACATACATTTTATCTATTTCTGTCTCTCTGTTCTATATATTTACATTATGTTTCTGATGCCTCCTATTAGGGCTACATTTTTCAGACACAGTTTCATTGTTGTGTTTATTTGATGCGCCTTGCACTGATGTTTCCTATAAGACTGTTGTTGAGTTTTTTTTTAATGCAGTGAAATGTTTATGTTTCTGCATGTAAAATTTTAGCAGAAAGACTAAAAATGACCTCTTGTAAAATGACTATTGTCACTTTTCTAGATAAAATCATTTCTTTTGTCTTAGCATTTGGATGCAAATCTATCATAACCCTTATCACTTGCCTCTTTTTGATCATGCTGAACACTTCAATAGTATACATTTCATCTTAAAATAAATTTGAAGTGTCACAATTAAGCACAGTCTTATAAAGTGATAGATAACAGTGAACATTTGTAAACTAAGATTCAGAGGCCTTTTTAAAGAATTGTGCCACCATTATATGTGAAATATCCCTTCCATGAGTGTGAAAATTATTTTGACATTTGACCATTTTATCACACAGATCTTCTGGCACAACTCCTCATACTTAATTTGACTAGTGATGACAATGTTTAAAATATATCTAGAAATTTGAGTCCCTAATAACATAATTCACTTTAACGTCTCCAAAATATGTGGACATCTTCTAACCATCCACTCAGTAAGGCTGAGAGCCCTCCCTTTAAAATGTGACCATGCTAAAGCCTTCCCAATACAAGAAAGGCAACTGCTACTTGTTATGCCATATATCCTATGCTATTGGATAAAACTGCACAACCCTCGTTAGTGGTGGAGAGGTGACCCTAACAGTTATTTTGGTTGATGTTTATTCATTATGATATTTATTTATTGTACTTTATTGAAAGATTAATTTTGCCTGATTCTAATCCTGTGTGCTATGCTACCTTCATTTGTCTTCTGCTTAGAAACTGTCTTCACTGAGATATTTCTCATGGTATTCCTTTAAAGTCTGATTTAATTTTTTCCCTTAGGTCATTTCCATGATTTCACATGACAGTTACCTTGCTTATAAATCACTTAATGTAAATGATGTTTTCTTAATTTAATGTTTGTAGTTTATGTAAATGACATATGTGTACTTTTCAGTTACCAAACATTTTCAAGAGTATTGATGCTGGCAGACAATGTGCTTTACCTTGATTGATGATAAAAGGGTGATGTACTTTTGAGAAACTTGTCCCATTACACATGTTTTTTATTTTAGAATGACAAAAATATAATTCCAATCTCTTTCTTTCCATGTGAAAGCACATGTTTGCTGGTAAATAAATTCTAGTTCTAGTTGGAGGTATTAGATACATAGCATCTGATTGCATAATGCTATGCTAAATCTTTTTAATAATAACAATATATGTATGATAATATTAAAATACCATTTAACGTATATGACATTTATAGAGAAAGAGAGCTTATTATTGCTTCATGATGTAGCTAAGGTAAAGGTATTCTGCAATGGATTAAATGAGCATCAATATCTCAGTCAGAAAATCTTATAGAATATTAATAATTTAAATTCCTCATATGATAAATAACCTTCATTAAATAAATAATTGTGCTTTAATTCTTCTGTTTCTGCCCTGTTCGTGATATACACACACTGCATATACTTTTGTCTATTGTTTTTGAAGTTGTAATATTATTACCTCATTTTTCCCTTCCCTTTCCACCTATCAAACCTTCTTACATACCCCTCCTTGCTTTCTTAAAAATCCATGAATCCTTTCTCATTAATTGGGGTTATATGTATGTATTAATTGGGATTACACATATGTATTCCTAAATACAATCTGCTCAACCTATATAATGTTACTTACATATATCTTTTGGACCTGGTCATTTGATATTGGGCAACCAATTTCTAAACTGTTCCTTGAGGCTACTTCTTTCTCCTCTCAGCATTGCTTAGGTATTCTTAATTCTTTGTGTAGGATGTAGTTCTCATTATTTTTCAAGAAAACTTCTCTTTCAAACAGAAGTCATTATAGAAAACTACAACCAATTAGAAGTCAAAGTTGTGCACCCCAGTACCAATGAATACATTTACAAAATAATTCCCACATATAAGGCGCACAGAACACTGTGGAAAGGAGGATGAAAAGATTATGGGAACCAGACAATTAGGGGGTTTGCTATGTGGTTGTGTCTCCTAGTAATTTCAGAAGTTACATCCAAAAATGGGATCAATATGATTATCTAATTATGAGCTGAATAAGAACAATGACACTAGGCATGTCAAAGTGGGTGGAGGGGAGATCAGTCATTTTTCTTAAGTGACAAAATGAATGTCAATTTGTGTCTGTTTATTTTCTGATCTTTAGATGAAAACCTGGGCTTTCAGTATGAACCTGTTGAGCCGTCTTCCCAGGCACTCCAAATACTTTATATACTCATTAAGCTTTCATTTTTATTGTTCACAACGCGTCTGTAAATATAGACACAGATTCTTTAAACGATACAGATCTCTTTTGTTTAGAACATAGACTGTTGTCATGTAGTAAGTTCTGACTTGGAATTCAAGCCTCTCTAACGTTTATAGTCTAACTATGAGTCACCACCACCACACATGTACTCATACATGAACACAATATATGAACACATGCATATACACTTGCATGCACACACCACACAAACATGCACACATATATCAACACACATACATACACACACACATCACATACTTAGCTGACCAGTAATTTGTTTTGTGTTGATTCAAAAGTCAACCATAATTGTAAAATTAGCATAAGAGACTTTTCCACCAATCAGGAGGCCAACTACTCTCCCTCATGTCTCTGTAGGGGACAAATGGAATTCTATCATTTAGAGTTGTAACATCCTCTTTCTTGAGCCACACAGAGATTTATCAGTGAGGAAATGTGGTCTTACAAATGAGACTACAAAACTTTGTCAACAAAACTTAATAAAAAAAAGTACTTATACTTTTCACTTGTCTGGATGGATTAATTAGTTGCCAATGGGTGTTACATATAGGCATTTTCTGACTAAACTGTTCTCCAATTATACCTACATAATCATGAAAATCAATCATGTTTATGATTGACTTCCATTACTATGTAAAAGAGAACAGTAGCTGAAAATAGGAAGGTTTTAAACTTCACTCTAGTGGTGCTGTTTACCTTTCTACAATTTTAGTTTTCTTCCTTAAAGTTCCTGATTTTTGTATTCTTGAAACCACACACAAACACACACACATATACACATGCACACAGTAATACACGAATACACACACAATATACACACATGCACATTTGCATGATCATACACATGCACGTACACAGTTGGACATAAACATATACATACACCACACATGTATTCATACATGAACACAATATATGAACACATGCATATACACTCGCATGCACACACCACACAAACATACACACATATATTAACACACATACATACACACACACATCACATACTTAGCTGACCAGTAATTTGTTTTGTGTTGATTCAGAAGTCAACCATAATATGATTCCCTAGATGGAAAATGTGAGGTAAATCATTAGATTTATAACTAAACTCTTTTTTTTCTTTTTACATGAGTATTCTGCATTTTTCTGAGGTAACAACTTTTTATGAAGACTTTCAGAATTAGAAGCAAGGAAATTATTTACTAGTTGTTTAATTATTCATCATTTTGTAATACAAAACAGTTTTTCATTAGTTAAAAAAAAAAAAACAAAAACTACCATGAATCTTAGAGAAAAAGCCATGCTAAAATGGACACAGCTGTGGGTTTATTAAGTCCAATTCATTCCTAATTTAGTAAGAACTCCCACTGATTCTAAAGATAGTTTTCCAGAGTAGGGACTGAAAAATTGGTCTTTATATTGAGAGGGTGCAATTGTATTTAATGCTTGGATAGTTATTCTATTCTCCTGTGAAGTCAATAGTGCACCTGGGTTGTAACTTAATGTTCAGAACCAAAACATGTTGCCTGACAAAAGCGAAAGGACAAAAAAACCCGAACTACCTCCTTCAAAGTGATACCTCCTTAAGATACCACATCTTATTGTTATTTTAATAGGTCACTAACTAGCAAGAATAATCATTTAACTCTTTTTACTATTATCTCACCACCCTTCCTTAAACGTACTTCCCCATCTGCCAAAGCTTTTCTGAATTAAGAAGAAAAACTGTCACCGTTGACGAGTCATTTTCCCCAAGCTTCACTCATTGAGAACTCTTGACAGTATTAACACGGAGGTTAATCATCAATGAGATGATTAGGTCAAAAGTTTTCCCTTGTATTATTATGTATCTTTGCCGGGTTATTAAATCACAGGACACGATTCCTGCCTGCTTCTTGAGTGATGCCTTAGAGAGCTGATGTCGTCCTGTGAATGTAAGACTGAAAGAAGTATCAGAACACTCGTTTTTTTTTACCCACGTTGTTCCTACTGCAGATGTCCTCGGCAGCATTACCTGCCTCTTCTTTGAAACACATTTTGTAGAAGGGCTCTTCAGACTCCCTTCCTGCTCAGTATTCAGAATACATTGATGCTAAATTGTTTAGCATCCCTCCCTGTCTTTAGGAGCAGGTGATTGAATCTGACCAGCCAGCTTGGCAACTCTCTTTATAATCTTATTACTTCATAAAATCAACCCAGTGGCTCACTTTAGCTTCCTAGTAAGGCAAGGAAATTGGTGTCCTTCTGTGTCAATTTATCAAGTACCCTCCCAGTTTCTGGGAATCCTCCTTTACACTTTCTAAGTGTCGGGTGCCAATTACTTATGTCTAATGTTCCTCCTATGTGTACTTTAAAATATGAAAGCTATTTGAAGAAGTTTTTTTTTGACTGTTTTCTAAAGAGAGAGAGAAAGAAGACAAGGAGTTGAATGGGTGGGAGTGGAGGTGGAAGAAGTTGAGGGAGGAGAGATCATGATCAGAACATATAGTGTAAAAATCACTCTATTTTCAATTAGAAATGAACAAAAAAGTCCTATGTAAATTAAACTGATATTATCTCATATTCAAAGAGTCGCATATCTTCCACAGGAATCTCATTGCAAAACAACTTCTGAGTAGAAGATGACAGAAGTCAAAGACACTGTACCCCAAATCTAAAAACTCATGATTGATCCCTGGAAATCAGTAGGTAGAAGGACAGATAGGATGCTGCAAGCTGTTCTCTTAGTACCACATGAATGCTATAGCACATGTATGTCCACACTACTCACACACAACACTCAATAAATTAATAAAAAAAAATAATTTTAACCACTAAAAAAGTCATTATTGTTTTCAGAGGTTCACAACACTTGGTAGACAAAACATGTAATTTAAAAAAGAAACAGTCATCCTAACCATAAATCAGGGCCTGTTCCGAATACTATTCGATACATTCTGTAAGGACTTCTAGGCAGAAAGATCTATTATGTTATTTTTTTCTTATGATTCAAATTTCATGCATATTAGGTAAGGAGTATACACATTGAAAAACTCTTCTAACAATTTTGATGCAAGTGCTCTCTAAGACACTCAGACTGGGCCTTGATCTTACTGGGTTACACAGGCAGACTTTCCTTCACAGCATTACTGCCCCAGTCTTCTCAGTAACTGGGATTCTATCAGGGTACTGACAGATTCTGTTTTGGTCTTCTTTTCTACTTGAAACACATTGACATTTGAGAATTAGATTATCTTTATAATTACTGTGGATGCAAAGAAAAATCATTTTCTACCTAGGGCTTAATTAAAAAAAAAATCAAGGCAAGTCAAAGTTAAACTACATAAAAGATAAAAGACCTAATTAAAATAGTAGGACAATGATCACAGACCTTTCTCAAAAGAAGATGTACAAATGAACATCAAATACCTGGTAAAAGTACTGAATCTCTAATCACAATGAAATAAAAAAATGTTAAAAACATCTACGAATGAGGTTGAACAAGTGTCTCTGTAGTAGAATATGGAGTTCTTTCTGTGTATACCCAAGAGTGGTATGGCTGAACATCAGAGGAGTTAGAGTGGGGACCATAATGAAAGAATATTTTTTAACAAAAATGAAAAAAAATCATCTTACTCTAAGTGTAATTGCTATTGTAAGAGATAAAAAATACCAATGAGAAGATTTAGGAAAGAAAAAAGCATGCTGTGTTGTAGTAAATATGGGTTGGCGTATTACTGTAAGAAAGTGTAAAATGTCTCCGGAATCTTATAGTAAACTACCAGAAAATTGAGCAATCTCACTACATATCAATGTATCAAAGGAATGTTTGTCTGAACTTTTGTTTTTACTGTAGTGCAGTTTAAAATAGAGACTATAATAGCATGACTATGAGCAGATAAATAGATAAATAAAGATGGTATATATTTTATAGTACATATTATTCAGAATGAAATCCTGTAAATGGTGACAACATGGTTGGGATTGGTGGACAATAAATTAAGTGAAGTAGACCAGGAACAGAAAGGCAAAATACTGAATATTCTTGTTTATTTGTAGAAAGAAAATAATTGATTTGATAAAGGCATAAAGTCCCAGCCCTAACCAAAAAGCTATTTGAAACTGATAGCTCCTGGAAGAGAGAAAAAAAAATAGTTTTTCTCTTTGGCGTGACACTGGGTGTACCAAACATACTTCAGGGTGGACCTCTTCAGGAATAGTTTGCAAACATAAAATGGATTCCCTGTTTTGTTTTGTTTCTTTGTTCTTTTTCATTATTAAATTATTTTATTTATTTATATCCAAATGTTGCCTCCTTCCCATCTCCCCTCCCAGAGTTTTTCATCCCATCCCCCATCCCCTTTGTGTCTGAGAAGGTGCTCCCCCACCTAACCACTCACCCCCTCACCACACACCCACGCCTACATCACCCTCTCCTAGCATTTCCTTTCCCTGGGGCATCAGTTTCTATAAGATTAGGCACATCTTCTCCCACCTAGGCCAGACAAGACAGTCCTCTTCAACAAGGGTTTCTGACCTCAGTAAATGCTTGGCTGTAAGTACCTGCATCTGTCTCAGTCAGTTGTTGGTAGAGTCTCTCAGGGGCCAGCTATGCTAGGCTCCTGTCTACAAGCACAATATGGAATCAGTAGTAGTGTCAGGGTTTGGTGCCCATCCATGGGATGGATCTTAAGTTTTACGTGCGGCTTATATTTCCTGTTCATTATTGTTTTGGGTTTGTGTTTTTCTTTTTTTAAGAGTAAGAAAGAATTAAAATTTGACCGGGTAAAGTGGCAGTGTCTAGGAGAGTTTGGGAGAGGAAAAGGCAGCAAAATTTGTTGTATGAGAAATTGAAAATAAATGAAATGTTTTCGACAGAAGCAGGATTAGGAGAGCAGAAGGAACAACACAAGGAAAAATTCTAGTGTCCTAAGGCACTGTGGTACAGGGAGCAAATTGGCTGGAACACATAGACTATTAAGACTACCTCCAAAAAAACCTCAAACATTTAAGGAGCTGAAACTGCTAACTATTCTATTTTTTCATTATATACTGAATAGTTATACTGAATCATCTATGCTCAACATGTCAAATTCTATGTAAGGAAAACAATCGCAAATGTAACTGCATCTAACTTGCATTGTCTGTTGATCCTCTTTCATTCTACAAGTCCTTATTATCCTTACTGTCCTCATCTAAGTTTAAGTACTAAGGATTTCCATATTTCTCTACCGGAGTGAGACTGCTAGCTAAAATTTTGTTCATATCGAGAGATTGAATGTCTTCACACAAGACTGAGTGAAATCGGTAAAAGTCTACTCTATATAATACTCACTGTACTGTGGCGAAAAATTTCCAAATTGGAGACAACTAGTACATTTGTGAAACAAGATAATATTAATTATATGAAAATATAGCAAATGAAAGGTCAAATATTTTCTAAAAGTTATCTCATGTGGGAATGCTTTGCCGGCTTATATCCCATGAACTGCCACATGAAGCATCACACTTCCTTCTTTTATCATATGTAAAGGAGGAGTAGTACATCTATTTTCCTTCTTATACTATACTTTATATTCATTCATTTCCCTGTTTGAATTCTTTGTTCATTTTCTGGAGTTGTCTTTATTTAATATACCTCTTAGTTGGCAATAGAACAGGCTGTTTTTCCTCTACAATGTTCACAAATAATTTTTCAATGAAGGTGAATCACCTCTCTAGACAATTTGTATCTATTTATTATTCAATTATATAATATTTACTATTCAATTATATAATGCATATTCCCATGAGAATATTATTCAATTATATAATATATGCATATGCACACATACACACACACATATATATGCACATAAGAATAGTCTTCATAATAAGGCATGTATTCTGATTTTTTCTGCTTCTTTTAGTTTGAAAATGACCGTGGAAGTTTTTGCTTTTAAACCCACAGTTTCCTTGGTATAGCACCTTTCTTTCTTTTCTCTTTCAGTTTTTTCTCTTCTTCTTTGTTTGTCTTCAGTGAAAAAATTTTAATATATAAATTTTCACTGAACATGAATGTGATTATAAATGAAAGAGTTCAAACAAATGAATAGTTAAGTAGGAGTTTTGACAATTTTCTAGTTAGGTTTTCACATGCACATATACATGTACTCACACGCATACACACACACACACACAATACATAGCCTTCTTTTAAAAATAAAGATATTTGCTTTTTCATCATTAATTTAATTTAAACATATAAATATTTTATAAAGTGTTCATTAAGATCAAAATATGGACTGTCAGTTTGCATGTGAATTTTGTGAATAGACGAGTGTTTAAACTACAATTCAGTGTATATACTGCAAATAATTGGTGAATATATGCTTTCAACTAGGTTTTACAAGGATTCTATAATTTTTATGTAAGTAGGGAGGGAACACCTCCTATTTTTTGCTTTTACTTTTGACCCATCAAGAGAAGCCCTGACTACACATCACAGAATTGACTGTAGGGTGTTGTCATCACATGATAAACTAGTCAAAATTTCTGGTATAAAGAAACACATTTGTTTAGTTTGAAAAATGTGGAGGTTAGTTGGTATCTTCTAATCTTATCTAGACTTGATCACAGGACATTGAATTCACTCGCTATCAGGAACTAGATAACTGAATCTCACATAATTTTAATTTACTGCCTGAAGTTCCACTGCAGCAGACCTGGTCTGCAGTGTTAAATTTCCCAGAATGAAGTAAAAGTGCCTACGTTTGCCAGGTCTATTCACACACCACTGGCAAAAGGGAATTATAAGAGAAAATACAAAAATGAGGAGGGAAGCAAGTTATCTTTGTCCTTTAAGCAAAAAATACTGCACTCATATAACAAAGTGCAGGCATATAGGCAACCCATCTTAATTAACTCAGTTGATCAACTGTCTTACAACTGTGTGCCTATAGAAAATGAATTTTCTTTCTAGCATAGTAGAGAGACTAAATATAAAATTATTGAGAGACATTCTTCCTCACTCTATTCCTTAAATACTCGTTACTGTTTGGTACTCTCAAAGATACTTTTAAAATCTGATTTTATGAGTCAGACTCATAATTTTACTTCGTTGTACTGCTTTAGAGTATACATCAGTCACTGAAAATGTCATATCTTCCCTTCCCAACAGTTATGTCTGAGTTTATTCAAAGTAGATCATTAATCTCTTTTGTAAAACTTGCAATCCTTAAAGTTGTCATTGTTCCACAGCTATTGTTCAGTCATTTTACAGAAGCTCAAGCTGACACTTTCAACTTTTCATTTCAGAAATGTACTCTTAGAGAAAACTTACTGTGAATATTATGTAATTTGATGTTTAATATGCAGTCAAAATTCAATTCAAAGGGATAAAATAGAAACATTTCTTAAGATATAACCTCATTGTTAAAACCGCTAACTGTACAAACTGCAGCTTGAGAAGTAAAACACACAAAGCCATTCCTAAGGTTAATTATATCACTCATCACCTAAGAGGTATAATGTAAACTACTCTTGATGAGCTGTTAGACATGGATCTTTTCCTCTTTTAATAAATCATCTGAACAGAAAATATAAGAAAATATAAAAAGGTAAAATGACAACCTTTTTAAAGAATCGAGATATGCGTCTGTATTGTTTAAGTATATACTGATACTTAAATTCTATGATTTCTTTTAGAGATTTATTTTAAATTTTAATTACATATTTGTGTTTTGATATATGCATGTGCAAATGAGTGCATGTGACCAGTGATCAGAAATCTTGGCTCTTTCTGGAACTGGTATTATGTGTAGTTGTGAGATAATCTAACATAAACTCCAAATAATGAGTTTTTTTTCATATCATTTATTGTATATTTTTTTGAGGATTTCATATATGAGGACTGTGTTTTCATCCTTTTCCCTTTCTCTCTTGTTTTTCAATTCCTTCTATGTACCTTATTTCTTCCTAAATTTTTGGTCTCTTAATTTGAAATTATTGTATATAGAATATATTGATGATGGTAAATAGATAGCTACATACATACACACACATATATTTGATATGAACTTCTGATTTCATATTGTATTGCTCATAAGTATCTGTGTTTAGGGATGACCATTTAAAATTAGGAAATCTATCAGGGGCCCATCCTTGGAGAAGATTGATTCTCCTCTCAGCAGCCATTAATTGCCTGTAGTTCTTAATCTGGGAGTAGGATGTTGTGAAATATCTTTAACCATACTGTCACACCAACTGGTATTTAGTTACATAAGTCTTAGTTTGCAGGCTCTGACTTCATGACTTATTTTTTTTCTGGAAATTTTAAAACAGATTATTCCATTGTGTGTGTATATGTATATGTATATGTATATGTATATGTATATGTATATGTATATGTATATGTATATGTATATGTATATGTATATGTATATGTAATGTGTATATGTATATGTACATATATATATATGCATTTCCTTACATAATTGTTCTGTTTATACAGTTCTTGTAACTTCAAGTAGACTCATGACCCCCCTCTTTATTTATGACTGTATATCATACACTCTGCCTTTCTTCCTATCTACTTTATTTTATTTGTTTTATACTTTATTACATTTATTTTATTCCTTTTCTTATGACAGATTTGGGAGACATAGTTGGTTTCTGGATTACATGATCTTTCCTAAATCACATGACCATTCCTAAATATGAACTTAGTTCATATAATTTGTAATGACACCATTGATCTTTTAATGACTCAAGATTGAAATCATTTTATGATATTCACTTTTCATTCCAAAATTTTGTATGGAATATTTACTATGTGTTCTAAATGACATTGTGGTACTGAAATGAGTAATATCTTCATTCATTTCATGCTAGCATCATTCACAATATGAGGAAATTTGAAATAATATTAAATGTTGAAGACCAGAGTACTGCATAATTTATGACATACTAGACTATTAAAATATAATGACAATTTAATACGACACTTAACTTTATTGCAGTTATTCTCTCTTCCTCTTCCTCCTCCTCCTCCTCCTCTTCCTTCTCCTCCTCCTTCTTTTTCTTCTTCCTCACTCTCTCTCTCTCTCTCTCTCTCTCTCTCTCTCTCTCTCTCTCTCTCTGCCCCCATCTCCTGCTTTCTGTCCGAGGGTGTGTGTGTTTGTGTGGTGTGCTCATTTCATTGTATTTGTGCAGATGTCAGAGAGCAAATTGTAGAAGTCAGTTTTCTCATTCTGGAGACTAAATAAAGGTTGACAAGCTTATAGCAAATCTTTTTATGTGCTGAGCCATTTCATTTACCCTGATGATAATCTCTTTAAAATTATTTAATATATCAAACTTAAGAACATCTCATACTTAAGAATATAAACTTTGAAATCACTGTAATACCGGTTCTATTTTCTTCTATAGCTCCCGTAGATTAATTACTTATAAAATTCAGTAAATAGTTATGATTTAATTAAAAGGCTATTGAAAAGACTAAATATTCTAACTTAATAACTGGCTAATAGATGTCAATTGTTTCCCATTAACAGCCATGAAAATATAGTAACATTTTTAAGGAATGTTAATTCACACACATACACACACACACACACACACACACGCACATATATATATATATATATATATATATATATACACATATATATACATTTACATATATATATATATACACATATGAACAACATCTGGCTTTACATGATTCAAATTTGGTATACTTTTTACAAATTTTTCCCTTTCTCTTTATAAAAGAAAATGTTATTACCTGTTGGCTCATCTGCATGAGTAGGGAAAACTTCAAAGTTGTAGAGTATCATGAAAATTTAATTTTGTGATCATGGATATTTGGATACCACTGGCAGTGCTGCCTGAGTCTTAAAAAAAAAATCCTGTGGTGGATAGTTTTTTATTTTACTATTTATTTGTTGGTACAACAACCACAACAACATGAGAGTAAAATCTAGCCCTATTGGTTTGAATCAAGAGTAAAAGCAAATATCTGGAGAGATGGCTCAGCTCTTGCGAGTGGTTACTTTTTTCCAGAGGATCTGAGTTGGATTCCAGCTTCCCAGAAATCTGATACCTATGGCTCCACAAATGTGAATGCACATATACATATACCAACACAGAGACACACTTGTACACGTAGTTAAAAGTAACAGAACAAACTATTTCTTTAGGAAAAAAGAAAACAAGGAAACAAACAAACATGGACAGTATCTTCTTAAAATTCACTTCAGGTTATGAAGGCAAAACTAAAAACTTGAGAAGCAAGAAATCACCTTTATTTGTTAGCTGTGTTTCCTAGCTCAGGCTGCCCTACATACAGTTGACTGTGTCTCAGACTGGCATGAGTGGGAATGCTTCTGGCTTACCTTTCTCAGTCCTGGAGTTGTGTATGGCTGCCAACAGGTCATGTTGAGAATAACTATTGTAAAATCCATATGCAGGATTTTGATACTTTAAATACTTGATTAGTACAGGAACAGGATTTATCTTATAGAGCTGTTAAAAATGTAATTTGATTCTACTTTCTCATTGATTTCTTTTTTAGTTATCAAAATACAAAACAGGAATTTTCTTTAATTTAATTTAATCTTCACTTTTTTTTCTTTCAACTAATATGAATTGGGTGGTGTCTCATATATCAGCAGTGTTCTATATGGTAGGAATATAATAATGAAGACAAAATCATCCTTATGAAATCTTTATTTTACATTGGAGAGGCAAGAAAATACATTATTTACTAGTGATAAGTGTTATGTAAAACACAGTGTGATTTGCATTTATGGTGATAGCCTTCTTCCTGTTTTATGCATTAAAAATGTTGGGTCACAGAGAATTTCTTTGCCGCTCCTTAAAGATATCTTCTTATCCTACATCTTCTTATTTAGTATATTTTATCTCTTTATTGCAATACTTATACTGCAAAGTATGGTATATAAGTTACAAGTATACAAAAATATTTATCACTCAGATTTAAATCCTGTTATAAGAAGAAATACAGTCCAGAATTTGTATGTGTTAGTCAAATATGGTAGTTGTAAATTATAAACTTGTATTCTTCTTTGCAGTTAAATAGATGTCACAACTCAAATTTGCATGTGATAGCATTGATACCTTAGTTCTAGAATTACTTAAACCTGATTAGTTTTCTCCAACAAACAACCTTGCTTCAACTCTGAGACTCTTTATAAACACTTGTAAATAATACCCAAAGTGGGGAAGCATGTTCTTCATGCGTGGTCTTATAATCCCTTAATAATAAGTGTGGTTTACATTCTCAGATAGAAGATGTAATTTCAGTCATCAAATAATGCCACAGTGTTGCACAAAATAATCATTTCATAAATGCTCTGCAAGGGAAGTCTTGTTCCACTCCAACCTCCAAGTACTCTGAGATATATTTCAAGTATAATTAAATCATTCCCCAAGCCATTGCTTTGATACTTTTTTAAAAGAAGGAAATACAACATATTTAATTTAATTAACTCTGACAGGGTTAGTGGACCAATTGCCATTTGAAGTTTCTCTCCTCACTAACTTTAGTTCCAGAGAAAGGAAAGGAATTATGTTTCTGGGCAAGAATTAAGGAACCAATACCCATGCTCACCTTCCTCCAGTATACAGATAATTTGGAAATAAATAAATACACAATATGCATGTACATGAATCTTGTTTAAAAACATCATGACCACTTCGAACTTATTTCTTTTTCTTTTTTTTTAATTGGATATTTTCTTTATTTACATTTTAAATATTTTTCCCTTTCCAGTCTCCCATTTGGAAACCCCCTATACCATCCTCCCCCTCCTGGCCTCTATGAGGGTGCTCCCTCACCAACCTACCCACTCCAGTCTTCCTGCCCTGGCATTCCCCTACACTGGGGCATCATACACGCTCAGGCCTAAGAGCTGCTCCTCCCACTGATGTTCAACAAGTTTATCCTGTGCCACATATGCGGCCTTAGCCATGGGTCCCTCCATGTGTACTCTGGTTGGTGGTTTAGTCCCTGGGAGCCCTGGGGAATCTGGTCAGTAGAAGTTATTTTTAAATGAAACAACAGATTTTTCACACATAGGTAAAAGATAGGGAACGATAATGATAAAATTAAGAAAATCAAATGCAAAAATTACTAAATTTCTAATTAATGTCTATATGAAAATATTTGCTAAAACAGAGTCAAATTATATTTAAATTTACATTTAAAATTTTATACCATAATTTTTTATTTTATTTTTCTTATTACTTTTATTTTTTAATAGTCCTGTCATTACCCCCCTCCTGGCCCACCCTCCCACAGTTCTGCATTCCATTCCTCCTTCCTGCAGTCTCCAAGAGGATGCACCCACCCCAACCCCATCCCCGCCTTATTTTAAGATAAGGTAATCAATTTAATTATTTCTATAACCATTTACTACTTCATTAAAGCTTACTAATTATCAGTTGAGGAAAGAATGACTGCCTATGGAAGGAACAACAGTCACTAACATCACATTGAATCTATTAAAAGGATGGCACTACTTAATAGATGCCATTCATTGACCACCTACCGTGATCTTTCACACCTGAATGCCTTTGGATTTGTGTTTGAGGATTACCGTCATTCTTTTTCCTTGGTCTTTCAATTACATGTCTTTTCTTAGAGATGACTCAAAATCTAAATCTAACTCATGCAGAACCACAAATGTTTTCTTAGGACCCTGAAATGCAGATTAGCTATCTCTCTTTTTTTCCTTCACTCTGCTCATTTTTTCTTGAATACAGGGTTTCTTTTTCATCTGCATACTTCTACCATCCAGGAAGATAGTTTTGTCCTTTCCTGTAGGCAAATATTTACTATGTGAGCAAACACAAAGACATCTAAGTTCAATTTTGTAAAGCTTTGCTTAGAGCTGTCCTGCATATACTAAAGAAGATTATATTTTTGAAAGAAACAAAGGTATTTATAAAACTTTAAAGCTAAAATGTGGAGATACTGTTAGGCATTATAATTACTTTTACTGGAAGGTAAATTAGAATCCTATGCTTTTTATAAATTGTAAGGGATTTTATCTCTAATTTGATTTCTGATAGTGGGTCACTATGTACCCCACACTGGTTTCCTACTCATGATTCACCCTCCGTGATCTTACCAGTGACTCAAGCCTCCAGAATTCTGATATTTTAGGGCATAAGCCATCATATTTGGCTTCACGTTTCTTTTAATAGACATAAAATCCATCTGAATGGGATAAATGGCCAAGTTGCATCCCTGAATATATTGTTTACTAAGATTTTTACAATTGTGCTTGGCAGTAAAACTCTGTGTGTGTGTGTGTGTGTGTGTGTGTGTGTGTGTATGTGTGTGTGTGTACTCTTGTGTGTTAATGACAAAACAGAGTCCCTTAGTAGCTAAGTGTAAAACTGCCACAATATTGTTCTTAACTGAGAACAAGTCTATAAGGCATATTCCAAACATACTCAATAGGCTTGTAATTTGCAGATACTCTTCTTTATAAAATAAAGGGTGTCTGTTATGTACGGACTAAGAGTGCATATAGGATTTGCTTTGATCCTTCATATGTGAGATTGTTCAAGATCAAGATTCATTTTTTTTTTTCTGATAGATGCACATAGAATAGGCTCCCCAGATGTTAAATGTTTGTAATTTGGTGTCTATATCTAAATAATCAAATCAAAGAATAGAAAGATTACTTCCTTGACTGGGAAAGAATATAAGTTCTTGGTGCGTTTCCATCCTTTACTTTGCTTTGGACCCAAATACATCTGTCAGTTTTGTTTTCTGTGCTATAATCATGGCTGCTTCCAAGTTGCAACTGTTGACTACAGCAGTGAAACCAAGTGTAGCCACATCTTTGTCTTTAGCCAATACCTTTAAAAAGACTTGGAGGTTTTATAGCATGCTGGTTTTTCTTTTTCTTTTTTTTTTTTTCTTTCTAAACTTTGGAAGACTGCACTTCATTTCTTTTCCTATATGTTGAAGTAGAAATAGTCAGACTCTGATGACACATATTCATCTCACTTTATCCAGCTCTGCCATGCATTTCAAGTTAAATGATTCCTTCAGTCTAAAGGACAGGTGATATTTTTAAAGGTTATTCGTACCCCTCTGATAAGTCACAGTTATATTTTGGAAATTTATTTCCTGTGCAAAGAGGATGAGCTTTAATAGTTTCTTGGCTGTCATGCAGTAGACAAGAAGATCGTAAGGGTTTATCTAGCAAGCCTTGAAACAACATCTTGACAGGAATTTAAACGTATTAAGATGATCAAGTACTATTATTCCCATAGTTTCTCTAGTGAAAGACTAATATATAATTCAGTTTTTTTCTCAACCAAAGTGGCAATAAAAGGTAAATGGCTTTAAAGCACAACTATGTAGCCCTTGTATAGTCTAATATTTATAATAAAGTAATCAGTGTTGTCCTGGGGATCCATCCCATCTGCAGACACCAAACCCAGACACTATTGCTGATGCCAAGAAGTGCTTGCTGACAGGAGCCTGATATGGCTGTCTCGTGAAAGCTCTGCCAGAGCCTGACCAATACAGATATGAATGCTTGCAGTCTACCATTGGACTCAGTATGAGAACCCCAACAGAGGAGTTAACGCAAGGGCTGGAGGAGCTGAAGGGTTTGCAACCCTCTAGGAAGAAGAAGAATATCAACCAGCCAGACCCCCCACCCCCAGAACTTCACTAACCAAAGAGGACCCATGGCTGCCACTGCGGATGTAGCAGAGTGTGGCCTTATCTGGCATTAATGGGAAGGAAGGCCCAAGGTCCTATGAAGGCTCTGATGGCCCAGTGTAGGGAATGCTAGGCTGGTGAGGTGGAAGTATATGAGTGTGTATGGGAGTACCCTCATAGAAGCAGAGGTAGGGTAGATGGGATAGGAGATTTGTGGAGGGGAAACCAGAAAAAAGGATGAGAGTTGAAACGTAAATAAATAAAATATCCAATTAAAAAAAAGAAACTATTATGTACTTGGTGCAGGATATGAAAATCCTATAAAGAGAAGGCTATTTCCTATGAAATTAAAATAAAAGCAGGTGGTCACCATTAGTTCATAAATACCTAATTCTGTCTTTGTGAGTGGCTGTGTCCTTGCTGGTGTCTTGTAGGTTTCTTAGGAAGATAGCCTGAGACAGTACATATGAAGGTGTTTTTTGAATAATAATGTTCTGTAAACACTGAGATTATTAATAACATCAGCCAGGTACTCATGAATCATCTCCTGAATTCTTTCTGACAAATAAATCATTATAGAGGCAAGATCTGGTGAATACCATCTGTTTTTGTCAAATTGTTAAGAATATTATAATCTTAGAGTTGTTTTGGCTATTTATGTTTCTCTGCTCATTGAGGTACTTACAACAAACTATATTTCACTGTC
This sequence comes from Mus musculus, assembly GCF_000001635.26. NCBI lineage: Eukaryota > Metazoa > Chordata > Mammalia > Rodentia > Muridae > Mus > Mus musculus. The sequence goes on along the minus strand of NC_000081.6, from coordinate 48,741,948 downwards.
ACTGTAATATTGGCACCTTAGAGTGTTGGTGAGAAATCTAGAATGATTTTACATGGTATATGTACAGAATCTATTATCTACCATTGTTAGTTTGATTTTTCAAGGTATGCAGGTTCTTATATTTCTTGAAGTTTTAATTGTTTCTCTTAACCTCATATACAATAATACCACAAACTTGAAGTAAGGAAGGTAAACTGGTTAGACTGGAAAAATGTATTTTAATTTTTAAAAATGTATCTATTTACCTGGGAGGGAGAGAGGAGGTGAAGGGAAAAAAGTGGGGAACTGGATCAGGTATGGGAATAGACAGGAGAGAAGTCTAGAGGATCAGGAAAATGAATAGAAATATGTAGCAGTGGGAGGTGGGAAATTGTGGGTAGTTACTAGAAAGTCCTAGACACCAGGGAATTGAGAGGTTCTCAGAACCCAGTGGGGATGACAATGACTGAAATGGAAGGAAAAGCCATCCATTGACTGCCCCACCTGAGAATCCATCCCATCTGCAGATACCAAACCCAACACTATTGCTGATGCCATGAAGTGCTTGCTGATGGGAACCTGGTATAGTGGTCCCCAGAGAGGCTCTGCCAGAGTCTGACCAATACAGATACAGATGATTGCAGCCAACCATAGGACTGAGCATGGGGACTTCATTAGAGGAGTTGGGAAAAGACTGATGGCTCTGAAGGGTATTGCAACCCCATAGGAAGAACAAGAATATCAACTAACCAGATCACCCCAGAGCTTTCAGGGACTAAACCACCAACAAGAGTACACATGGATGGATCCCATGGCATCAGCCACAGATGTTGTAGTGGATGGCCTTATCTGGCATCAATTGGAGTGGAGGTCCTTGGTCCTGTGGAGGCTTGATGCCCCAGTATAGGGGAATCCTAAAGCAGTGAGGCAGGTGTGGGTGAGTGGGTGGAGGAGCAATTCTCTTAAAGATAAATGGGAGGGGGCTGGGATGAGGGATTTGCAGAGGGGAGACCAGAAAGTGTGACAACAGTTGAAGTGTAAATAAATAAAATAACCAATAAAAATTAAAATAAAATGTTTTGTCCAGATCATTTGGCTACTAAAAAAAAATTGAATAAAATAAAATGATCTCAGAATCCCTGACCTTATGTTAAGTATACAGAATTATTAAGGGAATAATATCTTATTCCCCAACCCTGGTGCATCAAGTCTCTTCAAGATTAGGAGCATCTTCTCCTACTCAGGCCAAACAAAGCTGCCCTCTACTACTTATGTGCCCTGGGCCTGGGAACAACCAGTGTATGCTTTCGGTAGGTGACTTGTTCTCTGGGAGCTCCCATGGTGGTGGTGTCCAGTTGACACTTTTGGTCTTCCTGGTGGGTTTGCTATCTCCTTGAAGGCCTTAAATCCTTCCCCTAACTATTCCATATGAGTCCCCAACCTCAGGCCAAAGTTTGTCTGTGGGCATCTGTATCTGTCTCAGCTGCTAGGTAGACTCTCAGAGGGCTGCTATATACCTGTCTACAAGCACAATGTAGCATCATTAATAGTGTGAGGAGTTGGTGCCTGTCAGTGGGATGGGTCTCAAAGTGAGACAGTCATTGGTCACCATTCTTTCCGTCTCTGCTCAATCTTTGTTCCTTCATTTCTTTTGACAGGACCAATTTTGGGTCAAAGTTTTGTAGGTAGGTCGATATCCCCATCTCTCCACTCAGGGTCCTGTCTGGCTCCTGGGAATGGTCTGTTTAGGTTCCTTGTCCCCACTGTTGGACATTTCTGCTAAGGTCACCTGAATTGACTCCTGGAAGTCTCCCTCATCCTGAGTCTCAGGGATTTTCTAGCCAATCCCCCAACCCTCAACCCCAGCAGCTGCATATTTCTATTCAATTTTCCTGGCCCTCTGGGAATCTTATGGGTTTCTCCCCAGACATGATTCTGGCCCCCTATTGCCCTCATTCTCCCCTTTCCACTTGGGTCCTTCCCTCCATTTGCCACTCATGATTATTAGTTCCCCCATTCTAAGTGGGATTCAAGCATCCTCACTAAATATTAAGGAAGGCCCAAGTGAGGATGCTAATATCCACTTATCAGTGACTACACACCAAACATGTACTTTAGTGTTTGGGTTACTTCACTTAGAACGATATTCTCTGGTTCCATCCATTTGCCTGCAAATTCATGACATCCTTGTTTTTAGTAGCTGTATTTAATAGCAGTATTCCATTCTGGAAATGAACCACATTTTCTGTATCCATTCTTTGATAGACATCTGGGTTGCGTCTGGTTTCTGGCTATTACTTATAAGGCTGCTGTGGATATAATGAGTACATGTCCTGTGATATGGCTGAGCATCTTTTGGGTATATGACCAGGAGTATCATAGCTGGGTCTTCAGGTTAAACTATTTCCAATTTTCTGAGTAACCACTAGATTGATTATCATAGTGGCTTTACAAGTTTGCAATCACACCAACAATGGAGAAGTGTTCCCCTTTCTCCACATCCTAGCCATCATGTGCTGTCGCTTGATTCTGGACTCCGATTGACAGAGTAGTAAGCACCCTTAATCAGTTAGCTGTAACTCCAGGTCCCCGTGTTCCATCTTAAGAATTCTTAATATAAGTCATACTATGCTTCCAGGCATTTTACCTGTGTATTCTTAGTTAATTCTTTACTCATCCTTACAGCTGATATTCGTGAGTTCAAAATTCTAGGACGATCATCACAGAATTTTTTATATTTCCTTATAATATGCCTACAGATTTAATTAGGCAACTATTTACTAATTAAAACATTTCCCAAACCAATTGTAACCTCCCATAATCTATTGTCACAGTTATGGAATTGTATTCTAATGCAAATAATTACTTCTAAAGCCACGGGACCCTGTGAAGAACATTTTCAAGAGCTCATATGCAAACTAATTACACCATGTTACTACCATGGGAAACTAACAGGAACACTTGTACATATTTGATTTGCTATTTTAATCATTGCAATGGTATATCATAACAAACCAATCAGTAGAACTCTGAAATTATTTAAATAATAATTCCATCATTCATTCACTGCTGAATCTATGTGCTACCCAATCTTAGCTGTTAAATATATATCAGATTTTGCTGCACTAGGCTATAGTTTTACTATTTCCTAATTTTTTTAATTAGATATTTTCTTCATTTACATTCCCAATGCTATCCCAAAAGTCCCCCATATCCTCCCCCCCACTCCCCTACCCATCCACTCACACTTCTTGGCCCTGGCGTTCTCCTGTACTGGGGCATATAACGTTTGAAGACCAATGGACCTCTCTTTCCACTGATGGCCAACTAGGCCATCTTCTGATACACATACAGCTAGAAACAAGAGCTCTGGGGGGTACTGGTTAGTTCATATTGTTGTTCCACCTATAGGGTTGCAGACCCCTTTAGCTCCTTGGGTACTTTCTCTAGCTCCTCCACTGGGGGTCCTGTGATCCATCCAATAGCTGACTGTGAGCATCAACTTCTGTTTGCTAGGAACCGGCATACATTCACAAGAGACAGCTATATCAGGGTCCTTTCAGCAAAATCTTGCTAGTGTATGCAATGGTGTCAGCGTTTGGAGGATGATTATGGGATGGATCCCCGGGCTAAATCGATGTATATTCTGAACTTCATCAACTTAATTTTAATGAGATGATTGACAATTTGTCAATATTTCCAATAAGTTTTCATTATGGAAAGTTTCTAATTTCTAATACATAAAGACTATCCAATTTTTAAAAATAGCTACTGTCTTAGTCAGGGTTTCTATTCCTGCACAAGCATCATGACCAGGAAGCAAGTTGGGGAGGAAAGGGTTTATTCGGCTTTCACTTCCATACTGCTGTTCATCACCAAGGAAGTCAGGACTGGAACTCAAGCAGGTCAGGAGGCCATGGAGGGATGTTCTTTACTGGCTTGCCTCACCTGGCTTGCTCAGCCTGCTCTCTTATAAAACCCAAGACTACCATCCCAGAGATGGTCCCACCCACAAGGGGCCTTTTCCCCTTGATCACTAATTGAGAAAATGCCTTACAGTTGGATCTCATGGAGGCATTTCCTCAACTGAAGCTCCTTTCTCTGTGATAACTCCAGCTGTGTCAAGTTGACACAAAACTAGCCAGTACAGCTACATATATTTGTTTACTGATAAGTTTTGGCTATTAGAAATTTTATCTCTTACTCTCCAGTTACCAAAATTTCATCTTTTTTTTTTTTTTTTTTTTTTTTAATTTTCGAAACGGGGTTTCTCTGTGTAGCCCAAGTTGTCCTGAAACTCACTTTGTAGACTAGGCTGGCCTTGAACTCAGAAATCCATCTGCTTCTGCCTTCCAAGTGCTGGGATTAAAGGCATGTGACACCACTGCCCCAAAGTTTCATCTTTAATTACATCAATTAATGCTCTTGTTCTGGACTAATTTCAACAATTCTTAAGTTTCAAACTCTGTAATTGGGATCTAGAAATGTTTTTCAATTTATTTTGATGAATGAATGCATTTTAGGCATAAATGTATAAACATATAAGAGAATGTGGTCATAGGCCACGTGTATTTGGATGCCTCATTCATTTTTTTATTTAATCATGATTTGGTTAAGAATTGTGAAGTGTTATATTGAACTTCTAGATTCTAGCTTTTACAGGTTCATAAACAAGAGGAAGAACAGGCATTTCATTGTTCATCTGTATTTTTTTTAACTTGGGAGGAAATATTAATTATACAATTATAATATACTAAGCAACCATCTGGAGGGAACATAGTTTAATTATGAAAGAAACTGAATCAAAAAAAAACCCTAATCCATTACATTTATAATATGATAGCTCTATAATAATTGTAAGTGGAGAGTTCATTGTAATTATTCTGGAATGAAAAACAACATTCAGTAGAAAAAAAACCTAGTGTCTAGAATAAATAAAAGATTTTAATTCTCCATATTAAGAATTTAGAAAAAGGAAATATGCAGAAATGGAACATGGTGTATAAAAGGGGGACTAAGTGGCAATGCTTTGGGTATTTTTGTGCTTACTGCATACAAGTACCCAAGGAGCTGAAAGTATTTGCAGCCCCATAGGAGGAACAACAGTATGAACTAACCAGTACCCCCAGAGCTCATTGGGACTAAACCACCAATCAAAGAAAACACATGGTGGGACTTGTGGCTCTAGATATATATGTAGCAGAGGATGGCCTACTCGGTCATCAATGGGAGGAGAGGCCCTTGGTCCTGTGAAGGTTCTATCCTCCAGTATAGGGGAATGCCAGGGCCAGGAATGGGTATGGGTGGGTTTGGGAGCAGGGGTAGGTGGGAGGAGATAAGGGATTTTTGGAGGGAAAACTAAGAAAGGGGATAACATTTGAAATGTAAATAAAGAAAATATCTAATAAAATAATTATGTAAAAAATAAGTGTTTAAAAAAATAAGAGGAACTATTGTAGATTTGTAAAGGGCAGGCAATTGTTAAACTCACAGACATATGTAAATCAGGATTTGGGTGGGCTTCTTATTGGATAACCAAGTAATGCTAATTTTAGCTAATACAATATTTTAAAGAGGTTATTTTATTTTAGTTTGTGTAAAAATATTTTTTTTAAAAATGTAAATTGTGACAACCTTCTCAATTTCTAAATTTCGGAGACTACATGTGCATAGAAGTGGATCCAAATCAGGAATATTGTCCACAGTGCTCAACCCACCATTCACTCACTGCTGAATCCATAGTTGCCTTTTCACCATCTTAGAAAATATACAACAGAAAGGAAAGTACCTGAAATAATAAATAATCTATTAATAGGAAATATCAGTTAATCACATATTTTCATATGAGAATGACATTTTTCACTGTAGGTTTTTAAATATCCACAATGAAATACAGCAAGAATATGTCAGACAAATAGAATGAAGGAGAAAATACCAACAATATTGATAAAATAATTAACAATTCAAATACTCACTGTGAGATAATCATTATGGTAAGTAAGTACTATACATATTAACATTCAGCAATTCTTATACATGGACTTTTTGTATTATTTACAACTGTGAAGGGATAATAAATTATCATCCTGATAGTCTTAATTTTAATACTAAAAATTTTGTTTTATTGGAAACCTCAGCCTCTTACAAATCAAAATATGTATTTATAGTTGAGCTTAAAATCATTGAGCAATTCTAGCATCAAACACCTAAGATTTGAGGAAGCTAGACTTTAAATAGGACAGTGTTACTTTCAAAACATCTGTGCTTGTGGTTATGGTTCTATGGATACGTAAGGTTATGCTATCATATCTTTTTTTTTCAGTATCACTGAGAATCCAGTATCACTTTCTCCCTTGTAGACTAGTTTCATGATGAAAGTTAAATGATGCAAGCCACACTAATTTTGGAAATACTGTGGTGCTCAGGAAAATATTCAGTACATTTGATCCATTCTATCGATACCTGCCTGATTTTCACAATATGATTTTATGGGAAAAACAATATAATAAACAAACTGGAAGAGAGAAAATAAGTAGAGTTATCAGGTAGATGATTATGATTGATAGATGGTAGACATATAGATAGACAATAGGTAGATGATAGATTAATTGGTGATAGATAGATGATAGATATAGAACCAAATACTAAAGTTATTACTATTTGTATTGTTTGTATTTTTTACTTCTAGAAATTGATAAAAAATGACCTAAGTTTGGGAGAAATTAAGAATTACTTCAGTGTCATAAGGACTATGAAAAAATTATTGAATGTTGAATATTGAAAAATATAGTCTTGTTATCAGTATATTGAAATTAAGTACAAAGAAGATGCTGTTTTACCTCACTATGGGCTCCTGCTCTGTTTCATAGTGTGAAGAGTAGAAACTCATTACAGGTAGGCGAACCTTATAAAACTGACAGTTGCAAACTTAATTTTAATCCCAACAGACTATTTTCTGTTAATGTCTATGTAGTAATTTGTCATTTTAAAACAGATACATTATCATGATTACATTCCTTCCCTGAGTTGGAAGAAGAAAGTGAAGAGGAGGCCCAGCCAGCTATAACTCAAATACCTTGCAACAGTCATATACTCCCTCTGTAGTTATTTCCATGATGCTTTAGATTTCATGATAAACAAGTATCTTATTTGATTACCAAATGTGTCTCAGTAGCTAATATCTGTGTGCTAAAAATATCTCTGAGATGAAAGTCAATGAAGCTACTAAAATTGTGAAAAGAGCAATTCAGAGAGCCGAGGATGCCTTTTCTAAAAGGAACGCATGCTGGTAAATTCAGGACTGTAGCAACTGTAATCATGCAAATGTTTCTCTTCGGTTTGAATTTCCTTGGTGGGAATTTTGTTAGCTTGACAGTCTATTTTAAGGGTCATACTATACTTATGCAATTCAGTAAGACAACTATGTTCGGGTTCTGACTCTGTCCCAGATGTTTAAATGTTGTGAATGAAAATTACCAGAATTTAAAGACATTAGTTCTTGCTCAAATTCCAGTGGTCCAGAAAAAGGTACTAAGTAACTCAGATTCAGTGAGATTAAAAAATCAAATGAGACAGTCAGTATATTGCAAACACATTTTTCCATTTAAAATAATTTGTTCTGAATATAGTAACACAAATTATTTTTATGTATCCAAATCAGAAAGTAGAACTTAATCCTTCATTTCCAAACCTAAAATTCTCAACATATCTGTACCATTTTTTTTTATCATACTGATACTATCTTATTTGAAAATGCCTTTATTCTGATTTCACATCTACATATAAATTATCAATCTAAATATGGATCTACCTCCACTTAAGCCCTGAATTTATTACCTATAGAATGTAGATAGCATGCCAATATGATCAAACATTGATTGACTTAAATTCTGAATCTCTTTCATATCAGCCTATGCAGACAACATTGGAATTGCACCAAAGGAGAGTTAGTGGGTCAATGAATGTACCCTGGTGCAGATGTAAAATACTAGATGTTTTTATGTTAGACTGATATTCTGCTTAAACTATTAAATCTTTTCATACTTTATCACTTGTCCCAACTCTCCCTAGATATTTTACCTCCTGTAATCTTCTGAAATGTATAAATTCTCCTGTTTTTCTTCCCTTGATTCAGATGCTTAATGGACTGTTAAATACATTGAGGATATGAATTTTGTCATAATGTTACGAATGTCTCACTTTGTCCTTGAAATACAATAGGCTACTAATTTATCTCTGATTATTAAGACTTGTATAAGGCCGACAGGTGATAAAGAGTGATACTGCATTCATAACAGGACTGCATCTGTCCTTTTACTTTAAAATTTAAGCAACAACTTTTACAGACAGACATTCTCTCATTTCAGTCTCATTGGGATGAGGTCATTCACTATGGTGGGGAAGGGTAACTGCATTCAATTGAAGAAAATTGTGTGTGTCTCTATGTTCCATGTTTTGATCCTTACATTGGAGCCATGGAATAGTTAATAAACAAATGAATGAATGAATGAATGAATGAATGAATGAATGAAGAATATAGCTTGCATGTTCAAATAAAACTAAAGTTTTGTTTATATAGTATATACTGACATTGATTATAGTTTTCCTTTCCTCTGTCATCCCAGATCTGTTACACTTCCTACACATCTAAATCCATACTCTTTGTTTCTCTTTATCATTAGAAAACAGGTATAATAATAATAATAATAATAATAATAATAATAATAATAATAATAAAAACTAAGAAACATAACTAGATTAAAACAGACCAAAAACCAAAAAAGCTAATGATAAGACACACACTTTTGGCCAGAGAGATAGCCTATAAAAAGAAAACTGAAAGCATATGAGCAAAATGTCCATAAAGTTAAAAAATAAAACTGTTCTGGCTAAGGATTATGAGACAAACTTCCCCCAAAATACCATTTTCATTTTGTGTTGGCCATTTAGTGCTGGGATAGGAAATAACCCATTAATTGTGGTTTGTGTATTCAGTGAGACTCAATTGGAGAAAACTAATTGATCCATTGTGAGAATTTATCAATAAGAAATAGCTTTCTGGGTTAGGGACGAGGGCTTTTATCTACTTCCCTCCTCAACTGACTGTCCCAAAATCTCTTATTCTCCACACATTTCCCATTTTGAATCATTGTAATTTGTTTTCATTTACTGCAAGAAAGTACTTACCTGGTAGCTGAGCAAGACACTGATCTGTGAGTACAGCAGAATGTTTTAGCAGTCATTTTATTCTTATGTTACTTTAGCTGAACAGTGGCGTTTGGTTTTCTCTTTCCTCCGTGTCTTATCTAGTCCCAGGTTTTGGGCCACTCAGACAGTATCAGGCATGTATTTTATCTTATGGTTGGACCTTAGATCCAGTCAGATACTGGTCGAGTACCCATAAATTTGTGTCAGTACTGTTCCAGTACTTCTTGCATATGGGTCATCATTCTGGATCACAGTGTTGGTAGATGAGTTGATGATAACCTATCTCCTCTTAGATCATGGTAAGTACCTACTGGTACCATGAATACTAATCAGTAGTGGTGAATGTCATAGGTAGGGACAAACTCCAATTTCAGTGAGCAGGTATCGTCCTCAGCAGTAGGTCTAACTATCACTTGTTAACCAAGAGCTTTGCAATAGCCTAGGTTATTGGCTTTCATGGCGCACCTTTGGCCAATAACTCTATTAGATTTAGCCAACTCCCAACACTGTAGATCTCATTTGAAGGTAAAAGATGTATAGTTGGGGCTTTTTTTCTCCTATTATTTGTTAATCCCATTTATATTTTTTTCATATCTGCATATATTTTACAAGGCTACTACTGTTTAGGGTTCTCAAATGACCCTTTCCTTTAGCCATTTCTCTTCATACTAACAATTTTACCCCCTTCTCCTCACACCTTTCCATCTGATCACTCCACTCTACCTTACCTATATCACTCCCCTTACCTACATCTACTATGTCTATTATATTTCCCCTTTCATAGGGACATCCTCCACTGTTATGTGGACTGTAACAACTCGTTGAAGACTTAACAGCTAACTTTCACATATAAGTGTTACCATATGTCTCTTTTTTAAAATAGTGTAATTTCTATATCAAAAGCATTACTTTCTCAGTTTTGAATCTTCCTGAGATATGACAGGCTGGCTCTTTGACATTAAGAGAGCAGCAAAACAAAAATATTCCTTCGCTTTCTGAATTAAAAACATTTTTTCCTCGTTTTCATTTCAAAATATATGTTCATTAACAGTCTAATCACTAGAAATTTATTCCTTCAGGACGATTTTCCTTATCAATAAAGGATCTCATTTGTAAAAGTTTTCTGGAAGCATTGTCTGATTTAATCTATCTATAAGATATTTGAAGTGACAAAAATAAAATACTAATTCTTAACTCACATAGATTGTTTTCAGTAAAACTGGGTGGCACTCAGTAATGTTAACTAATGATTGCTTTAACTAATTTTATCACTATCTTGTGATTAGTTAATATAAACATATATCAACAATTAGAACATAAAACATTTTTTGTTAAAACATTTTATTATTATGCCATGTTTTTATATTTTTATAATAAAGAAAATAAGTAAGCAGAGAATGAGAATAAATGAAAATAAATGCTGTGGCTGTTATTTACTTTATATTCTCCACATGAAGGTAAAATTTAAGTTAATTTCTGTGAATTAACTGAACTCATAGTCAAAGTCACCTCGTTGACATGTAGTTGTATACTCACCTGAAAGGAGAGAAGAGTGAGCCATATGAAAATATTCAGTTTGTTCAATTGTCGACAGCTTCCACCCCACAAAATGAGATCCATGTCCTGAAAGATGCTTCATCAGCCACTACACAATTCTTAATATGTAGTCTGTCCACAGAAATAAAAGATAGAGTAGGGAGAATGCACACTGGAACAACTGCTGATACCTTCACAGTTTGTAATATTCTAAAACACCTTATATTTTGACACTATCTTTTTAAAACTGCAACTAAAATTCACCGCTAATTCAATGGAATATAGTAGGACTGATTTGTGGTTTTCTACTGTCTGATAATGGCAACTTTAAGCTTAAATGTTCATAAAAATGTCTAAATGAACAACATGAAAATCTGAAAATAAGATTTAATGAGCATAAATGGATGATTCTTATAAAGAAAATTATATGGCTTCTAAATATAAGAAGAGAGTTCAGCTGGATTTTAATAAAAATGCAAATTGAAATTGCAACATGGTTGCAGGTTCTATCTTTTTGAATTGCCTTTTTAGTGTTTTCCAATCTCTTCTTCTTCTTTTTCATCCTATGCCATAAAATATAAACATTATTGCTTTCCAAATATCATCTTGGGCACTTTATCTCCATGAAGTTCCCTTGGGAGTTAATATCTCCTTTGTGAAAATGTTGAAGAATTTACAAGTACTTTTCCTAACTCCTATACATAACCTAAACCATTTCTGCTCTCATTACAAAACCAAAGCCCTCAAATGTGAGGGAATCCCATGGAATGAAGGCAAACCAAACTTATGAAGCACATTTTATATACTGAATTTTTCACTTGAATAGAAAATTGACACATATTCCAGGGAGCATCTTATTAATTTAGTGAGCTCATTTTTATTACATATTATATCATTGCATCTTGACATAAATAAGATACATAATGCTGAAGGACACTGATAGGCCATCTTTTCTTTGAAGTATGCTTTGAATAAATATTGCCTTTACCTTTTTTTAGATTGTCTATTTATTTTTCCTATTAGTATCTTCAGATAAATACTGAAGTTCTAAGTAAATTTATGCAAGTTCTAGTTATTAAGCAGTTCTATATTGCTCTGAAATTATCTACTTATTATTTTGACTATGGAAATTAGTTTAGACTTTTTTTTCTGTAGTGGGGCTCATATTTCACAAGTTCTGTGTATCTTTGCAGCTGACATTCTGTTGGGTCTGCCCAATAAGGGGCATGAGAGAACAGACAGGAAGCAGGTGGTGTACTTTCTGTTTCCTCATGTAAAGTAGCATTTATGTGGACTCTGACACCAGCCCCTGAACTTCATTCCATCCTCTCCAGACTTACAGCACTTTCATAATGCCTGTAAAGTGTACCAGAGCTAGCATAGCATTCCATCTCTTCTGAGGTCTATTTCCTTACCTATGCATCTCTATAACAAATTTATGATATTTTTATACATCCTCAAGTTATACATCCTTACATATTTCTCCAGTTTTAAGGGTTGGGCCCTCTCATTATATCAGCTACTGTTTATCAACTGTTTAAAAAGAACTTTACAGTTTCTTTCTGTCCTCGTGTCCAGTATGGCACTTATTTGTGACTGACTCAAATTGACAAATTGACTAACAAATTCACACTTAAAACATATAAGGAGGTAACATACACTACAGAAGTGGATGCTCACAGTCATCTATCTATTGGATGGAACACCGGGCCCCTAATGAAGGAGCTAGAGAAAGTACCCAAGGAGCTAAAGGGGTCTGCAACCTTATAGGAGGAACAACGATATGAACTAACCAGTACCTCCTAGAGCTGTGTCTGTAGTTGCATATGTAGCAGAGGATGGCTTAGTCGGCCATCAATGGGAGGAGAGGCCCTTGGTATTGCGAAGATCATATGTCCCAGTACAGGGGAATGCCAGGGGCAGGAAGCGGGAGTGGGTGGGTTGGGGAGCAGGGCAGGGTGGAGGGTATAGGGGGCTTTGGGGATAGCATTTGAAATGTAAATGGAGAAAATATCTAATAAAATGTCTTAAATTTAAAATGAAACACAATTTATTTATGAAATATATCCTGAGTACCTTTTAAATACTGATACCCAAAGTACTACTGGAGACACTAAAGTTCTAAGGTTTCATTTTACTTTTGTCTCCAGGAAATTATAATATAATTGAGAAGAGAAAGTGGTGAAAACTGAGGCACATTGCAGCGTCAAGAAAAGAACATTAAATAAGTGGCAATACATGGTCCTTATTATGGTCAAGATTTTTGGTGAGGAGTGAGCATTGAAATATATGTCTATACTTTAATCGCAAGGAGCAATAGGTGGTGTCACATCAGAACTTGTTTGAAGTTAAAGAATAGATAGAAAAGGGAAAAAACGTGACACCAATAGTTTTTATTATGAAGATGCTGCGATTTGTTTGGGCCTGGAAAGAGGAAATGGGAGGCAGAAGTGATGTAATTAAATTGTAGTCTAAAATAAAGAAAGAGGTAGTCCAAAAAGAAATGGCAAACTAGGTGGTTAGGGACATTGTGTACAATAAAAGAGAATATAAAGAATAAAACTTATAGAATTATTAATAGGACAAAGGAGTCAACCAATGAGAAACTACTTATTTTCTTCCAATAAAGTAATTTCTGGACATTCATTCAAATATAATACGCAAAAGTTACAAAATGCCTGGGTTTCCTGAGAACTCTAATATGGGTACTAACTATACATAGCTCTCTGGATCCTATGTATCCATGTGCAAGTTAATAAGTCTGAAAGAAACTCATTGCATTTCTGCTTAGTCTTTGTTCTCAGAGCCTTCATTGTTGATGGATGGTATTGTCACTGATAGAAGCCTTAGAGACTCTGAAGCATTCCAGTAGCCAGGTTCTTCAGCTGTGTCTATGGAAATGTGCAAGACAGTATGCCTTCTTCTACTGGAGGCATCAGGGTGGGCATCATCATCAATCCTTCACTGCTTAGACTGGATTGCAATAGTAGACCTGCAGTGGATTTTTGTTGTTATTGTTTTATCTTGTTTTGTTTTTACTCTCTTGTTGGAATTTTAAAATCCACCAATCTATAGTACAGATATGCATAGGTGACTAATTTTCTTCATTTTTTTACATATAAAAAGACACCTAAGCATCTTTTCACCTTCATAAAACTCTCCTCATTTGTCTATGTATTTGGATAGTATTATATGTTTTGTTTGTAATGATATTCACTTCCTATTACTCCTTTTTTCCCTCCTGCTTTCCTGCCAACTAGGCTCCATACCCTCTTTCCCAACCCCAGTGTTTCAGTGTGTGTGTGTGTGTGTGTGTGTGTGTGTGTGTGTGTGTGCATGTGTGTGTATGTGTATGTGTGTGTGGCTTGTGAAGGACGAATACATAATTTAACCAAATAGTGCCTTTTAAAAGAGTTTCTCTCCACAAGTAGAGATGAGTTATTAGAATGAAACTTGTACTTCAGGACCAGGCATTGGCTAGGCCTTCAGACAATGAGGTCATAAATTTGAGAGGGAGCAGCAATGGTGTATGGAAGGTAGTGGAGTGTCGAAAGGAAATAGGAAATATGATTCAATTGTGCATGTGTGCATTCTCTCTCTCTCTCTCTCTCTCTCTCTCTCTCTCTCACACACACACACACACACACACACACACACACACACATACACACACACAAACACATACACACACACCATCCAAATGGTTGCAAATTTTTTTTTTTTGAAATTTAATATACCTTTGCAAAAATGAAATCACTCAAACCCTCAGCAACATAAACTTCATGTTTTAAATAAATACAATCTTTCCCTGCTCCTTAAATAGTCTCAGTTTTCATTTTTTTCTTTTCTGTATATTACTGTTCATTTTATAAAATTATTCATAATTCTCAGATCAACTTTATAAAATAAAAACTTTGTTTTAGGAAAAACAGTTAATCTTGCTTCATGTATTTAGGAAAATGTGCTAGTTTACCCACCTATAATGAAGAATTTAAATCCATTGTATCAAATAAGCAGAAAATTCAAAAATAATTTGACAACTTTAGTAAAGAGAAATGAATCTTCTTGAAATCAGGAAAAAAAAAGTGTGAGTTTGGCATTTGTTTGGGGAAGCAGAAGTTAGTTTTTTTTTGTTGTTGTTTTGTTTTGTTTTGTTTTGTTTTGTTTTGTTTTGTTTTGTTTTAAACTAGCTGAAAGGGCTGTGTGCCTAGAAAGATGGGAGGGGAGAAATGTAATGCAGCACTTAGATGCCTGTCTGTCTGTCTGTATCCACTTATTTCTTTCTCTCTCTGTCTCTCTATCTATCTCCTCTCTTTCTCTCTTCCACTCTCCCTCTCCCTCTCTCTTTCTCACTCCATGTATTTGTTTTACTTGAAACTGCAGCTTGTCAAAACATTCTGGCTACATCTTGTGTTGTGCAGAACATTTTGTTTGGGAGGTACATTCATGAAAGGCAGCAAGGGAATTTAAAGCATCCTGGGGCTAAATGGAACTTTTGTTCTGTGATTTATTTATGAGTGAAGAAATCAATTCCTTCAAATATAAATTTTCTTTACTTACAGAAGGAGGAATTGTTTCACAACATTTACTATGATTAGTTATCATTGTGCTCTTGGGCTTTGAAATTAGATGTGTTGGTGCCAATGGCTGATTCTCCAAGACACTGGCAGCCCTTACTATTCTTCAAGACTTATCCAAGAGACAAAAAAAATGCTGAAAGCTGTTTGGGTAGGGAAGTGGAGGTGGATCAGAGTGAGGTTGGGATTGGGATTATGATCAAACCACATGATACTGGAAACTCTCAAAGAAGGAATTAAAAATTAAATTGTATTACGATAAACATGTGAAAATATATTTATTCCAAGAAGTAAAATTATTACCTAGCAAAAATATTTAAATTTACACATTAAGTGTTTTAATTACTTAGTAATCAGCGATGTAAACTGGTGTATGATAAGAATGATTAAAAAAACAAACACAAACTAAAATAGTAGACAATATTTAAAGAGAGGCATAATTGATCTTTTCTACAGTGTAAATGGGAAGTGAAGGAAATATCTGCTGGCCACACAGGACGTAATTGCATTTCTATTGATAAGAACTTTGTTGCTTTGTTGTTTTCCTCAGTTGCATTCTGGTGGGAGAGTTTCCCAAAAGCAATAGGATAAACTGAAAATTTGTATTATAGATTATAAATAATGCAGTTATTTATTGATGTAAAAGTGCTACCTATAAAATACTCCTGGAACATACTCATTGTGTTCTACATTGTAATTGTAGGATAAATATAAATTTGTTCAAAGAAACCTAAAATACACAAAGGTCACATTATTAGAATAAATCTCATTCATAACTATTTACGGCCGCATTTTATTGAGAAATAAAGAGAATCAAAGGTCTGTGAATCATCCCAATACCATAACATAGGCACATACTTTCTGTCTTCTTTACCATCTCTTGATTCAATCCAGTGTGATTATGGTAATCCTATCCATTCCTCTGCCTAAAATCACAAACCTATTGCATAGTTTACATTTAGCATGCCCATCATCTTGAATTTTTTTCTGTATTCCATTTTCAATGCTTTCTTACAAGGGCCAGTTTGTATTGTTTATATTTCTTTGGTTATTACAATATCTTCCGTACTGATAGTACTTTATTTTGTTTTGCTAAGTCGATATAATATTCAAAATGTTACTATTCAGATAGAACTTTGTCTAATTCCATGTAAAGAGCAGCAACAGTAATATTTGTTAAAATTGGTTGGTGGTCATTATAATTTAGTTCTTTTCCCTATCCAAATACATCTTTGAAACATTTCTTCCAGAGTGGTGCTAGGCACTTTCAACTCAATTAGTGGCTTATGCTTGTACTTTACCTGGCCTTTCCCCTCACACTGGAGTATTTACATAATTCTTCCTTATAGCAATAAGATACAAGTCTCTCTTTTTCTGTTTCCCTTCCAGTTGCCTCCACCTCCATACACACACATTCAAATGCTGCCTATTAACTAATCAAATGAATGCACGAGAGGAAACTCTACTTAGGTATCACTCCCTCCTTGTTTATCCTCTCTTCATTACACCACTATTTAATGAGCATTCTGTTTACAAATATGTGAAGAAAAAAAAAGAAATGTCACTTTAAAGTCCATGCCAATTGGAGGAAGCAATGTTTGGCTATCCGTGTTTCATTATTAATATTAAGTAGTATCAATATTATTACCATTTCTGTTTTAGAAATTACAGAGCAGGCAAAATATGGAATTATATGTTTTTAACTTACAGTTATGCTTTGACTCTGTCAGATCTAACGAGGCTCCTGCCTCATTTCATTCTTTTAGTAGTGTATCTGCTCAAAGCTAAATTTAGACGATCATTTAGAAGATGAACTGATTTGGAAAATCAGGAAAAGATGCATTTATACTTTAGTTTCATGTTTTTCTCCTTGCATTGATTCTTAAGATGATATCTAATTTGAAATTCTTGTACAGTTATAAATGTTCATTAGATAGTCTTTGGTTAGTAATTCTTTATCAATTGTCTAAATTTCTGTTGGCTGTTTATTTTTTATTTCCTCAGAGGAATCACAGAATAGATCTCAAAAGTAAGTGGCATGACTGAGCTAACATGCAGATGGTTCCTTAACATATCCAATGTTTTTCCAATTAACAGTACTTCTGTCCTTTCTAAAAGTTGCATTTTACATATTTAATATTTTGTACAACATGAGAAATTATAAAATTTGTTCTATAAACTTAACGTGGTCTAAAAATAAAATCCAAATAGAATGCAGGTAACAGGTTTTCTGCTACATACATCAAATTCTAGACAAACTTGTAATTCACACTATATTTTTATTCTCTGGTACTCATTTCTTATTTATCAATATCTGTACAAAATTACATGAATTGGCTAAGTACTTCAATTGTTACTGAAGATAGAATGACTTACTGGTATTTACAAATGTAAGTATCAATCAATAAAACATTTATATTCACATATACACAATAATATAATGTATATCTATCTTTATTTAATAGAAAACACTATGTCTGTGTGTGGTTAAGTACAGAACATTTGCCTAACATATACAGGCCCTTTAATAATGCCCATCACTGCAAAACAGAAACTAGTTTTAAAATATTAAAAGACTATTTATTTCATGAAACTGTTTTACCAGATTTAAAATCTTTAATTTGTTTTTATTAATTTATTAAAAAAGGAAATTAAAATATAGCAGGAAAATATAGAATGTCATTGTTTTTAAATATTTAAATCTACAAACCTAGTGTAAAGGAAATATTTCTTATAAAATCACAATACATGGTTGTGTAAAAACTGTCAATGCATGCGTTCATATTTAAAAATATAAAAATTAGAAAATATTAATTTCATATCTTTTGTGTCTATATACTTTTTTGGATTAGGAGGTAGTAATTTTTTGCTTTTTTAGTAGTTTTTATTAGGTATTTTCCTCATTTATACTTCCAACGTTATCCCAAAAGTCCCGCATACCCTTCCCCCAACTCCCCTACCCACCCATTCCCACTTCTTGGCCCTGGCGTTCCCCTGTACTGGGGCATATAAAGTTTGCATGACCAATGGACCTTTCTTTCCAGTGATGACCGACTAGGCCATCTTTTGATACATATCCAGCTAGAAACAAGAGCTCCGGGGTACTGGTTAGTTCATATTGTTGTTCCACCTATAGGGTTGCAGTTCCCTTTAGCTCCTTGAATACTTTCTCTACCTCCTTCATTGGGGGCCCTGTGATCCATCCAATAGCTGACTGTGAGCATCCACTTCTGTGTTTGCTAGGCCTGGGCATAGTCTCACAAGAGACAGCTATATCAGGGTCCTTTCAGCAAAATCTTGCTAGTGTATGCAATGGTGTCAGCGTTTGGAGGCTGATTATGGGATGGATCCCTGGATATGGCAGACTCTAGATGGTCCATCCTTTTGTCTCAGCTCCAAACTTTGTCTCTGTAACTCCTTCCATGGGTGTTTTGTTCCCAATTCTAAGAAGGGGCAAAGTATCCACACTTTGGTCTTCATTCTTCTTGAGTTTCATGTGTTTTGCAAATTGTATCTTATATCTTGGGTATTCTAAGTTTCTGGGATAATATCCACTTATCAGTGAGAGCATATCATTTGAGTTCTTTTGTGATTGGGTTACCTCACTCAGGATGATGCCCTCCAGATCCAACCATTTGCCTAGGAATTTCATAAATTCATTCTTTTTAATAGCTGAGTAATACTCCATTGTGTAAATGTACCACATTTTTTTGTATCCATTACTCTGTTGAGGGGCATCTGGGTTATTTCCAGCTTCTGGCTATTATAAATAAGGCTGCTATAAACATAGTGGAGCATGTGTCTTTCTTACCAGTTGGAACATCTTCTGGATATATGCCCAGGAGAGGTATTGCAGTATCCTGCGGTAGTACTATGTCCAATTTTCTGAGGAACCGCCAGACTGATTTCCAGAGTAGTTGAATTAGCTTGCAATCCCACCAACAATGGAGGAGTGTTTCTCTTTCTCCACATCCTCGCCAGCATCTGCTGTCACCTGAATTTTTGATCTTAGCCATTCTGAGTGGTGTGAGGTGGAATATCAGGGTTGTTTTGATTTGCATTTCCCTGATGATTAAGGATGCTGAACATTTTTTCAGATGTTTCTCAGTCAGTCAGTATTCCTCAGGTGAGAATTCTTTGTTTAGCTCTGAGCCCCATTTTTTAATGGAGTTATTGGATTTTCTGGAGTTCACCTTCTTGAGTTCTTTATATATATTGGATATTATTCCCCTATCTGATTTAGGATAGGTAAAGATCCTTTCCCAATCTGTTGGTGGCCTTTTTGTCTTGTTGATGGTGTCTTTTGCCTTACAGAAGGTTTGCAATTTTATGAGGTCCCATTTGTCAATTCTCAATCTTACAGCACAAGCCATTGCTGTTCTATTCAGGAATTTTTCCCCTGTGCCCATATCTTCGAGGCTATTCCCCACTTTCTCGGTGTCTCTGGTTTTATGTGGAGTTCCTTGATTCACTTAGATTTGACCTTAGTACAAGGAGATAGGAATGGATCAATTCGCATTCTCCTACATGATAACCACCAGTTTTGCCAGCACCATTTGTTGAAAATGCTGTCTTTTTTCCACTGGATGGTTTTAGCTCTCTTGTCAAAGATCAAGTGACCATAGGTGTGTGGGTTCATTTCTGGGTCTTCAATTCTATTCCATTGGTCTACTTGTCTGTCGCTATACCAGTACCATGCAGTTTTTATCACAATTGCTCTGTAATACAGCTTTAGGTCATTGTCTATATACTTAAACAGTAGAAGTCTCTATTTTAAATATTTTGTTCTAAAGATTATTTGGAAATATTTTTCTATTCTTTCAGGCACTTTAATTTTTTGATCTATATAAGTATATGCACATAAACATATGCACATATACACATATATATTTATACAAATGTTAGTGTGTATACATATATACATACACATATAAAAATTTGCAAACTTGTTTTTCAAAATTAATTAACACCTGTTTCAAATAAATACCTTTCTTCATATTGAAAAGGATTCATTTTTGTATTAAGTTATCAGTCCAATAAATCCCCAATGAAAAAATGTGTAAAAGTATGAGTTTTATGTCTTACTTCATGATGTGTCTGTTAGACATCTGTCCATCATAGTGAGAAATATCAGATGGCAATCAAATACTATAATCACATTTGCAAGGATCTTTGCAGTGCCTTCACAGTTGGACTCACACTATTATAGATTATACAGATCTAGAGTTTAAAGAATGAAAGTGTTTCACTATGAAATTACATGTAGTGAACATGATAGAACATTGTGCGTTGAATTTAACCCTCTACATGCAACCTATATTTGGTTCAATTTTCAGAAAGTTAACACTGCATCTATGCATGCATATCTTATTTCTTATATACCTTACATCTTATATATAAGCCAAAAGAAGATCATAACTAACCCAAAACCTTTAGTGCTCTATAAATGTATCTACAATAAAGAATAGTGCTAAAATAATAAGGCCAGGTTTGAAATAAAACTAACTAATATACTATAACACAATAAACAATCCGATGTGAATGGCTGTGCTGCCACCCAAGGCCATAATGGTATATATGGTCCATACTGCCACTGCAGGCTCAGGCCATATTGTCTGGGATTTGTGCTGCCCCCTGAGGCCATGTTGGTGTACATGATTAATGCTGCTATGAGACATCAAGTTGATGTCTGTGGTCCACACTGCCACTAGCAAGCAGGTCTCTGATCCGAGTGGCCAGCAGAAAACATGATGAAGTCCTTGAACCATATTGCCATCTGAGACCATGTGACCGTTTATAATTCATGCTGTCACTGGTTGCTTTGGGCAAGGAAACTTCTTTTTCAGTGGTATCAATGACTACAGACTTATAACTGAGAATGGGAGAAATTGAAGGTTTCTATGACAACCCCTCATCCTACTCAAAGAAAAGAGAGAGAGGGAGAGGGAGAGGGAGAGAGAGAGGGAGAGAGAGAGAGAGAGAGGTAGAAGGAGAGAAGGAAGAAGGGAGAAAGAGAGAATGAAAGAGTCCAGACCAAAAGCTACTGAAGAGAGTTCTCCACAGGAATAACAATATCAACCAACCAGATCCCTCAAAGCTCCCAGGGACTAAAGCACCAATCAAAAACACATGGAGGGGCCCAAGGCTGCAGCTTCATATGTAACAGGATTACCTTATCTGGTTTCAATAGAATGAGAGCCCCAGTGACCCCAGCATAGTGGAAGGCTAGGGTGCTGAGGCAGGAGGGGTTGATGGGTGGGGGAGCACCCTCATAGAAGCAAGGGCAATGGGAGAGAGTAAAGGGGTTTAACTGAGAAGGAGGATAGTATTTGAAATGGTGAATTGAAAAGGATAAATTTAATAAGGTGGTAAAGATGCTACAATTGTATCTCTTTACAGCTGATGTAGTCTGGCAGGGCAGGCAAAAGATGTTTGCTTTAAAGGGCTGGCAATTAAGAGTTGGCATCATCCTGATTGAGGTAACCCAATCACAAAGGAACTCACACAATATGTACTCACTGATAAGTGGATATTAGCCCAGAAACTTAGGATACCCAAGATATAAGATACAATTTGCTAAACGCATGAAACTCAAGAAGAACGAAGACCAAAGTGTGGACACTTTGCCCCTTCTTAGAATTGGGAACAAAACACCCATGGAAGGAGTTACAGAGACAAAGTTTGGATCTGTGACGAAAGGATGGACCATCTAGTGATTGCCATATCCAGGGATCCATCCCATGATCAGCCTCCAAACGCTGACACTATTGCATACACTAGCAAGATTTTGCTGAAAGGACCCTGATATAGCTGTCTCTTGTGAGACTATGCCGGGGCCTAGCAAACACAGAAATGGATGCTCACAGTTAGCTATTGATTGGATCACAGGGCCCCCAATGGAGGAACTAGAGAAAGCACCCAAGGAACTAAAGGGATCTGCAACCCTATAGGTGGAACAACAATATGAACTAACCAGTATCCCGGAGCTCTTGTCTCTAGCTGCATATGTATCAAAAGATGGCCTAGTAGGCCATCACTGGAAAGCGAGGCCCATTGGACTTGCAAATTTTATATGCCCCAGTACAGGGGAACACCAGGGCCAAAAAGGGGGAGTGGGTGGGTAGGGGAGTGGGGTGTGGGTATGGGGGACTTTTGGGATAGCACTGGAAATGTAAATGAGGAAAATACCTAATTAAAAAAAAAGAGTTTGATCACACTCTAAGGAATATATGCCCAACACACATTGGACTTGATGTTTATTAACTTTTAGAAGGGTAGAGGGCCCAATGATTGCAGGGTAGTAATGGGAGAAGTGGGAAGTGAGTTTGATGGGGTGTAGTATACAAACATCCCAAACAATTAATAAATATATGGGTAAATAAATATCAGGGAATAAATATTTCCCCAAATAATAAAAATTGTTTAGAGAAAAATAAAATGTAACTAATTAATAAAATCATCCCTGAAGTTATTGATTCTTTATTTTTATATTTGTATTCTCACATGTGTGTATGTGTGTGTGTATGTGTGTGTGTGTGTGTGTGTGTGTGTGTGTGTGCATGCACACCATGTCAGAGGACAAGGTATGGTGGGAGTTGCTTCTCTCCTCCCACTGCGTGGTTCCATGAACTAATGCCAACACACTTGGCTGTAAACACCTTTTCCTATAGTTTCATCTTTAGGCACCATGGTAGTCTTTCTATAATACAGAAAATTACTGTCTATTTTCAAGACCAATATTTTGACAAAGAATTTGTCATGTAGTTATTTACTAGTTAAGGGCAAACATCTTTTGTTCACTTAGATATTAAAAGACAAAAACAGTGAAACTATTAGCATTTCAGTATATCATTGAAAGGACACAGAATGTTTATCCTACGCTCATGTTAAATCCTACATTTTTCATGTATGATGGGGGCTCAATTTTGTAGGAACAGCATTCAGTGTTTAACAGAAATGTGCATATGGACTATGCAAAGCCCAGTGAAT
The DNA here is from genome assembly GCF_000001635.26 of Mus musculus. NCBI lineage: Eukaryota > Metazoa > Chordata > Mammalia > Rodentia > Muridae > Mus > Mus musculus. The sequence goes on along the minus strand of NC_000081.6, from coordinate 48,718,660 downwards.
GAGTCATTGGATCATTTTGTGAGTGCAATCATGGGATTACCAACTCTTGCTGTGTTTTATTAGAAATGCTGTCAAATACCCTTAATTCATCTGCAGCTGGGCTTGGACTATAAATAGGTAATAGAGGCATGGTTTGAAAGTCTGTGAAAGTGTTTTACTCGAAAATTATATGTCCTCTGGTGTGATGGCTACTCTTGGCTTTTAAATGTGACACACCTAAGAAAAAGGAACCAACTGAGGAATTGTCTCCATGAGATTATCTTGTGGTTATGTCTGTGGTGAATTGTCTTAATTACTGTCTTAATTGTCTTAATTACTGATTGATGTGGTAGGCCCTACGTTGCTTTGGGCCATGCCATCATGGTCCGATGAGACTGGGATGTGTAAGATAGCTGAGCATGTTTGAAGAAGCACGCTGCTATGTAGCATTCCTCTGTGGTTTTGCTTCAGTGTCCACCTGTAGATCCCTATCTTAGATTCCTATCTTGGCTTGTCTCCATCAAGGTCTATAAGTGGCAAGTCAAATAAACACTCTCCTTTCCAAGTTGAGTTCAGTTTGCATTTCGTCTCAGATATAGGAAAGCAACCTAGAATAACTAGATTCCTTAATGATTGCCTGGGCATTTCACTTTACATCCACTAATTATACACATTATGTCATTATGGACAAAGTATTTAACTTTGAGCTTAGGAATGTTAATTTCCTTATCAGAATCTAACAAAAGACCTAGCTGGGGTAAGGGTTAGGAAACAAGAGGTTTCTTAATGGCCAGTGCTCTAATGAAACTACAGAATGAGTAAGACATAAGGGAAAAAATCCAAACATTTCTCTTTCTATGGCAACAAGTACATACATATATCGATGTATATCTCTCCATAGAAACATCAGAAAAAATGTAGAGAAACTGAAAAGAGTACTTTAACTAAATAAGATGTCTAATTTTTGTGTGCATCAAAACATTATTTAATAAACAGAAATTTATGATAACAATATCTTGGTAATAAATTTTTATTTTGATTGAGCATGTCTGTGGGTTTTGTGTGTGTGTGTGTTCACTCAGCAGAATGAGTAGATATTGATATTCATAAATGCATAAATATGTATGTATATTATATACATTCATATATATACACATATATACACATTCATACACACATGTATACATTCATATGTATATATATATATATATATATATATATATACACACACACATACAGAGGAGAGAATGGGTGAGGAGAGAGAGAAAATAAGAATTAGAATTAGTAGAAGAGGAAGAAGAAAGAAAGAAGAAGAGGGGAGGAGAAGGAAGAAGAGAAAGAGGTGGATGAGAAGGAGGAGGAGGAGGAAGAGGAGGGGGAGAAAGAAAAGGAGGAGGAGAAGGAGAAAAGGAGAAATAATAATTGGGAAACAAGGCCTTATAAAGTCTGATGATATTTGAGACTCGGTTGAAAGTAAAGCATTGATTCTCATGGGAGCTTCACAGAGGCCACCTGATGTGTTTCTTCTTTATATGCATTCAACACTACTGTACTGATACACTCAGCATACAGCCAGTCCCTCCAAGGGGCAGTAGTTATTACAGAAAATTACTTGCAAAATGGATTTCCCCCCAGCACAAGTGGATTATGAAACCAAGACATTTTTAACAATTTTAACAAAACTTTTATTGGATATTTTCTTCATTTACATTTCAAATGCTATCCCAAAAGTCCCCTATTCCCTCCCGCTGCTCTGCTCTCCAACCCACCCACTCCCACTTCCTGGGCCTGACATTCCCCTGTACTGGGGCATATAATCTTTGCAAGACCAAGGTTCTCTCCTCCCAGTGAGGGCCAACTAGGCCATCCTTAAGGCATCTCATTCACTATGTAGCATTCAAATAAGTGACAAGATTTCTGGCATTTATGCTTTTTTAACAATTAAGCTGATGAATCCCAAGGATTTTTCTTTTTTTGATGGGTTTAAAATTGAAGAGATATTGCAAAGAAAGCAAATACTTTAATGATATTCCAAAAGTATCATGATTCAAGCAATGCATTTATATTCATAAAAGAGTATCTAGGTCTGTAAGTTGAATGTGTTGGGCTGTATACATATGTATGCATATATATTTTAAAAGTTCATATTTTTATATCAAATTAAACTTGAAAATGTTGGGCAAAATGAGGAGGGTGTAGGGGACATTCGGGATAGTATTTGAAACGTAAATGAAGAAAATACTTAATAAAAAATTGGAAAAAGTTAAAAAAAATTCACAGATAAAATTTTAAAATAGGCATGCATCTATAGGTTCAAAGATAATGTTAACAATCACTAGTTTTCAATCACCAAGAGGAAAAGCATCTTTTCAGATAAATCAGTATGGAAACTTTTTTCTAGATGATTTTGAGTACAAATTGGAAGCATGTGTCCTGTGTGGAAGGCATAGAAGATAAGAACAGCACCTATGTGTGCCCTGTTATTGTCAGAAAGCTTCCATCCACAGACTTCAATGGAGAATTTCATTCTTCTTAATGCTTAGTGGGACCTGTGAAAAGTATTTCTGAAGATCTTGTGAATTTGGGGACAAAATCTGTGGTTCTTTATTTGAAGAAAATCTCAGAACTCCCCCTACTGGGCGAATGCTTCCTTCATCTGCAGTATAATTAATCAAAATTTAATGCATTAACTATTCGGGAGATTAGGTGAAGCATTATTCAGTTTAACCTCTCTTTGTTATATGAGGTAATTTTGTCTTCTTATATTAATGTGGTAGCAATACTATTCATTGTATCCAGCCCATCATAAGGGCTTGTGCCCCAGTAAGTTAAACCAACTCTTGATAATATTAAAAGAGAAAACTCTAAGTATGGATTAATGGTGATATATTCAAGATAATATGATTGCGATACCTTTTAGTAATTTAACACTATGATGCTTTAAGGAAAGAGCTTATCTTAGTTTGAAAAATTGTTTTTCCAAATAGGCACAGCATCAATAGAGTGTTTGTTTCAATGTTTAAATAGGCTATGCGGGCTAAATTCTAGGTCATAGCTAGTAGTAGGTCTTGTCATAGAGTATGCATCTAAATTTAATGTAGCAAGTATGAAGCAGTATACTTTGACCGTCTTTCTCTAAATTTCTGCTCATCTAGAATCCTTCCCATTACACTTTATTCAACTTGCTGTAATGTTGCTTTCATTGGAATTTTCCCATATGAGCAATCCCTGTTCATTTATTTGAAAAGTGTTAGGCTGCTAGTTTGCTTTTAACTTTACAAGCTAATAACTACAATTCATTCACTCTTTCCTCACAGAGCCTATTTCGCAATACTTTAATACTTTTGTTGATCTTGGAATCACTCGGGTGTGTTTATTTCTTTTTCCAAACTGTGTAACTGACACCATTTTTCTCAGCTTAAAGAGTCATTTTACAATTCTAAGATGTAATTGAACTGTGATTTCCTTCCTGGTGAGCACCATTCTTTGCTGTGATAACTTTCTGCTATAATTGACCAGCATAAAGCTTATGGACACAGCTCTTGTGTATTAGGACAACCATTATATAAGCAAGTGGTAACATACAGGCAATTAGAAATGAGAAAAATAACAAAATGTTGAAGAAGCAGCTTAGCTTATGTAGAATACCATATTGAGAAGGAATACAATAACATACTAACAATTAACTTAAATATTCCTGGATTTCTCAGGAGCAACTCAGTATATTACATACACAGCAGATGTCAAGATGTACATATGTTTATATTTCTAATTTGTATTTCATTATTTATAATTAAACTATGATATGGAAAATATAAAATATATTGACAGTTGCTGTTCTATTTAGTATTAAATATTTATTAAATACTTTATAGAGAGAATTTTAAAAATAAATTAAAATGAATATTAGGAATAACTTCAAAATAACTGGTTTGGGAATGTTAGTTGAGAAGACTGATATAGGCATGTAATATTAACAAACAATTATATATACATTTGAAATTATCTCAATTGCAGGAAATAACCTGGAGTTGTAAAGATTGTATTCCATCTAACTATAGATGACTTCTGACACAGAAAAGCAGAAAATGTAGTACAATAGACATGAGGGTATCCTGAGCATGGGTTAGATAATTGTGATCTCATGATTATTTGAAACTGGACTAAATAAAATGCAACCTGCCTGACATCACATCATTTACTAATCCTTATTAGGATGAAATAGGATCTCAGGGTGTTTTGATATACATTTCCTTGAAGCCTGGCGTGTCTAAGACTTTTGCTAATATTCGTTAGTTATTTTAATTCTTTTTAGAACTGTCCAATTATTTCCTGGAAGAATTACTTTTTGTTGTTTGTTTTCATTTGTTTGTGTATTCTAGATATTAATAAGATGATTATTATATCACTGGCAAACATTTATCTCCAGTTTTAAGGCTCTCCACTCTGGTCATTGTTTTTTTACTTTGAAGGATTTTTTTTTAAACTGCATGCAATTCTATTTGTTCACTTTTGAAGCTATTTCCTTTGTTATTAGACTTCTTTTCGTGAAATTTTTGTTTTTGTTTTGTTGGTTTTTTTTTTTATTTCGTTTCACCTATTCCTAAATTTTGAACCGTTTTTGTCTAGTAGTTCAAATATGTAAGATCTCACACTAATATCTTTGATGCATTTTTTAAAAAGATTTATTTATTTATTATATGTAAGTACACTGTAGCTGTCTTCAGACACTCCAGAAAAGGGCGTCAGATCTTGTTACAGATGGTTGTGAGCCACCATGCGGTTGCTGGGATTTGAACTCTGGACCTTCAGAAGAGTAGTCGGGTGCTCTTACCCACTGAGCCATCTCACCAGCCCTTTGATGCATTTTACCAGCTTTTTGTACAGGGCAATTGATAAGAGCACAGTTCCATTCTTCCACGTATGGAAGACACATTTTCTCTGCATCATTTGTTAAAGATTCAGTCTTTGCACCAGTGTACATTTATGGCATCTTTGTGTAAAAAATGAAGTGGGTAGAGCTGTGTGGGTTTCCTTCACGGAAATCTATGCTTGGTCTTTGGTAATCATGTCTGTTTCATTGTTTTAAAAATAATATGCCAATTATTTTAACTATTGCACTGTCATATAAGTTGTGATACCTTCAAAATGACTCATTCTGGTAAGGACTGCCCTGTATATTTTGGTACTTATATACCATTTTTTATATTTATAAAAATAAAACATTTTTAGGATTTGTAATTGGTCTGTAAGTAATACCACTGGAATATTATGGGATTTTGTTGACTGGTTGATTGTTTTCATTAATGTATCATTTTGACAATATAAATTTTATCAGTCCATGTGCATGCAAGGATTGTCCACATTCTAGTGTCTTCTTTATTATTCATTCCCATCATTTTCATAATATAATCATTGTTACAGTTGCCAATTAATCTCTTCTCTAATTGACCTGACTGTGGCTACGTTGGTACCCACCTCAATGTTCTGGGTTCCCGAATGAAAGACACACACATGCAGCCTTATATTTTAATATTCCTTAAACAGCTCAATGGCTGGGCCACTTCCAGAGCTTCTCAAAGCTAACATACTCTCTCCGATATTCCTGAGTTATTATTTACTAAAATCACTATTCTGTCTTGGCTGACCTGGACCCAGACCTGCAGCGGTCCTGGGCCACAATTCCTGACTCTTACATGATTGCTATGCTCTTTCTTCTGCACTTCTCAGCCTAGTCTTTAGTCCTTTCCTGGAATGGCGGCTCTATCTCGTTCTTCCCTGGGTCCCCTTTCCTGGGGAATCTTAAAGTCCTGCCTCTGTCTCTCTGCCCAACAGCAACTTTATTTGCCAATCAAAACCAACTGGGAGCAGGGACCCTCAGTGTCTTATCTGTGGATTCTCCTGCAATTTGGGGGACACAATAACATAAGTGTTAGACAAAATCCCCAACAAATTATTTTATATCATTTGTCAGGTATGTTTTAAGGTTTCTACAAAGTTATTGTACATGTGATAGTTTCATAATTTCTTTCTTGGTGAGTTCCTTATTGGTATACAGAAGAGCTATTGATTTTGGGCATGGGAAATGTGTGTCCTGCTGCTTTGCTGAAAGTGTTTGTCTTAATGGAAAATTATCTACAAAGTTGTTCATAAATAAAACTTAATATGTTCAATCGTGGTGAATGAGGCAAAAAGGAGAATAATATTTCATTTGCATTCTAGAAACAGTATTGATTTCAGTGAATGTTCATTCTTTTTTTTTAATCATGTTAAAAAAATATCTCAGAGAGAAAACAGTTTTACCTTTACTATAGTTAATCAATGAATTCTTGTCTCACAAAGTGTGTATGCTTGTAATACTGGGATAGAAAATATTTCAGGAAAGCAAAATAAATCAATATAGAAAATAAAAACCAAACCAAACCAAATTCTTTTTCCTCCAATAAAGGAAAATTACAGTTCTATAGATCTCAAACTACAAGATATTCATGGTACAGGCCAACAACAATATGTCTGAGATGAATCCCAGTCAGGTTCCAGTATTGATAGTGTAGCAGAAGCCAGAGGCACCAGATCAGACCATAGACTCATTCCAATGAACATTTGCAACAAAAGAAGTATGCACAGAAGTGGGACATGTTCTCACTATAGCTACCTCAGTGAGATTTTTTTTTGGAGGGGGCTAAGTTGCTAGGTTGGGAGCTGGGCATGAGGAGAACGAGGGATAAGTAGGCTTAGGATAAAACTCGAAAAGAACCAAGAAAAAGTTTTAAAAAAGAAACCCCTACAGTAGAAGGAAAATTATCAAATGAAATTTACCTATCCTTCTCTCGTATTAGTTTTTGTTACCTTGAAAAGGGAGGGGGTGTTTTTCAAAGACTGTTGCTAGGAGAGGAAACTATGCCCAGCGTGGAATAGTCTACTCAGATTCATTATTCATCAGTATTTGAATGTGACAAAAAACACATTTTAATCTGTTCTAGTACGTACATAAAGCAAGTATCAAAAAGATCATTGCATTATGCTGTGCTTTTGTCCTGTATCAAACTCAACCGTACTCACGCTTTCTAGTCTATGTATGACTACAACATCTTCTATTTAATAAATAATTTTTCTTGGATCTCTTCTGGTACATTTCTAAAACTGACACAGGTAAGTCAGTCTATGACAAAAGATAGTCACCTGTGTCTTCAGATTTAGAAACTGAAGTTATAAATGATTTAAGTCATAACACTTAAGAGCTCTTTGGTGAAATATCTATGTAAACTAAGCAGTGCACAAAGAAGTTCTGTCACCTACAAAAATAGAAACGTACAATGCTAAAAAAAAAAAAGAAGTAGTGGAAAAGTGGCTTGTTGGTGACAATAGGCACAGCATGGGAGGCCATGATGTGTATATAATTTGGTTTCAATCCTCATGTTACTATTGGGTTTAGTCTGGATATGTTTATGGATGCCTTCATTAACAACATTTAGAGAGTAAACACACCAAAGATATAACATGTGGCTACATGCTCGGCTTAAAGGGAATATCAGTGGCAGATGGAGTAGAGATAGTGCAGGAGGTGAAGGATGGAGGGAAATGCTGTGAAAATCTGTCTTCTGTACATGATATTACTATGAATTCAGAACATCAATGGTTTATTCTCTAGAAGAACAATACCTTCCAGAGATAAAGCCAGCCAACATTCATTCATATATAGGATGTGAAAACCTTCAGGCCCAGCTCCTTAGGAAAGGCCTATTGGTAACTGATAGTTGGTTGGAAGTAAAAGAATCATTTTTTTCTTTATTCCTCATTCAAAAATGTGGCCAATGGCAGGTTTTCATGGTTCAGTAGATGTCAATATAGTCACGCATATCAGCTACACTGACTAGGCTTAGTGGATTTTCAAAACACATACACAAATATGTAAAGTTGCTTGGAGAAATACTGAGAAGCACATGGGAGAGTTGGAGGGGTGTTTTGGGGATAGATATCACTATATTTCATGGTATAATTATATAAACATATCAAAAATAAGTATTTTAAAATCGACTTGTTGAACTCCAAATCTCTATATCCTAAAAAGGTGTATAACATGGAGTTCAGAGAATTAGTTTTGTTATTAAAAACTTAAAAGTAATATTAAACAAATAATAACATGATCCTTAGTAAAATATAGAACATATAGATTGACAAAAATGTGATCCTCATGTGCTGACATTGAGGGTCATAAAATGCAAAGTCTTATTACTTCATTGACTAACTTCATCATTGTAGAATCATTCGGTGCCAATCATGTTCTTGTAGAAAAATTGCATTCGTCCCTTATGCCACAGGCTGAAGTAGATTCCCAGTGATCAATGTCATTATTATGAAGTAAGAAATCTCTAAACTTTCAGAAAACACACACACACACACACACACATTGGAGCATTTATTAATCATGTTCATATTAAGTGATTATTTTCTAAGATACAACCCCGAAACAAAGTATGAAAGAAACAACTTAAGAATTGTGTTACTTTAGAGCATAAGCTATTGGTGCTCTGTTCAGGTAATTTTCCCCTGTGACCATGTGCTCGAGTCTCTTCCCCAGTTTCTTTTCTATTAGTTTCAGTGTATCTGGCTTTTTGTGAAGGTCCTTGATCCACTTGGACTTGAGCTTTGTACAAGGAGATAAGAATGGATTGATTTGCATTCTTAGTCATCAGGAATATGCAAATCCAAACAACCCTGAGATTCCACCTCACACAAGTCAGAATGGCTAAGATCTAAAATTCAGGTGACATCATATGATGGTGAGGGTGTGGAGAAAGAAAAATACTCCATTGCTGGTGGGATTGCAAGCTGGTATAACTAGTCTGGAATCAGCTTGGTGGTTCCTCAGAAAATTGTACATATTACTACCTGAGGACCCAGCTATACCAATCCTGGGCATATGCCCAGATGATACTCCAACATGTAATAAGGACACATGCTCCACTATATTCATAGCAGTCTTATTTTTAATAGCCAGAAGCTGGAAAGAACCCTGATGTCCCTCAACAGAGGAATGGATACAGACAATGTGGTATATTTATACAATGGGGTACTACAGAGCTATTAAAAACAATGAACTCAGAAAATCCTTAGGCAAGTGGATAGAAGTAGAAAATATCATCCTGAGTAACCCAGTCACAAGGAAACACACATGGTATGCACTCACATACAATGTGGATGTTAGCCCAGAAGTTTGGAATACCCAAGATACAATTCACAGACCACATGAAGCTCAAGAAGAAGGAAAACCAAAGTGTGGATGCTTTGGTCTTTCTTAGAAGGGGGATCAAAAATACCCATGGGAGAAGTTGCAGGGACAAAATGTGGAACAGAAACTGAAGGGAAGGCCATCCAGAGACTGCCCCACTGGGGATCCATCCCATATACAGACACCAAACCCAGACACTATTGTGGATGTCAAGAAGTGCTTGCTGACAGGAGCCTGATATAGGTGTCTCCAAAAAGGCTCTGCCAGTGCCTGAGAAATGCAGAAGTGGATGCTCACAGCCATCCATTGGACTGAGCACAGGGTCCCCAATGGAGGTGCTAGAGAAAAGATCCAAGGAGCTGAAGGAGTTTGCAGCATCATAGGATGAACAACAATATCAACCAACCAGTACTCCCAGAGCTCCCAGGGACTAAGCAGGCAACTAAAGAGTACACATGGAGGGACCCATGGCTCTAGCCACATATGTAGCAAAGGATGGCCTTGAGGGACATCAGTGAGAAGAGAGGCCCTTGGCCCTGTGATGGCTCAATTCCTCAGTGCCAGAGCAGGAAATTGGAAGTGGATGGGTTAGTGAGCAGGGGGAGGGGGCATGGAACAGGGGGTTTTCAGAGGAGAAACAAGGAAACAGGAACATTTTATATGTAAATATAGAAAATATATAATAAAAAATAAAAAGAAATTAAAAAGAAATTGTGTTACCACAATGAAACTATTATCTAGGAAGCAGATTAATTCACATCTGACGTTACCAAGCCTTAAACCTTGGCAGTTGCAAACATTGCTTAATAAGGAAAATGCCTTCTGATTGATAAGATTAAGCTAATGACTTATTGTTTTAAGCCACAATGTTAGAGGCAGCTTGTTACAGCAACAACCTGATACACCTCACTCTATTAAGAAATACAGAATCAAACAAGGGAGGAAAGTACTCACCAAATCTATACAGAAGGTGATAGGTTTAATATATACAAAAATATTCATCAAATTACAAACTAACTAAGGTAGGAGAGAAAGTGGTTCCAAAACATACGAGAACACTTAAAAAATAAAATACCAATGCAAATAAGACATTGGCAGTCAAAGAAACTAATAGATACTCTCTCAGTAAATTGTAATACACTTTCTAATTTTACTGTAGATTTCAAAACTCAGAATTATGAGCCACAATAAAATAAATATTACTGACTGCCCTTTAAATGACCTGGGATTTTATTCAAAATCCATACATATTAGGATCATATTATTCTACACTCACTAGCTGCCATTTGTTTTATTTCTTGCTAACCTCCCTAATGGTTTCCCATTGATAAGAATTTGATTTAATAGCATCCATAACACAAGGCTGTTATAAGCAATATAAACCTCCCACAATTTTACTTTTACACAATTTTAATGTCTTATACTTTTAAGTGTTTTCATTTGAATGATAAGGGAACTTTAGGTTTGAATATGTTAGTTAGATTCTCTTCATATTGTGTTACTAGAAATAAGATAAGGTTAATTAGTTTCACTCGTGAAAATCAGTTGAACATATTTAGTATCTCATGAATCACAAATGTTACTTCTGTGTGGATGGGTTACCCATTAGAGCTGCAAAATTGTTCAGATTCTATTAATGCAGACTCCTTCTATTGGAGAGCTAGAATCAGAGCATAATAGGATGTATTGGTCTCCATCCCTGCACCTGCACATTTTGTAAGTTTATTTTTGGCAGGTTTGAGAACACAGAAGCTGCTTCGCAGGTGTAATTTAAGTGGGCTTACTCTAAGCAGCTGCAGGTGTCTTGGCCATTAGAGTCTTTGTAAACTGGATGTCCTCATATGGTAGGAAATCATGAAAGCAACCCAGTGTTTTAGATCTTGTAGTCATATATACATTATCATAAATACAATCTGCATAATATAAAATAATATGATCTTTTCATTATAGCAGAGGAATGGGGCCAATAGAAGCATACTGTTTTAATTGAGAACCCATTTTTTTTTCAACTGTGGTACAGGAAATACTTTTCAGGGCTTCTTGGAAAGAAGGAGAAATTCCAACCAGGTTTGCTTTGTATGACTATATAGTAAATCTGCTCTTAAGATTAAATTTGATCCTTAATAGAACAACTTTTTTTTCACTTTATTACTGAACTTTCCTGGTCAGCAAAGAGTGTAGAAGTAACCATAGTTGACTACTATGGTTAATGTCCATAGGGGGCTAGTTTCTTTAAATCACAAATCTGTAAGGTACTTTTGATTTTTAAGTTTATTCATCTTTATTAGCTTTAATTATTCTGCCTATTTACTATAGATATTTATTTTTATGTTTTCTAATTTTCAGTGGTAAAGATAGAAAACAGGGCCAAACATAGGTTAGGAAGAGCTCTCTGACTGAAATATTTCTTCAGTTTGGAAATTTTTTATAACCATAATGTTTGCATTTGCATAATTCATTTATTTATGAATATAAATATGCTCTTATATATTGTATACAAATTACTAATTGTGTAAATATGTAGTCCAATGCTGAGAAAATATGTTGGAAATTAATAATTTCTTGTGAGTGATTACTTATTAATTCAGAGAAATATAACTATTGTCAACCTGTGTGTGTAAAATTGGATATAACAATGAATTGTCCTAAAATGACTTAGGAGGCATCATGATTTGCCTGACTATAAAGACAGGAAATGCCTTAAATTTCAATGAGATTGTATTTTCAGTTCAGATAATGAAAGTTAAAATTCTATGTATAGAGTACTAATAGACAATAATATGACTAAGACTACATTAAATCCCAAAGTCATGTGATAGATGAAAACATTACCCTGTATAATACTTTAGGGCAATTTTTAAAAAGAATGTGCAGTTATCTTTATTTCTTCAAAAGAAAATCTACATCACTGAAATATAATACATTTGTGGTAGTGTGAATAAGAAGGATCTTTGTAGGCACATCTATTTCAGGGTTTGCTCTGCAGTCAGTCAAATGCTTGTATAAGATCAATATGCATGGCCTTCTTGGAAGAGGAGTTCACTGAGCCTGGGCTTTGAATTTCTAAGAAGCCAGGCCACTCACTGAATCTTACTCTTTGACTTGTGCTTGTGGATCAGATCTAAGCTCTCAGCTACTGTTCAGGTTCCGTGGCTGCCTGTCTCCTTCCATTCTCCCTACTAATAACTCTTCTTTCTATAATGTCTTTGATCATAGTACCTTATCATAGCAACTTGAAAGTAATTAAGACAATATTGAATGAACATTGTGAAATATTCTCATGAGGTAAGAAGCTTAGTGTGAGAGCACTTGCGCAGCATGCATTAATCCCTGGGGTCAATTACTATCACCATAAATATTATGTTCTAAAATAATATTGTTAATTATGCACCATAATAATGCCTTTAATTAGCATACTAAATTTCAGGTTTTTAATGTCCACTTAAAATTCTTTTACATTGAAAATCTGTGTGTGGTATCAGGACACAGATCTTTATTGTTAGTTTTATTTGGCATAATTTCACACTTTTTTTCAAATTCAGAAGTGACATATTAACAGATTGATTTAGAGGCAGAGATACTATTTAAGGCAAAACAATAATAAAAATATAACTAATGTATTTGTACTTAAAAGTCACTAGATTGATTCCATTAATATAATGTGATCTTAAGTTAGGGACTATATTATGAAACAATTTGAGAAACTTAAACTATCCATGAAGGCTTCTTATTCAGGTTCAAAATATACATTCACTAATAATAAGTAAATAACTATAGTGAAACATTCCTTAAATATTTATCTTAAATTATGTACGTATTAATCTTTGAATTTGGCATATTTTAGTTTCTAGTTAGACCAGGAATACTCACAATTGAAGTCATTTCATAGTTTGATATTGTCATTAATTTTACTTTATTCACTGACAACTGCATACAGTATGGTTTTATCATATGCATTTTTACCTACCAACTACTCTCAACACCCCCTTCTCCCAGCCTACTACACAATTTTGTGGTTTTTTTTTTTTTTAATCTTAAAATAAATGAAAAAGAATACTCAAAACACTAATCCCAATTTATGCTGGACATTTACACCCGAACAAGAAGCCTGCCTTGGAGTGTGATTTACATATACTTAATGTTGCTTAATTGAAGAAAACTGAATTTTTACTTTCCAGCAATTATCATTTGTGAATAGCTCATTGGATGGAAGTAGTCCATTGTGTCAGAATCCTTCTTAATGCTGAGATCTTTGTTTGCCCTGAGAATGTTCAGGTCTTCTTCATGTTGTCACATAAGATTTCATAATTTACTTTAAATAACATGTACGATCTATGACATGATATATAACATTAAGCTAGGATTCTTCTAGTTTTTCACCAATCTATGTACATATGCACTTGATAGATACTATGTCCTCATGAATAAGCAATTACTATATAAATATGGTTACCATTTGAACTACTTGATAGAGGATGAATATCAGAACTAAAAAAAAAAAAAAAAAAAAAAAAAAAAAAAAAAAACACACAAAAACACCAAGGTTAAGATTGAGTAATTACTCTTTCAGAAGACTCCCTGACCTCTGTCCTATATTTGGCTCTGAGAGCTCTAAGAGACTGAGCCACCAGTCAAAGAATACACATGGCTTGAATGTAGGCTAACTGTGGTATCCTTTCCCAATAGGACTGCCTCATCTGGCCTCAGTGGGAGAGGATGTGTCTACCTGGCAGATGCACCATGGTTATGGGGGAGAGGGGGGAGATACCCAGGGGATGCCCCACCCTCTCAGAGGAGAAGGGAGGGGGGATGGGAGGAAGGTCTCTGGGTGGGAGAGAGGGGTTGTGGGAGCAGCGTTTGATGTAAATAAATAAACAAATAAATTTTAGAAAACATTGAAAAAAATTCAAGGTACTAGAGTGGGCCACATCCAGTCCAAAAAAACTATCCTTTTTACTTTCTATTGTTTTTGTTATTTTGGGTTAACCAACACCATCATGGCTCCCTAAGCCTCCCTCTAAAATCAGACCAGAGAGGTGGCTCAGCATATAAGACCACTGGTTAAAAGAACAAGGACTCAATCCCCAACATCCACATGATTGTTGCTAATCATTTGTAACTCCAGTTCTGGAAACTCCAAGTATGTTGCACAACATACATGCAGACAAAACGTCCTTCCAGTGTAAACGGAAATATAAGAACGTTTACAAAATTAAGTCAATAGTTGATTTACTTCACTCCAACACCTACATCATTTGCTTGCATTCACCATGTCGTATAGGCATCGTATCATTTCATGTCATTACTAGAGCAGGGCAAATCCAGTCTAAGAAGATAGTAGCATATAACAAAACACAATGACTTTCATTATAGTGTGTAGCTGTGAATTTTACATTTTATTACTATTACTAATCTATTTTATCATGCATGATATATACTTGCCAGATTTCATATATATTCTCATATATACATATGTATATATATTCACTTATATATTTATATATATACACACATATGTCTGTGTATATAAGTGGGAAAATCAGTGTCCACAGGAGCCTGCATTATCATAAATGGAAATCTGTTTTAGAAAACCATCAACTCGGATATTTGGGTTATAATGACAATCGTTTACATCAGGCCTTTTAAACATTGTTTTCATTATTTTTGTTTTCCTATCTTTATCTCATTGCATTACTTTCTCAATTATCCATAGTTCAATAAAATGCTTTCTTTGATATTTAATTTACTATAGAATAATGAGTATATACCTCAGATAACCCAAAGCAACTTGCGATATTTAGAAGCGGCACATTTCAGAATCTCAATTCTGAATATTTTGCCAAATGAACAAATTGGCCGTATTTCCTCCTTCCTCATTTTTCTCTAACTCAGAGATCATTTAGTTAGCTGTAGTTAAGTTTAGAATATTGAATATGAGGCTAATGACTTTCAATCCTTTGCAAGTGTGTAACCTTTAAAATTCAAGTTGAATCACGGCTTGCAACATTTACTGTGAATTACAATAAATGGCTGTATCAGAGTCAGAGCCCAGAAAGATCATTAACTGCTTCCTCTCATTTGGTACCATGCATGGGTAGAGGAAGGTTTATTGCCATCTTCTTTCTACAACATCAGACTTATAGGAACTGGGACCATAGTTGCCTGAAACTCCCCAAAGATCAATCTGTTTCTTGCCTACATCATGTTCTCATTCAGTTTGTGCTTCTCAGTTCTGGTAGTTCTAATGCTCCCCAGATCAAAAAGAGATCCATATTTAATTATTTTTTCAGAGAATCAAATGACTTACTTTCTTTCCCACACATTTTGAGACAACTCCAAAGAACCTTGAAGTTTTTCTAGATGGACAGATAGAAAAACTACTGGGAAAGAAACAAATATCTATGAGAATTAAGGAATAAGTTCATGATCTGTCTCTGCCTAGTTAAAATAATGACCATACCCAAAATGTGACACCTATAAAAACAAAGCTAGATTTTTTTTCTTTTTTTATTTGTTTGGTTGGTTTTCTTTTCTTTTCTTTTTTTTTTTTTTTTTTGTCTTTTTTTTTTAAGATGGAATGTTATACAAGAATCATAGCTGATTAAAGTTACAAGTCAAAGACAATTAAAAATCAATGAAGAAAATGTGTTCTAATATTGATTTCTGATTTTATGTAGTTAAAAAAAGAAAGATTTTGGCTGAGAGAGATTTTCTATAATGTTAATCATATATTAGCATAAATGAATCTACTAATTATGTCCTCATCATCATGTTTTATTAAACAAACGGTTTCTTGTTTGTTTGTTTTTTTACATGTTATTACATGGCAGTAAATCACCACTGTCATTGAGAACATATCATGACTTCTCGCTACCTCTCATTGCTCTCTTTCCTTTAAGTATTGTGCTTAAAACACTAGCTCCTCCATCCCCCCTTAAATAAGTTGTATTTAGTTATTTCATATTTTAAATTATATCGACACTCAATATTTTACAACAGAAGTACAATTTAACTACTCTATAATTTAATTAATAATAAGTATCCAAAATGTTTTCATGATATCAAATTTCATGCTTGCATATTGCACAGCACAGGTAGATTTATTACAACCTTATATTGATGCTTTACAAATATACAAGCTAGAACCAATTAGATGCCTTAGCTATAAAAGTACTTGCTCTGAATACCTGGTGGGTTGAGCTTGATCACCAGAGAACTAACTTTTAAAAGTCTTCCTCTAACTACCATGTGAATGCCATGGCCGGTGTGGACCTGATACAG
Organism: Mus musculus; assembly: GCF_000001635.26. Taxonomy (NCBI): domain Eukaryota; kingdom Metazoa; phylum Chordata; class Mammalia; order Rodentia; family Muridae; genus Mus; species Mus musculus. The sequence goes on along the minus strand of NC_000081.6, from coordinate 48,702,168 downwards.
CACTGCCCCCCCACCCCCCGAGACACACACACACACACACACACACACACAGAGAGAGAGAGAGAGATACACACTAATACACTAAAGGCCAATCAATAAAGTACAAATACCGTGAATTCTTGATGTTTATTCCATTTGTTATGTGTATAGATGAATTAATTAAAACAACTGAAGTATATAATGGGCATAGTACATTCAGGAAAATGTATTGATTTACTGGCTGGTTTTCTGTGTCAATCTGATGCAATTTATCAAAGAGGAAGGAGCCTAAGTTGAGGAAATGCCTCCATGAAATCGGCATTTTCTCAGTGTTCAGTGGGGAGAGCCCAGTCCATTGTGGGTGGTGCCATCCCTGGCCTGCTGGTTCTCATTTCTATAAGTAGGCTGTGAAGCAGGATACTAAGCAGCACCCCTCCAGGAACTCTATATCAATTTGTGTCTTCAGGTTCCAGCCCTGCTTGAGTTTCTGGCCTATCTTCCTCCAGGGATGACTATGGTCTGGAAGTGTAAGCCAAATAAACCCTTTCCTCTTCTATTTGCTTTTAATTATGATGTTTTCTTCACATCTTCAACCCCAAGACAGGCAATAATACATTAAGCAATGGAATTTAAAGTTAATTATAGCTCTCTATATGTGAACAGGGCTATTTAAAATTGTAAAACTTTTATTCCAAGATATTTAGCATAAATAATCCAGATATTCTCTATTTTATATCTAATCCAATGTTATAGTTTCTCTTTTCATATAGCTCTCAGAGTTTTCGTGAATTGTTCATGTTTGTACTAGAGAAATGGCTCGGAGATTGCAAGAATTAATTGCTGTTCTATAGGATTGGATTTTATTTGCTGTCTCCCACATTAGGACGTTTCTAACTGCCTGTGCCTCTAACTCTGTGAAATCTAAAGCTTCCTTCTGGCTTCTTTGAGGGAAACCCAGGAAGTCCAATATACATAAGACATACAAACACAAAGAAAAATAAAACTATATTAACAAGAACCTCTCCTATCCATGATCTTGGGTGACCTTTTCAGACTGCTGTTTGGCTTTTAGTATAGACAATTCCCTATTCAATTCTCTGTTCTGAATCCATATGTCCTAAAAATGAAAATTTAAATTATTTGGAAAAAGAATTTAGTCTGCATTAAGTATGTACCAATATTTTTACGTTTTCCCTTTAAACAATGTTTACTTAGTATTACCTGGTATTAGGAAGCCTGAATGTTTGAAAATGATTTAACGATCATGAGGATTTATGTAGGCTACATATGATTATCACGACATCTTAAGGGGAACTTGAGTAGCCATGAGTAAAATGTATTGGCAGTATTGGGCGGTTTGGATGACATCCTGGAACTCATTTCCCATGGATACTGAAGGGTGATTCCACCATTTCTCAGAAAAATGACTGACCTTTCTGGCTTTCATTATGTGTGTCTTTACACTTTAAAGCTGGAGGACATTCACTTGGAGTGAATAAATTCCTGCTATTTTCCTCCAAATCAATTTATAATTGGTTTTTTTTTTTTTTTTTTTTTTTTTTTTTTTGGCATTTCTAGTGCTTGATCCTACAACTCAGTTTAAAATCTTTGAAAAGTATCCTGTTGAAATAATTGTACCATCTGGTAATGAAAGTTATGTAAAGAAGCAAAATCAATGAGACATTTATCTCTCTTTGATATAGTGAATTCTAATTTTTTCCAGGCATGTCTAGTAGTGAAATACCTGTATATCAACTTCATGAAGTAGATTGTATTCATTAAAACAACATCAGTGTTTGTTCCTATATTTTTATACTGATATAAAAATATCATGATAGAAAGTAAACACCATATAAGAAATCCAGGCGATAAGAGGAATGTGCCAGTGAAAAGCTTTGGACAGTAAAGTAGGTCACTCACCAAGACAAGAAGAAAGTAGACAATATCTTCTTCTTGAAATAAAGTAATTCCTGAAAGATTCAATATAGTTAGTGATGTTCTTAATAGAAGAGCCTGAGTCAAAAATCTTGAAATACTATTTATAGCATGAATCATTAAATGGTCCAGTGAAAATGTGTCTTTGACTAAGTGATGAGCTTACCTAAATTTGGAGTTCTCTTTAACAAGATACCAATAAGGTCGTTTATAAAGAATAGGCAAAAATGCCAAGGAAATTTCTGAGAATAAAGTGAAAGTTGTTTTGAATAAACTCACTTTGAATAAAATAATGCCAGATTTCAAACAAATCTAAAAATGTCTTGATGCAGAGGATGGGCCTAAAACAGACGCATGGGAAAAAAGAATGTGAGGTTAACAAATTTGAAGCAATTGAATAATTTAGTGTTTCAGTGTTGTATATAATTACTGCTCTTTATAGTCAAAGGGATATAAACAGCTCAACTACAAATTGGTCTTGTTAGAAGAGAATTTGGTACAAAAATCTTTTTATCCACTATTCTCCCTACAGCTTCTTGTTCTCAACATTCATATGCAAAAATGTTTCAGAATTATGCACAGACTACTTTGATTCATATATGCAAGCGTCTTTTCCTCCAGGCAACCTTTCTTCATTTTCCCTCCACAATCAACTCTTTCTTTGTTCTACTTTACTCCCAACACCATTTCCTTTCAGAACTATGCTGTCTGATTTGTCTTCCCTTTCCATACCTAGTCCTTCACGAGGTAAAATCCCCTACAGGATTCCTCATAAGAAAGTCTTTCTCCAATCACTGTGATCAAAATTCCTCTCCTTGCCTAGTGGTGGTGGCAGCCGCACAAACCTAAATCCTACCACTAAGGAGGCAGAGGCAAGCAGATCTGAATTCCAGACCAGCCTGGTCTACAAAGTGAGTTCCAGTACAGCAAGGTCTAAACCCTGTCTCGAAAAACAAAAACAAAACAAAAAAGAAAGTTTTCTCTCTATATATTCAGAATTCTGTTTCCTTGTGTTGGATAGCATTTCCTGTGATGTTAATAAAGTCCATTCATGTTAGATAGGGCACCAACCACAGACAAGGAGTGGATTCCACTCGGGTCCAACTTAGTTAACCAGTGCATTTATAAGGGTTACTTACTCATGTAAGGGCCAGGGGTTACATAGAGAAGCATAGATAAATCAAAGGCAGATGCAGCAACCAAAAGCCCAGCCCAGCATGCTCCACCACTCAAGAAAGATGCATCCCTCACCTGCCTGATTTGCAAACAGCTCAGCTGGTGAAAGAATCTCTTTTGAGCAACTGTTGCTATTTAAGCCTTGGGGATGGGCCTCCTGTTTATTTAAATTTCCTGAAAACTTGTAAGCTAACTACTTACTAAACTTTCAGTAAATTTTGTTAACTTCCTTGGACTTCCTTCAGAAAGGACTCTTTTACTGTAGAGAAAACTGTTAAATGCACTTTCTTTCCAGCGTTTTACCTTCTGTCCGTTTTGTTTTTGTTTTTGTTTTTCCAAATCTCAGTCACTAATTTGACTTTTTAAAACATTAATAATATTCATCTCTTGAAGATGATAGGTTTTATTTGGTTTGTGAGAGAAAAAAAATAATTCCAGTTTCTGATTATCTTAACTTGACCTTTTATATGCCTTTTCCATCTTATAGGAGGACATTAATTCTTAAACCTAGGCTGTCCTATGATATATAATAATACTCCTGAAGATCTGTACACTAATTTCATATGTGGATTAAACTTGTTAAGATTATATGTACAATTCAAAGAGGCCTCTATTTAGTGGGAAGCAGTAACCATGAAGGAACATTATTTCTCAATAATGAGTTTTAAAGTATAACACCCTCATGGGAATTATAACTAAATTCAACCCACAGGAAAACTGGTTTGATGTTGCTTTAATAATAAAACTCTCTTCAGGTTCCATCTCCCCATTGTAGTGTATTTCAGCTAAGGTCATCCCCACTGAGTCCTGGGAGCCTCTGACATCCCAGATCTCTGGGACTTTCTAGCAATCACCCACACACACCCTGCCCCCACTACCACCCATTTCCATTCATGCTCCTAATCCTCTAGGCTTCTCTCCTGTCTCCACCCATACCTGATCTTGCTCCTCTTTTCCTGTCCCACTCCCCTACTCCTTTCCCACCCAAGTCCCTCTCTGCGTCTGCCTCCCATGATAATTTTGTTCTTCCTTCTAAGAGAGATTGAAGCATTTTTACTTGGGCCTTCCTTCTTGTTAAACTTCATCTGATGTGTGATTTGTTTCCTGAGTATCCTGTATTTTTTGGTTAATATCCACTTATCAGTGAGTACATACCGTTCATGTCCTTTTGGGTTGGGGGTACCTTGCTCAGGACACCTAGTAGAGAGATGGGGCTAACCATCCATCCATCTCCAAATTTTTTTGACTGAGAATTATTCCTGTCTAAAGGAAATGCAGGGACAAAAATGCAGTAGAGACTGAAGGAAAGGATATCTAGTGACCTGCCCAACATGGGATCCATCCTGTGCACTGGCACCAAACCTTGTCCCTATACTGATGCCATGTTGTGTTTGCAAAGAAGAACCTAGCATGGCTGTTCTCTGAGAGGCTTTACCAGCAGCTGACTGAGACAGATGCAGGTACTTATAGCCAGTCATTGAACTGATGTCTGGAAACCCTATGAAAGAGTTAGGGGAAGGATTGAAGGAGCTGAAGGGGATGGCAACCCCAGAGGAAGAACAACAGAATTAAGTAACCTGGAACACCCTGACCCCTGTCCCTTCTCCCCCCCCCCCCCAACTCCCAGAGACTTGGCCAACCAACCAAAGAACATACATGGGCTGGTTACCCCACCACACATATCTACCAGAGGACTGCCTTGTTTGGCCTCAGTGGGGGAAGATGAGCCTAATCCTGTAGAAACTTGATGCCCCAGGGAAGGAGGGTGCTGGGAGGGGGTTGTGCTTGAGGGGAGATGGGGGGTGGGGTATATACACTCTCAGAGGCAAAATCGGGGAAGCTGAGGAATGGAATGAAGAACTCTGGAAGGGGGGGGGGAGGCAGGAGGCCAAAATTTGGAATGTTAATAAATAAATAATTTAATAAATACATTAAAAAATAATGAAAGCCATTATACAAGTTTGAGAAGTAGTATTTGTCTTCTTAAAATGTTGTGATAGCTAGTGCTGTCCAACTGACAAAACCTGGACTCACCTGGGAAATGGCTTATAAAATACCTGTAGGGTAGAAATATCTGCCTATTGTGGGTGGCACCATAACATAGCAGCAGAGTCTGGACTGTGTAGAGAAGACAAGTAGAATTGCTTGCTGCCTTTACTTCCTCACTCTAATACACTGTAACCTGGGACTTTTAGATGGAATAAATCCTTTCTTCCTTAAATTGCTTTAGTCAGATAGTGAAAGGAAAAGAAACTAAGACTCATTCAGGATTTCTAGAAAGTTTTTCTACATTTTTTTTTTTTGGTAATAAAAATGTAGGATAGTAAACCTAAAACATGACTGTGACTCATGTTAACATGAATAAATTTAAATTTTCACCTGTAAAATGGAGATAATAAGCACCTTGGGTTTCACTGACAATTAAAATATGTAATGTATCCAAAATATTTTGTATAATGTCTGGTGTTTACATAATACTTCACAGCTGCTGATTGCTTTTATTTTGAGGATAAATTCAATTTTATGATTATGAGAAATATTGCTTAATTTAAATGAAAGTCATCAATTTTATTCAATAAGTTTAATTTGTTTCCATGCTATTGGTATGTCTTAAGTCACTTCTAAAGCTATCATGACCAAATTATAAATAATCAATAATTTCTACTGTTTGAAAATGAACAGTATGAAATTATTTCTGTATTTAATAAGTAAGTAAAGGAAAGTTTCTTTCATAATTAAAATAATCTTTCCCCATTTTCTCACTTTTATTTTAAATTTTTTGACCTTATCTTCACTTTTGTTCATCTTTTTTTCTTATAGCCTGTTAGGAAGGAATCACAATAGTAGTATTTGCCAAGAACTTCCTGTAGTTCAAACTTTTTAATGTGCTCTCCCATGCATTTTCCATTTCATCTAATATTGACTCATTCATACAAGAAATGCTATGTTTTCTAGTAGTTTTGTCTCTGAGCTTTGTCTGGGATAAAGAACTAAAAGCTCCGCTCCAGCATTCAAGTTGCACACTAATGGAGTGTGTGAGTACTCTAGCCTGTGTATATCCCTAATGCTAGTATAATTTCAAGGTAGAACAAATGGGTGGGACTGGAGTAGAGAAAAATGGAAGTCAAATAGAACCAGATTCACTTTTCTGTTTTAAAAATATTTAGAACTAAGGAGAGGAAAGCAATAAAGATGAGGAACATTTTGTGGAGGGCATGTAGCTTCAGTATATGAGGAGTCTGGACTTAAAGGAGAGAGATGGCATGACTTCTGGATAAAAGTAAAAAGGATATACAAGATCAAGAAATCTATAAAGTAGTAGCTACACTTATTCTGTTCTTAACTGAAATACACAGGATAATGTAAATCATGGGCATCTTCCACCTGCAAGTGAAATGAAAAAATGACATCCACAACCAATGAGTGTCATTAAAATCAGAAGAGTCCAAATAAGTTCTTTTTTTTTTATTTATAGGTATTTTCTTCATTTACATTTCCAATGCTCTTCCAAAAGTCCCCCATATCCTCCTCACCCAATCCCCTACCCACCTACTCCCACTTTTTGGCCCTGGCGTTCCCCTGTACTGGGGCATATAAAGTTTGCATGACCAATGGGCCTCTCTTTCCACTAATGGCCGACCAGGCCATCTTCTGATTCATATGCAGCTAGAGAAATGAGCTCTGGGGGGTACTGGTTAGTTCATATTATTGTTCCACCTATAGGGTTGCAGACCCCTTTAGCTCCTTGGGTACTTTCTCTAGCTCCTCCATTGGGGGCCCTGTGATCCATCCAATAGCTGACTGTGAGCATCCACTTCTGTGTTTGCTAGGCCCCGGCCTAGTCTCACAAGAGACAGCTATATCAGGGTCCTTTCAGCAAAATCTTGCTACTGTATTCAATGGTGTAGAAAGCTTTAAATAATTTAATTTAGTATATTATATCTGATTAGATTTTATATGTTATTGAATTTAAGGCACCTGTGTATGTTTCATCAACAATTATTTGTTTTCTAAACAGAATTCTTCCTAATTTACAGAGATATATTTCATAACTTACAAATCCCAATGGGTGTGGCTTTATAGAAATATCTCTACTTTCAAACCTGAACTCTGTGATCAGACATCCACATTGAGTAATTAGGTTCAAGGTTTTATTGGTTGTTTTGTTTTGCTTTGTCTTCTGCTTCTACTCTGCTTCAGTTATCAAGGGTTAGAAATCTCCAAGGTTTAGTGAATTAAAGTGATGACATATTTAGGCAGTTATGTTGCTACAAGTTTATGGCTATAGCTTCTCACATCTCTATGAAACAAAATCTCACACACGAAGCAAATCCCATGTCCTCTAGTCGTATAGTATTCCTACCCACTCCAAGTTTCAACTCTAGACAAAGAACTACTAGCAAGTAAGAAAGGCTGAGAGCAAGAAAATAATCTTCCTCAGTAAAGGCCACATCAATTGGTTATCCAATACCATATGGTGAGCCTTGAAAACATACATACAAGTAACATTACATAGACCAGTAATAGTAAACAAACACAGACACACACACATATACATATATTTATATATGTATATATAAATATATGTATATGTGTGTACATGTATCTATGTATATATGTGTATATATATTCCAAAATATATGTGTGTATATGCATATATATGCATAACAAAAATTAATTATAAAAGTCACCATTCCTTTAAAGAGAGAGCAAGGAAGGCATATGGAAAGTTTAGGAGGAATTTAAGGGGAAATGATGCAATTTTATTATAATATCAGAAATAAATATATAAACAGTGACAAGTAAATTTGTGTAAAACTTTTATTTATTCTCAGCTGAGTGGATTTTCTCTCTAAAATGCTGTCTGTAGTCAGCCATGAGAATGTCTTTGCCTTGGGTCATTAACAGGGACTACAACTCTGAAAATGTTTTACCTCACATATTCTAGGTATCATCTTGCATAGGTACAAGAGTGGTTGTTGCATCTATTGCTTCCTTGACAAGTAGTTAAGCTTCACTCATGGGAGCCTAGGCTTCTAGCTTGAAGGTAAACTACTTGTCTTCTCATGAGCCAGGCAAAATAATTGATTCACATTACATTTACAACTCTTTAATTCTAGGGAATCAGACATACTTTCGAGATTTTAGGAGGATAAATAGATTTCACTACGTACAGGCAAGAATATTACAAGCAAAAAGCTATGAGTTGAACTATTTGGAGAAAATATCATATTGTATTATGGGATGTAATGTACTTAACAATTATGTTTGAGTGTAGATTTTCTATTTTCTCTAAGGGTAGCTGTTTTCCAGAAAAATAAACTTAATGTCATGTGAAGCCATGTATTTGATTTTGAAATAGGCTATTTATTAGAATAAATATTTAAGTATAAAAAAGATTTTTAAAGATTTTTATTTTGCAAGCTGTCATTCTGCAAGTCATAGCTACAATATGGTTTATGGACTTTTACAAAAGTATTCAGCATCTGTGACACTTACTGTATCTTCTTTACCTCTAACCATGATGACAAAATTTCATGAGTTGGTGATTCATTTGTGGTAATACGTTCATTCTATGTGCATTCTGAGTAGAAAGAATAATCTGTTTATAGTATAATATTTTACAAAATGAAACTTTAAATGGGGTGATTTAAGCACTATGCAGCACATATTCTGTTTAGTGTTAGAAACTAGTAGTTGGAGTCATTTTACAAATGATGAAAGATGAAGGATCATCATTTTTTAAAGCTATAAAAAAATCCTGAAAATAGGCATACATTTTTATGTAAGAGACTTAAAAAGAAGGGGTATATGGAGAGTACTTTCAATTGATATATGTGTCTGGTGCTCCTGTGAACTTTTTAAAATATATTTAACTTTTTTTGTGTTTCTTTTATTTAGATATTTTTTCTTATTTACATTTCAAATGTTATCCCCTTTCCTAGTTTCCCCTCCAAAAGTCCCCTATCCCCTTCCCTTCCCCCTGCTCATCAACCCACACACTCCTGCTTCCTGGTTATGGAATTCCTCTATTCTGGGGCATAGAACCTTCTCCTGTAAACTTTTTAAAAGACACCATGGCACGTAGAGGCAAAGAAGGCTGTGTGTTCCTACTTAACAGAAAAATGAAGAAGATATTCGGGAATTTCTAGGAAATTTGCAACACTGTACAGGACCAAAGTTGCAGAAGTTTATTGAAAACTTAATTGAGAAGTACCTAGAAGAAAGAGGCAGAATTCAATAACTATCTTATCATTGCATATTGTCTAATGGCATTTTTTTTATGAAGGGTTTTTTTTAATTACGTATTTTCCTCAATTACATTTCCAATGCTATCCCAAAAGTCCCCCATACCCTCCCCCCCCCCACTCCCCTACCCACCTATTCCCACTTTTTGGCCCTGGCATTCCCCTGTACTGGAGCATATAAAGTTTGCCTGTCCAATGGGCCTGTCTAGTGATGGTCTACTAGGCCATCTTTTGATACATACCCAGCTAGAGTCAAGAGCCCTGGGGTACTGGTTAATTCATAATGTTGTTGCACCTACAGGGTTGCAGATCTCTTTAGCTCCTTGGGTACTTTCTCTAGCTCCTCCATTGGGGGCCCTGTGATCCATCCAATAACTGACTGTGAGCATCCACTTCTGTGTTTGCTAGGCCCTGGCCTAGTCTCACAAGAGACAGCTATATCTGGGTCCTTTCAGCAAAATCTTGCTAGTGTATGCAATGGTGCCATCGTTTGGAGGCTAATTATGGGATGGATCCCTGGATATGGCAGTCTCTAGATGGTCCATCCTTTTGTCTCAGCTCCAAACTTTGTCTCTTTAACTCCTTCTATGGGTGATTGTTTCCAATTCTAAGAGGAGACAAAGTGTCCACACTTTGGTCTTTGTTCTTCTTCAGTTTCATGTGATTTACAAATTGTCTCTTATATCTCAGGTATACTAAGATTCTGGGCTAATATCCACTTATCAGTGAGTACATATTGTGTGAGTTCTTTTGTGATTGTGTTACCTCACTCAGGATGATGCCCTCCAGGTCCAACCATTTGCCTAGGAATTTCATAAATTCATTCTTTTTAATAGCTGAGTAGTACTCCATTGTCTAAATGTACCACATTTTCTGTATCCATTCCTCTGTTGAGGGGCATCTGGGTTCTTTCCAGCTTCTGGCTATTATAAATAAGGCTGCTATGAACATAGTGGAGCATGTGTCCTTCTTACCGGTTGGGACATCTTCTGGATATATGCCCAGGAGAGGTATTCCTGGATCCTCCAGTAGTACTATGTCCAATTTTCTGAGGAACCGCCAGACTGATTTCCAGAGTAGTTGTACAAGCTTGCAATCCCACCAAAAATGAAGGAGTGTTCCTGTTTCTCCACATCCTCACCAGATTCTGCTGTCACCTGAATTTTTGATTTTAGCCATTCTGACTGGTGTGAGATGGAATCTCAGGGTTGTTTTGATTTGCATTTCTCTGATGATTAAGGATGCTGAACATTTTTTCGGGTGCTTCTCAGCCATTTGGTATTCCTCAGGTGAGAATTCTTTGTTTAGCTCTGAGCCCCATTTTTTAATGGGGTTATTTGATTTTCTGAAGTCCACCTTCTTGAGTTATTTATATATGTTGGATATTAGTCCCCTATCTGATTTAGGATAGGTAAAGATCCTTTCCCAATCTGTTGGTGGCCTTTTTGTCTTATTGATGGTGTCTTTTGCCTGGCAGAAGCTTTGCAGTTTCATGAGTTCCCTTTTGTCAATTCCCGATCTTACACCACAAGCCATTGCTGTTCTATTCAGGAATTTTTCCCCCCTGCCCATATCTTCGAGGCTTTTCCCCACTTTCTCCTCTATAAGTTTCAGTGTCTCTGGTTTTATGTGGACTTCCTTGATCCACTTAGATTTGACCTTAGTACAAGGAGATAGGAATGGATCAATTCGGGTTCTTCTACCTGATAACAACCAGTTATGCCAGCACCATTTGTTGAAAATGCTGTCTTTCTTCCACTGGATGGTTTTAGCTCCCTTGTCGAATATCAAGTGACCATAGGTGTGTGGGTTCATTTCTGGGTCTTCAATTCTATTCCATTGGTCTACTTGTCTGTCACTATACCAGTACAATGCAGTTTTTATTACAATTGTTCTGTAGTAAAGCTTTAGTTCAGGCATGGTGATTCCACCAAAGGTTCTTTTATCCTTGAGTTGAGTTTTTGCTATTCTGGGTTTTTTGTTATTCCAGATGAATTTGCAGATTGCTCTTTCTAATTCGTTAAAGAATTGAGTTGGAATTTTGATGGGGATTGCATTGAATCTGTAGATTGCTTTTGGCAAGATAGCCATTTTTATAATGTTGATCCTGCCAATCCATGAGCATGGGAGATCTTTCCATCTTCTGAGATCTTCTTTAATTTTTTTCTTCATAGACTTGAAGTTCTTATCATATAGATCTTTCACTTCCTTAGTTAGAGTCACGCCAAGATATTTTATATTATTTGTGACTATTGAGATGGGTGTTGTTTTCCTAATTTCTTTCTCAGCCTGTTTATTCTTTGTGTAGAGAAAGGCCATTGACTTCTTTGAGTTAATTTAATATCCAGCTACTTCACCTAAGCTGTTTATCAGGTTTAGGAGTTCTCTGGTAGAAATTTTAGGGTCACTTATATAAGCTATCATATCATCTGCAAAAAGTGATATTTTGACTTCATTTTTTTCCAATTTGTATCCCCTGATCTCCTTTTGTTGTCGAATTGCTCTGGCTAGAACGTCAAGTACTATGTTGAAGGGTTAGGGAGAAAGTGGGCAGCCTTGTCTAGTCCCTGATTTTAGTGGGATTGCTTCAAGCTTCTCACCATTTACTTTGATTTTGGCTACTTGTTTGCTGTAGATTGCATTTATCATGTTTAGGTATGGGCCTTGAATTCCTGATCTTTCCAAGACTTTTATCATGAATGGGTGTTGGATCTTGTCAAATGCTTTTCCGAATCTAACAAGATGATCATGTGTTTTTTGTCTTTGCGTTTGTTTATATAATGGATTACATTGATGGATTTCCATATATTAAACCATCCCTGCATCCATGGAATAAAACCTACTTGGTCAGGATCAATGATTGCTATAATGTTTTCTTGGATTCGGTTAGCAAGAATATTATTGAGTATTTTTGCATGGATATTCATAAGGGAAATTGGTCTGAAGTTCTCTATCTTTGTTGGACCTTTCTGTGGTTTAGGTATCAGAGTAATTGTGGCTTCATAGAATGAGTTGGGTAGAGTAACTTCTACTTCTATTTTGTGGAATAGTTTGTGCAGAACTGGAATTAGATCTTCTTTGAAGGTCTGATAGAACTCTGCACTAAACCCATCTGGTCCTGGGCTTTTTTTTGGCTGGGAGACTATTAATGACTGCTTCTATTTCTTTAGGGAATATGGGAGTGTTTAGATCATTAACTTGTCCTGATTTAACTTTGGTACCTGGTATCTGTCTAGAAATTTGTCCTTTTCGTCCAGGTTTTCCAGTTTTGTTGAGTACAGCCTTTTGTAGAAGGATCTGATGGTGTTTTGGATTTCTTCAGGATCTATTGTTATGTCTCCCTTTTCATTTCTGATTTTGTTAATTAGGATGCTGTCCCTGTGCCCTCTAGTGAGTCTAGCTAAGGGTTAATCTATCTTGTTTATTTTCTCAAAGAACCTGCTCCTCCTTTGGTTGAATCTTTGAATAGTTCTTCTTGTTTCCACTTGGTTGATTTTGCCCTTGAGTTTGATTATTTCCTGCCGTCTATTCCTCTTGGGTGAATTTTCTTCCTTTTTTTCTAGAGCTTTTAGATGTGTTGTCAAACTGCTAATGTGTGCTCTCTCTAGTTTCTTTTTGGAGGCGTCAGGGCTATAAGTTTCCCTCTTAGAAATGCTTTCATTGTGTCCCATAGATTTGGGTACGTTGTGGCTTCATTTTCATTAAACTCTAAAAAGTCTTTAATTTCTTTCTTTATTCCTTCCTTGACCAAGGTATCATTGAGAAGAGTGTTGTTCAGTTTCCACGTGAATGTTGGCTTTCCATTATTTATGTTGTTATTGAAGATCAGCCTTAGTCCATGGTGGTCTGATAGGATGCATGGGACAATTTCAATAATTTTGTATCTGTTGATGCCTGTTTTGTGACTAATTATATGGTCAATTTTGGAGAAGGTCCTATGAGGTGCTGAGAAGAAGGTATATCCTTTTGTTTTAGGATAAATGGTTCTGTAGATATCTTTTAAGGCCATTTGTTTCATAACTTCTGTTAGTTTCACTGTGTCCCTGTTTAGTTTCTGTTTCCATGATCTGTCCATTGATGAAAGTGGTGTGTTGAAGTCTCCCACAATTATTGTGTGAGGTACAATGTGTGCTTTGAGCGTTACTAAAGTGTCTTTAATGAATGTGGCTGCCCTTGCATTTGGAGCATAGATATTCAGAATTGAGTGTTCCTCTTGGAGGATTTTTACCTTTGATGAGTATGAAGTGTCCTATCTTGTGTTTTTTGATAACTTTGGGTTGGAAGTCGATTTTATTCGATATTAGAATAGCTACTCCAGCTTCTTTCTTCAGACCATTTGCTTGGAAAATTGTTTTTTCAGCCTTTCACTCTGAGGTAGTGTCTGTCTTTTTCCCTGAGATGGGTTTCCTGTAAGCAGCAGAATGTTGGGTCCTGTTTGTATAGCCAGTCTGTTAGTCTATGTCTTTTTATTGGGGAATTTAGTCCATTGATATTAAGAGATATTAAGGAAAAGTAATTGTTGCTACCTTTTATTTTTGTTGTTAGAGTTGGCATTCTGTTCTTGTGGCTGTCTTCTTTTAGGTTTGTTGAGGGATTACTTTCTTGCTTTTTTAGGGCGTGATTTCTGTCCTTGTATTGGTTTTTTTCTGTCATTATCCTTTGTAGGGCTGGATTCGTGGAAAGATATTGTGTGAATTTGGTTTTGTCGTGGAATACTTTGGTTTCTCCATCTATGGTAATTGAGAGTTTGGCGGGGTATAGTAACCTGGGCTGGCATTTGTGTTCTCTTAGTGTCTGTATAACATCTGTCCAGGCTCTTCTGGCTTTCATAGTCTCTGGTGAAAAGTCTGGTGTAATTCTGATAGGCCTGCCTTTATATGTTACTTGACCTTTCTCCCTTACTGTGTTTAATATTTTCTCTTTATTTAGTGCATTTGTTGTTCTGATTATTATGTGTCAGGATGAATTTCTTTTCTGGTCCAGTCTATTTGGAGTTCTGTAGGCTTCTTGTATGTTCCTGGGCATGTCATTCTTTAGGTTTGGGAAGTTTTCTTCTATAATTTTGTTGAAGATATTTGCTGGCCCTTTAAGTTGAAAATCTTCATTCTCATCAACTCCTATTATCCTTAGGTTTGGTCTTCTCATTGTGTCCTGGATTTCTTGGATGTTTTGAGTAAGGATCTTTCTGTGTTTTGTATTTTCTTTGATTGTTGTGCTGATGTTCTCCATGGAATCTTCTGCACCTGAGATTCTCTCTTCTATCTCTTGTATTCTGTTGCTGATGCTCGCATCTATGGTTCCAGATTTCTTTCCTAGGGTTTCTATCTCCAGCGTTGCCTCACTTTGGGTTTTCTTTATTGTGTCTACTTCCCTTTTTATGTCTTGGATGGTTTTATTCAATTCCATCACCTGTTTGATCATGTTTTCCTGCAATTCTTTAAGGAATTTTTGTGTTTCCTCTTTAAGGTCTTCTACCTGTTTAGCTGTGTTCTCCTGTATTTCTTTAAGTGAGTTATTAAAGTTCTTCATGATGTCCTCTACCATCATCATGAGATATGCTTTTAAATCCGAGTCTTGCTTTTCGGGTGTGTTGGGGTACCCAGGACTAGGTGGGGTGGGAGTGCTGCGTTCTGATGATGGTGAGTGGTCTTGATTTTTGTTAGTAGGATTCTTACGTTTGCCTTTCGCCATCTGGTAATCTCTGAAGCTAGTTGTTATAGTTGTCTCTGGTTAGAGCTTGTTCCTCAGGTGACTCTGTTAGCCTCTATCAGCAGACCAGGGAGACTAGCTCTCTCCTTAGTTTCAGTGGTCAGAGTATTCTCTGCAGGCAAGCTCTCTTCCTGCAGGGAAGGTGCCCAGATATCTGGTGTTCAAACCTGCCTCCAGGCAGAAGTTGTGTTCCACTCACCAGAGGTCTTAGGATCCCATGGAGGGTCCTGTGAGGACCTTGGGGGTGTCTGGAAACTCCGTGCACAATTAACAGCGGTGCTGGAGTGGACAGGAAGGGACTTGTGCCCCTGATCAGGCCGGGTTATTTGCTTCCCTAGTTAATGTAGTCTCAGGTCCCAAGCGATTGGATTGGAGTAGAGGCTGTGTTCCACTCACCAGAGGTCTTAGGTTCCCTTGGGGGATCCTGTGTGGGTCCTTGCGGGTGTCCAGAGACTCCACGGGCAAGGCACCCCCGTCTAATGGCATTTTAAAACGAGTAAATTTTTACTAATGAAGCCATGGAAAATTGTGTAAGATATGGAAGAAGATAAGAGGATGGATTTTAGTGTATCTAAATTTTGGAAAAACAAAATAAACAAATCAAAATTCCCAAACCATAAACAGTGTTTGAGAATGGGTATTTGTTAATCTTCTCTGGTCAATAAGATATTTTGTGTATTCAGAAAACAAACAGTTTTAAATAAAAATGGAATCACTGTGTATATAAATATCCTTTCTTCCAATCCCCCATCCATATTTTCTTAATGTCTAGAGTGCCTCGTTATTTCTAAATATTTAATTTATTTATACTGTAGAAAAGAAACAGTTTGCTATGAGAATTTGTCCTTGTTCAATAAGCTGTACTAGATATTTCCCTGCAAGGTCATGAGGTGAAAGTCCCTCTTTGCTACATAGCAACACTTGTATGAATCAATGTTAGATTGAGATATTATACAATCTCCCTTTGTTACATTTTAGTTTCTATAAAATGAGTATAACAACTGTAGGGACCTTAACATTCTATGATACATAGTAAAATATTTAAAAGAAAATTCTTATGGGTATTGTTTAATAATCACCTATGAACTCCTAAAGATTAGTCAAGATCCTAATGGAGCTATTGAGAATTTACAAAGGGCAAATCTCAGTAATGGCCTATGAAACTTATCCTATTTTCTATTTTCTTTTTAAGTGCTGGAGGTGTTGGTGTTTCTCAGTTGCATTTAATCTTGCAACCTTGCCCTTTCTTCTGAGTACCCTTAGACATACAAAATCCCAGCAAGCACTAACTAAAACTCATTTTTAAAGACACATTCTTTCTTCGAGTCACTCACTCCTACAATATTATGCTATCTTCCTCAGCCAGCATCTATCCTACGAGGAGCCCTTAGATATGCTTCATACAATATGAGTGTTAAATATCATTTCTTTTTATTTTCATCATACTTTGAAATGTTATTTAAAAAACCCCAAACATTGTTCAGTTAAAATGAAAGCTTGTATCTTGACAGTAAGTCTCAACCATATCTTTTTTTGCCAGCAGCCATCTGTCAGCAGGTTCAAGCTGGACTGTCACTACTGTTAAACTAAATTACACCGTCAGTGGTATGAAAACCCATTCAATGACAATTTATCTTCCACCTCCTCTATTTCTCTGCATAACCTCACCTAAAGAACTGTGTCCCCAAAATGATAATGTCATCCTAGCTGTCACTCACACTATTGCTTTTCAACCCTGCAAGAAAGAAAGCCTTGGAGAGAGTTTAGGAGTATCTGTGATTTGTTTTCTTATGTGCCAATGGATTCTAACTTCAACTTCCCAGAACCACAAAAACTTTGATTTTTCACCTTAGAAGTCTTTCAATATACTGTTTCTTCTCAAGTAAATACTGACTCCAGGCCCAAGGCAAGAGGCATAGAGGTGTGGAAGGAGATAATAACCACAACCGTTATTGTTAGCACTAGGATAAGAAGTATGGGGCAACAATACAAAAGGGAAAAAACATATTATTGCTGCTGTAGTAAGGAAAGTAAGTGTCAAAAGGAAGATAAGTTGGGATACGGCTATGAAATGTGGTTAACTTCTTTATTGGTATAGAAATAGTTTTGTTGCTTTTTCCAGATAGTGCTTTCTTTCCAAGGTTTATTTATTTAATTTTACACAGAAGTCTTCAAATGCAACATGACAGACTGCTTATCTTTTACTTTATGTTTTTGAATGAATCAGGAAATGAGTGATTAAGTTCCTAAGACCGTCAAGTATAGCAACTGAGATGAAGTCCATTTACCTGAAGTGTGTTATGTCATTTATAAATGACGGAAAACAAGATAAGTGTCAGAAACCATAAAATCTTAGCGGTTTATTTATTCATTCATTCCTACCGTTGTCAGTTGCCTATAAGGGAAGCATGCAAGGATAATTGTTTATAATCATCAAAACAACACATTTGAACATCATAACTGCAATATGTATTTCCCTATTATTATAAATCATTTTGTAATTTGATGCACTGTGGTTATTTTCTAACATACTTTTCATAGACTTTTTTTAAAGTTTTAATAATTGATTAAAAAATGGGACATTGAAGAACTAGGGGAAAGCCTCAGTTTAAGTGCTCACTATATAAGCAAGAAGATTTAAATCCAATCAATAGCTACCAAATAAGGATGGGAAGATGTGCACATATGTGTTCCCAGTTCTATGGAGGTAGAAGGATCTCTGAAGCCTATTGGCCATTTGGATTTGCTAAACATACAAGATCCTGATTCACTGAGGTAGCAGAGGTTGAACTCTGATCTATACAGCCAGACAGATACATACATATATACATACACATACATATATGAGATTGAGAAATATTTAGGTTAAATGAAGTTAGCTAATCTTTTTATACCAAATAAGGTAAAATATAGAAGGCACAGAATAAAGTAAAACATTACCTGATCAGTGGTATTGGACATGATATGGACATTTATATTTTTAAAGTTTATTATCTTGAAATTTGTGAATAATTTATATCACAATAAGAGAAAAACCTTTGAAATACAGCATAAGATTCAAAGAAGACTGTTGAGAATCCACTTTTTAACCGACCTTTGAAATTCTACTATAGAATTTATTTTAAAAATATTCATCTTATGTTATAACTTAGAAATGTAGAGAAAGACAAAAGAATCCTTAAACAACAATGGAGGACTGTTGGGGATAGATCTTAGTAGGTGAAAAAAAATCTGTATGAAATTAAGTGCAAGAGTATATGTGTGTTAAAGTCCTTCTCTGTTAGTTAGTACCTATATAATATACCCCATTTCTTCTAATTAACTTTTTAATCTGTCTTTTTCATCAACTGAAAACGGAGACTATAGAATATACCTCACAGGGATATGGAGAAGATTAAAAGAATCATTATTTATAAATGCTTGAATGAACACAACTAAATCTCAAAGCGAGGCCTTTGTCTTTTTTAATTAAGGACAAATAAATTAAAGATGAAATAACACATTTGGCTTGAAGAAGCAATGCATGTAGATGTATAGGGGGTTTAAATTCAGCACAACACTTAGAGGTCTTCTTTACTAGTCGAGTTTTACAGCAAGTTTGCACATCAAACATAATGAGTATATTCATTGTTAGTTTTAAGAACAATGATATCTCTTTCCTCTGGATGTTTTATTTATTCTTCTTCCTTTACACTTCTGGCTCTATCTTACATTGCATGAAAGTTTATGATACCAGAAAGCCATACCTAAAAGGTATCTTTATGGGCCAGCATTGCAGAGTAGCAAGAAACAGAGAAGAGGTAGATATATTTAGATTGGAAAAGCAACAATCACAATATAGGTATTCTCAACTTAGGATGCTATACCATTTTAAATTTGCATAATCATTCAAGCGATGTGAATGTTATATGCAAAGATAATTTATCAGCAAAATTTCTTATTCTATGTACGTAAAAATTGGTCAATACAATTTAGAAAAAAGTCAAGTTTTATAGATAGTATAAATATTCAATAGCTGGAATACATGAAAATAGAGAAGAAACTTTCAAAGCCAGATTGTCCAAATTGTTATAATTTTAGAAGAATAAATAATTATAGGTAAATTTTATCGAGTTCTGTGAGCATTGCAGGAGTCACTGCTGATAGAAACAAGATTTATCAAACTTAAAGGTAGCCATCCTGGACGACTTAGGAAGGCTGGTTACTTCACAAAACTCCCTAGTTAATAGGTATTTAGATTCAGCTTTGTGTGTACCCAGATCTTAAATTATGCCACTAAAGGTGTTGAGAAGTCACATATGATCAAATATTCATTTAAAGAGGAAAGGAATATACTAGTAAAGGAGTAGTTAGTAAAATTTGCTCACCAGTCTATGGGACTTATTACTGTTTTGTTTTGTTTTTTTAATTTTTGAGATTAAATATAATTATAACATGTTTCCCTTTCACTTTTCTCCCACTAAACTCTTCCATATGTCCTTTGTCAGATTCTTTAAAATACATGACCTTTTTTATTTTGACTAATTAATATTGGATGTATACACACACACGCACACACACACACACACACACACACACACACACACACACACACAATGAAAAGAAGCCAGTATCATGGACATTAAATTTTTTTTTCCAAACTGTTGGACTTAGATAGGAGACTTTAAGTTTAGGACACCTAATTTTTACAAAATGGAATTGATTGTGTTTCACTCTATTTTAGTGGCTAACAAGAGATAACTAGCTGTATTCATGAAAGAAAAACATGATAACAAGCATTATATTGATTTATTACTTAAAAATTTCCTCTTTCACCTATACAGTACACATATTATAAGTGACAAAAATCTGTTGTCATGTCTTAGGAAACCTATAATTTCTCAAAATTTAGAATTTCAATAGGGGCTACTGGAGACCAACCAAAGAGCATACAAGAGCTGGACTCAATTCCCTAGCACATATGTAGTAGATGTGCAACTTGTTCTTCATGTGAGTCATTCAACAACTGAAGTGGGGGTGTTGGTGGGGGTGGGGGTGGGAGAGGGGAGCTGTCCCTAAATCTGTTGCCTGCCCCTGTGCCTGTCCATGGATCCTGTTCTGCTAACTGCACTGCCTTGTCTGCACTCAGTGGAAGAGGATGTGACAAGTCCTGTAGTGAGTTATTGTGCCAGGGTTGGTTGGTACCCAGATGAGGAGGAGAAGGGGATGGGATATGGGGAAGGGACTGTGTGTGGGGGGGTGTGGGGGTGTAGGCGGGTTAAGGGGGTGACTGAAGGAGAGGGCTCCAACTAAGATGTAGAATGAATAAATAAACTGTAAAAGAATTCAATATTGATTGCATTTTTTCAATGCAATATATTATTTGAGTGCAGAACATCAAAACTAAACAAATTATAGTTGTTCAGTATTTCTTTTACAATTAATCAGAACAACTTAAAAATGTATTTTTATCATAACTTTATTCAATTTTTTTTACCTTAACCTTTATGTGGTATACTGATTAACTTTTTTTAACCCTGCTATTGGTATTTTAGAAATAATTTAAATTTCGTAATTACCAGTCAGGCTATTTATTTGCAGGAATAATTTATATTTCTAAAAATTCATGTGATTTAAAGCTTGGAAGCAATGAGAAAGTAGTTCTTACTATGAGGCATTGTAGTGTAGTGTTCACTGGGTCTGGCAACAGTTTCCAAAGCAGTCTACAATCTGATTGAAAAGCTTTTCAACATTGCTTATTTAAGACCGGCAGCTTTTGTAAAAATCTTGCAGTGAATCCATTAGATCTTTTAAATACCACTGGAAATGTTTTGGCTTTTCTACAGCCTTATATTTCTTTTTACAGAAGACAGTGAATATTCTAGGTTACCCCAAGCTAAGCAGTCACATATACAAACAGATGTTTAATATAAAGAGCCAATGAATTCAAAAAGGGTTATGTATTTTTTTCCCACTACAAAGGAAAGGTATGGGTTTTGGGGGACACATAAAATAGTGTGTAGAATAAGTATGAGAAATAAAGTATAATCTAGAATATTCCAATAGGCTACTAAAACTAATACACATAAAAGCAAGAGTGCCACTTGAACAATATTGGCAATTACATTAAAACTAATCTGATATGAACAAAATCACGGTAAAATGTGGAATCAGTTTAACTTTTTCAGAAAACAGCTCAAAATTTAATATTTTTTTATTTTTTCAAGAGCAATTATAATGTCTTTAGAGATTTCTATTATAGCTTATGATATATAACTTAGGATTTGATTCTGTATAATATTATATTAAGCTTTAAAGCTTAGTGGATAAAATTAATTCGCAGACGTTATCATGTTGAAGAGGGAGAGGAGGAAGGAGAATCAGGAGATTTGGTATCTTTGGCTAAAAGCAAGTTCAAAGCATGCCTAGGATACATAAAACCCACTCAGAAATGAAATTAAAAAGTAATTCAGTACATATTACAGAAGTTAAATGACAGTGAATGAGTATGCCTTGAACTGTTGTATTCTCTAGAATTGTGTTTTGTTTGAAAACTATTTCAGCTGATTACCATAGTTTAATTTATATATGATTATTTTTAGCATTAAATAAGGTAGACTGAGGAATATGCTGAATGTAGTAGCTTTACAAAGGCTAAACATATCACAATGGAGAGTGTGTATGTACATGTAATTTGTCAAATTGAGCATCAAACTTTTAATACAGAAGAAAATAGGGAAGTTAGGTGACACATCAGCAAGGTACAATGAGGTTACCGGATGCTTAATGACTCTTAGACAAAACAGAGGAATGCAAACACAAAGACTGGCAGGAACTGGGCAATAAAACAACTGAGACAAAGTCAGCTCTATCTAAAGTCAGCTATAGTCTTAGAAGCCAGGTTTGAGGTCTTTATACTCCTGGGCCAAGGTCTTTCATGCCCAAGCCTTGGTTCTAATTAGGGAGTTCTGCTCTAGCTAACCTTCTCATGAGTAATGCAATACTCTAAAACCACAGCCTAATCTACTTCCTAAACCATTGTAAATTCCTGTATATGGGAGTGATTGTGTGGGGGGACTTTCTACTAATAAGTAATGTAGTCTGCCATACATAACTATAATAAGAATTCTAAACTTACTTTGCTAATTTGCCATGGAATTTCTAACTCTATGTAGTAGATAGTAGTGCCTGATTTCTTTCACTATCTCTCTTACAATACTAGAGGCAACTCTGAATGTCACTGAATAGGCAACATTCTTACTAAATTCCAAGCCCAGGGTCAGCTCAGGGATTACCTAGGGCATTGCTGAAGGCCAGGAAGCAAAGTTCAATTTTGCTTATGTATTTGGCAAGTCATTGCTTGGAGGCACCTATAATAAAACAATACTGAAAGAAAGCACACAGATCCATTCTCAAGAACAAGTTTGGAGCAATCATTATCCAGGATGCCATGGTTCTAGGAGACTAAGTTTCCCGTGAACTTTTCCCCTCGGAACTTTGTCCAGGTGTCTAGGCCTGTCATGCAAGTCACTACTGGAGTGGGTGTAGGTAGCATTTATGTTTCTGTTTTGTTTCTCTTTACTATTTTCTATGGTCCTTGGCTTTAGATTGAAGTCTCTTTTTTTTCTGTTTTCTTGAGTTACTTCATGAAAATTATTTATTTGACATGGTTTTTTGTTTGTTTTTGTTAGTTCAGGATTTGTTGTTGTGGTTTGTTGTTTATTTTGAGACACATGCTCACTTTATAGCATTGCTGTCTGTTAACTCTTAAATCTTTCCTGGCATCTTACTGATGGGAATAGAGGTGCATACCACCAAGGGGTTAAAATCACTATATTTTTTGCTCATTAGTAATAGCTCTTAGAGAGTTGCACTCAGTGAGCTTTCAACAGAAAAAATTGTATTCTTGGATGGTTTAAAACCAATTTTCATCTCTCAGCCAACTATAATTTCATAAAAGCTTCTTAGGTAGGTGTCAGACTTTATACCCAATGTCATAACAGAATTAATTATTTTTATGGAAAAATGTATTGTTGTAAATGCTGGAATGTTTTTTTTTTTTTTTGTGTGTGTGTGTCAAAATGATAACCCCTGCTTCCCTGAATGTAGATTTGTACTTCTAGGTTTTTTGTTATTGTTGCTACTCTTGTTATGCTGTTTGCTTTCTGCCTGGATAAAAGTTTGACTTTTCAAAAGTAAAGCCATGAAGTTCACAATCAATTAACTTCATGATGGACAGTTTATGTCACATATCTTCAAATGTCACAAACCAGTGTTTCCCTCCTTTTAAAATTCTACATATGCATTTGGTTATACTTTTGCATCATAAAAATTAAGAAGTCTATCTTAGCTTCTAGTTCTTTGAGCTGGACCTCAAATAGTCCTCAGTTATGAAATCAGGGATAGCTCAGGTCTTTCCTCATTGTGCCTATGGGCGAAGAGACAGTCAAATCCTCAAGTGTTTTAAGAGTGTCTCAGAATCAGCGATGAACAATTTCTTTCCAGGTCTTGCTTTTAGGCGTTGATTTGATTCTTGTCTGTATTACTTTATTTTGTAACTTAGACAATTGCATTATTAAATATTCTTTTGACAATTTGTTGAGGGAATAAAGATTTAAACATTTAAATTACAGTAATCTCTATAACTGAGAAAACTACAGATTGTATGATCATGCATTAAAATATTGACAAATAAATTTCCTATTTCAACACAGGTACAATATTGAGAATAACCTGTGTGGAATGGAAATTTGTTTTACAGCTACCTTTTCTATTCTTTTCGGAAGTGTAACGTTATTCAGATGGCTTCAAGGATGCTAAGTTTGAAAGTCAAGTACAAAGCTAAGAATGGTAGTTTGAGTTGCAGAGCCACATGCCAAGCTGTTAGTTTGAAGTTGATTTTTAATTTTAAAATTACTCATGGTTTTCATAAGTTTTGTTATATGTCACAATTATGAAAAATGGACATTAACAATTTTATGTGTAAGAAGCAGGACACTTTCTCTGTATTTCAAATTGCTCTCAAGTATACTACATTTTATTCAAAAGTGTCTGTCACTACATTTTCTTCTGAGTTTATTTGTATTAAACAATAAACTATATCAAAATATTTATTCTAATAATATGTCTAATTTAAAATTTAAATGAAGTTATAAAAATATTCCATTTTGAAATTATACTTGCATAATTTTATTATAACTTTAAACATAAAATAATCTATTTATTTAGTTAATTATTTAATTTAAAATTAATATGTAATAATTACTAGTGAAATAACATCTTAATTACTTGTATGTTTGTATGTTCCTATGTACATGAACACATGTTCCAGTGCACAAGTTAATCTGAACATGTTTGGAGGGTTAGGGTTAGATAATAGTTTTGTAGGAGTAGCTTATCTCTTTCTGCTATGTACATTGTAGAATCAAACTCATGCCATTAGATTTGGAGGCAAGTGCCCTGAGACAGTAATACATCTTGCTGGCTCCTAAACTTTCTTTTTATAAGTTAATATATAAGTTAGTATTTTAGATAACCTTTTGGAGTCATGGGAACTCTTAGAATAGTTGGAGAATTATAAGTATAATTGATAAAATTCATTACATCCTTTCTAAAGCTTAAAGACTTAAATATTTCATAAGCAAATTTTGGTCCTTTAAAGTTTACTTACATTTCTGTGATGAAGAGAGTAT